>NW_026137627.1:2737500-3190874 GCF_009805555.1 Andrographis paniculata
AAATAATAAATAGAGAGTATATCGACAGGTGAGGAGGTTGTGAGAGACAACGCACCATTTACTTTCACCCATTTATTTCTCCGCTGTTTCTTAGTCTTCTTTAATATATTGGATCAACTTATCTATGCATTTTAACATTATATACTTTATGAATTTTTATTTGGTACTAAGGCATTTATTCTTCAATTTAATTTTAGAAAGTAAACATTTTGCTTTATTTGTTTTTATATATATATATATAGTTTTGAAATTTTTAATACTCCATTCGTCCCATCTGTGATGATGTCTTTTGTTTGAGCACGAATATTTAAGTAATATAGATTAGTTATTTAATGATGATGTATAATAAAAGTATATTATATTGATTAAAAGAAATTTAAAATATGTGTATAAATATTTTTAATATTATATCTAAAATATATATATATATATAATATGAATATTATTTTTTAAAGAATAAATTTTATATAATATAAATAAATAAATTTATTTATTTATTTATTTACATTTATATTTACTATAAATTAGTTTTATAAAAAAATTTGAAGTTTTAAAAATAAATAAAAATATTTGCTAACTGAAGAAAAATAGAAATAAATTTTTTTTGAGTGTATCATACGTATAAGAAGTTATATATTTAATTAAATTGATTATATTTATTAATTGTGTTTAAGATTGATAAATTTAGTAGAAATAGAAAAATGTCATTTTTTATGAGACGATAAAAAAAATGGAAAATAGGTTATTAACTATATAAAGTAGGAGTATTATTTTATAAAAGGGAAGGAGAGAGTATTATTTATTGATTATAACTTACAAAAAAAAATTGCATTAACTATATATTTCTCACAAATATAATATTAAATCCTCAATATTTGTATGATTTTGGTTGAATAAAAATATAATATTTTTTTCTAATATAAATTATTATAAATTATTTAAATTAAAAATCAAATAAAAAAATTTAAACTCAAATCAAAATAATGCATATCCTCAACTTTTTATTATTTTTAAAATTTTAAAAAGTAAAGAAACATGTATCTAAATGAAATTTTAGCTTATAAATAGTTTCTATTTAAAATTTTTCAGGTAAAAAAAAAAGATAAATAAATAAAGTGGAAGACGACATAATTATATCCTACTAATTAATGATAAATTGATAATTATTATTATCGTTTATGAACAAATATATATATATATATATACATATTGTTGGACTATATAAATAAATATTTTAAAAGTAAAAAAAAAAAAAAAAAAAGTGAGGATGGTGAAAAAGTCAATATTATACAATAGCGTTTTGTTTGTGTTTGAATTATTTAAATAGTGACTCGAGGGAATATTTCCTAGGAAAAAATCTTATATTTTTATCAAAATAATGTGAGCATTATATGATAAATCAATTGAAAAAAAAAAAAAACCAACAATACTAAAAAATGAATTAAGATAAAAAAAATAAAATTGTGTTTTGAATATTTGATTCTTTTAAATATATAAAATAAATATTTGACTATAATATATATTTTTTTAAATACAGATATATATATATATATACATATATTCTATTGAAAATAATTTGAATGCATAGTAGAAAATTTCATAAGGCTAGCATGCATGAAATGAAAAAAAAAAAAAAAAAAAAAAGAGGGTACCAGCTAAAGAATCGAGGAAAGTGGATTTGCCGGAGCCGGAAGGTCCCATTACGGCGAGGATCCGACCCGGGAAAGCATAACCCGTTAGCCCATTTATTAGCCTTCTCGTCGGGCCCTTCCTGAAATTCGGGATCACCGCCGTCAGCTCCTCCCACGCCACCCACGCGCCGCCGCTCTCAGGCGGAGGAGCTGCTGGTGCTGGTGCTGTCATCTCTATTATCTCCATATATATATATATATATAATGATCCAGATCAGTAGCTAGTACTGATCCTCATGATCTGAAATTAATCAATTCAACTCGAATGTATATATATACATATATATAAGGGATTTAAGAGAGAAAGCATCCCTATATATACACACATATATTTAATGTATGTATATATATGTATGTATGTGTGTGTAATTCTGTGAAGATGGATGAGAGTTGCTCACTGACTTGAATGCTGTGCAGGGAGATGGTTGGGTCTCTATTTATTTACTTAAATTATAGTATTATTAATATACTCATTCCATCCAATAATATTGGAGATAATTGAGTTGTAGCATTTTAATACAGTGCATGTTTTTATTCGAATTTTTGTTTAACTGCTGCTCCCTCCGTCCACTCATACGGTATACAATTACTTTTGGTGCGACACTTAAAAAATAATAATATTTTAATTATAGTGGGTAGTTAAAAGTAGTGTAATGATATTTTTGCCCTTACTTTTTGGTGTAAAAGTAATGATGTGATGTAAAGTAAGGGTATTTGTGGAAAAAAGTAAAGTATTTAATGAAATATTTACTTTGTAATTTGACGTCCCAAAATAGAAATATGTATACTTTCTAGCTGGACGGATGAAGTATATTATTTTAATGTAATATGTTACGGAAAAAATATATTATATTTTTATTTTGAAAACTAAATAAAATTTAGAATTAAAAAATGGTAAAAAAAAATAAAATTCCCTAGTAACATTGGAAAAAATATATTATATTTTTATTTTGAAAACTAAATAAAATTTAGAATTAAAAAATGGTAAAAAAAAATAAAATTCCCTAGTAACATTCTAAAGAATAATACTACATTTGTGTGGTTTTAAGGGCCTCATTTATTTTTTACAAATTGATTTTTGAATATCAATTATTATATCAAAACATAGTACAAATTAAAAAAAATAAAATTGCAAAAATACTTTTATTAGTGTCTTATAATACTAATGGAAGGACATTTGCACAAAAAAATATAAAAATATAAAAATATTTTTAATGTTAAGTACAATAACGCAATAGATAAATGTGATCTTATAGGCGGACGAAGATAGTAATAATAAAAGAAAAGCAATAACAAAATGTAAAGATAAATGTATAGTACTATTACTTATTTGTTGTATAACTATATCTCATATTTCTATTCAGTATGTATATATATATATATTCATTTATTTTTGTTAAGCTAAATTTATTTTACGTGTAAAATATATAAAATATTTTATGTAAATTTTAGGCTGCGTTTAGACATACTTATTTTCAGCCATTGGCCCTGTTCGACATTGTTCTGGTTTTGGCTTTTCCGCCCACTTGTGGGAATAAAATCTAATTCCAATCTTTCGCATACAGTTCAACTCGCGAAACAAATTCAACTTTCCCGTGAATGAACAGAAGTGGCAGAGGGTTGTCTAATCACCTGTCTCATTTGAAAAAAATTTGTTCCTCTTTAAAATCTCATTGATTGCGTTCTTCTTCTTCATTCAAATTACTCCCAACAAAACTCGCAGATTATCTCCCGCCGCTCGGTGCCAAGGCTCTCCACAGGATGTGGATATTAGTGACGGATAATCCCACCTAAGATCAGGAAGAAACGATCGGCACCTATGACAATTTTTTTTCTTATGTTTTTTGCTATTCTTCGCATCTCCAAGGCCGACATGCTTCCTACCTACTTTGAACTTGACTCAGATTTGAGGTTTGGGCATTTTCTCATATTTTAGTGTAGGTACTAAAAAACATACATTCGTAGATGGCCCTGAGGAACAGAGACAACATAGCCTGTTTTAGTTATGAGACCACTTGTGCTCTGGCATCGATTCCGGGATGCTGGTTCAAGTACTGTAGCATTCAATAGTGCAGTATGGGAGGATGTTGCGGTGCAGTTGCTTGCAGAGACAAATGAAAAGTATCAAACAAAAATTAAAAGATAAATGGGGCCGACTTAAAGGGGAGTGGGCAGCGTTCCGAGACTTGCTCCAGAGGCAAACAAGTCTTGGAGTAGACCCGTAAACTCGGATGGTGGATGCTCCTGAGGAGACTTGAGAAGAAGGGACTCGTGTAGTCATTCTTACATCTTATTTATTCCAAGTCTTTTCCTGTTTCATACCTATCTTTTTTTTTTTTTCTTCAGGCTTATCCATCATATGCTCATTTAAGACATCGTCAATTCCCTAATTATGAACTATGTACTGACATGTTTAGTACAATTACGGCTACGGGAAAGGGTGCCCGAGATCTATCACGTCGTAGGTCTCAGGCTTCTCAAGGCATTAGCCGCGCTAATGCATATGATGCAGGCATTAGCGCAACGAAATATTAGCTGAAGATGATGATGACCGCGGGGATGAGTACTCCCCTGCAAGCGATCATACTGGGTCAGCACAAAGTTGAAGATCATTTGTTGGGCGTCCAAATTGTTGGACAGTGCAACAACAAAGATTGGATGATTTGGCGATATCTGTGGAACGTGGTTACGAGAACCTTAGGCGTGACCAAAATGACTTAGTGCAGTTGGAGGAGACGAGTTTAGATCAGGCTGTAGCTGCCCTACACTCTTTACCCAATATCGTAGAAGCTAAGTTGTTTAAAGCTCATGATAAGTTCCTAAACCATACAAGGAGATGCCTCTTTCTGAAGCTCACCCCTGAGCAGCAGAAAAATTGGGTTATGTCTTTAAGGACCGAGTAGAGGACCTCCCTATCTCTGATGAGTTTACTGGATTATATTACTGCATATTTTATCTAACTTGTATCGTTAGTAATCCATTTCACTATTTGTCGTAGTGGTCTTTTTCATATTAAGATTTTCTTAGGCTCGGTGTGCATCGTAGTCGTCTTTGTCCCATTATGATTTCCTGTACTGAGGATTTTATTTGATGTTTATTGTTAATGCTTGTAAGGTTTGGGCTAGCAGTGTCTACTTGTTGTGTGTTCAATTAATGTCGTTTTTTAAAATTTGTTCTATTAATTTATTTTGTCGCCATAACTATCTGGTGTACACCATAGGATCATCTAGTCGTGCCTCTTCAAACAACTCAACTAATATGGAGGCATCATCCATTACAATTGCATAATCCGTCACAGTTGATAATGATCGCTCGGACGGTATTTACCAGAGAGAGGAGCGGAGGTTCCACCGTCGACTGGAGCAGTTTTATAATATCACGACAACTACCTTACGAAATATTGAGTCTATTTTGCGCCCACGCCAATGTTATGACTAGCTTTGTCTGGCGCGGTGTTTGTGGAAGAATTGTTATCCGGGCACCCAGATCAAATATAGAACTTATTAAGGGTTACAAAAGACACTTTCATAAATTTATATGCGGTGTTACACCAACGGGGGTTCATCAAGGAAAACCCTCAATGTCGTGTAGGTGTGTACGAATCGGTTGCAATTTTTCTACTGGCAGTCGCTCACTCTAGTAGGTACCGGGTTCTTTCTGAGCGATTTCAACATTCGTTGGGAACATTTAGTCACCACGTTAATAGAGTAGCAATGGCCCTTTACAGAGTTGCTGATGAGATCATTGTCCCATATGACCGTACCGATACACATCTGTGAATTGCTTCGTCTGCTCGCTTTTATCCATATTTCAAGGTACTTTTCCGCCACATATTATCTTTGCGCAGCTATTGAGTAGATAATTTAGATTTATACTCTTATGAAGCTTTAAACATCAATATGTTCTCGTAGGATGTTTTTGGAGCAATTGATAGGACACACATTCCAGTTTTTGTTCTACGTATGGAACAACCTAAATATCGTAATCGAAACGGAGACGTAACGCAGAACTTCTTGGCGATTGTAGATTTCGATCTTAGATTTATATATGTATGTGCTGGTTTTGAAGGCAGTGGCCATGCTAGTCGTGTACTATTCCATTCAATTAACAATCCTAATGCGGAGTTTCGATTTCCCCCACCGGGTAAATTTAATTCCGTTTAGTTGTTCTCCTACACTAGGTTGTCATATATCTTACATAACTTGAATAAGTATGCTTTATGTTTTTAAGGGAAATACTACCTAGCGGATTCAGGATACCCGAATTGCCCATAGTTTCTAACACCGCACAAAGCCCACTGCTATCATATGCAACATTTCCAAGGATGGCAGCCTAGGCCCCGAGGACCGCATGAGTTTTTCAATTACCATCATGCCCAGCTTCGAAACGTGGTTAAAAGGACTTTTGGTTGCCTAAAAAAGAGATTTCCAATATTGCACAATAGTATGCCGAGCTATCCGTTCGATGTGCAGGTCGACTTGGTTATGTCATGTTGTGTTGTCCACAATTTTATTATCGCACAAGGTGATGATGTGATGGATATTCCTAGTGAGAGTGGTGAAGAACCGAACGACACATTTTCCGGGAATATTGGGCCGACGCCTAACCCTGGACATGAAGATCGGGAGGAACAAAATGAATTCCACGAAATTCTTACTTATGCAATGTGGGAGAACCGCCATAACGTAGAACTTGATCTGTAAGTATAGTGGAATGTATTTTCATGTACATGTTACATGTTCTTATGTGTCCCTTTTTTACTTGCAAGGTTGTTGGTTTAATTTTTATTTTATTTTTACTTTTCTTCAAAGTCTTCTGTCCTTGTTACATTGCTTACGTCTTATATGTCTTGTTGCGATAAAATTTACGACTTTAATATCTACATTATTGCGCAAGACTGTGACAAGAAATATTTATATTGTTACGAAATATTGCGACAATTAATATTTATATGCTCGTAAGAATTTGTTGCATTTCTATGCGACAACATAATTAATACAAAAAGTCCAATGTGGAACTACTTTCGTAAAAAAATTGTGACAATTAATTAAAATTGCACTAAATAAGTACGTTCCGCGACAACTTCAACCGGAATAAATTGATATTCCCTCCGTCCAGCTAGAAAGTATACACATTTCTATTTTGGGACGTCCAATTACAAAGTAAATATTTCATTAAATATCTTACTTTTTTCCACAAATACCCTTACGTTATATCACATCATTACTTTTATATCAAAAAGCAAGAGCAAAAATATCATTACACTACTTTTAAGTACCCACTATGATTAAAATACTATTATTTTTTAAATACCGCGCTAAAAGTAAATATATACTTTATCCGTGAACGAAGGAAGTATTTTTCTAATAGTAAATATTTATCCGTTTAAAAATAAAATAAAAAAATTATATTAATATTTATTTTCAAAAATAATATAAAAAAATTACGATTAACGTGAACCGTTAAAATATTAGTAAATAAATAATAATAATAATAATGTTAGTTAATTAATTTTATCAATTATTATTTTCTATTTACTTATAATTTAAAATATTTCTATATTATCAACAATAAAATATTATATCCATCAAATCATACAATCATTATAACAATTATTACTTTCAAAATTCCAAAATTTTTATTTAAATACTTTTTAACTTCAAAAACTATTTTTTCAATTCAAAAAAATTTAAATTCATATTTTTCCAAAACTCTAAAATTCTCCGTCTAAACAAAGCCTTAGAGTATCCTAAAAACAAATGTACAATTTCATAAGAGTTATACCTATTTGGACCAACTATTAAATAAAATATTAAGCCATGTTTATATATATAATTTTATTAAAATTAATATTATTTATTAATAATACTTTTTGTTATAAAAAAAATATCACATACCTACAATATTTTAAATTATAATGTGGATGTAATTCTCCATTTTAGTTTTTTTAAAAGAAAAAATCACTACCAAGTCAAAGTTACTTTGGAGTATATTTCTATTTTACTATTTATTTATTATTTTTAAGTTTCAACTAATTTGTCTCATTTATCTTGTACAAAATTTTAAATATTGTATAATTAGTAAAAGTGCATGAGTGAAAATAATTATAATTTAATAAAAATAATTATATATTAAAATTAAGATAACTAAATAGTTTAATTACACTACAAGAAAATATTATTTTTGTAACAAAGTTTTTTGGTCCCTAAATCTACGTTTTCCGTTACTAATAACATTAGAGACAAAATTAATAATGAAATTACGTTAGCTACGTGAACTTTAGGGACGGAATTCTGTTACAAATATAGTATTTTTTTCTAGTGTTAAAATAAAAAAAAATATAAATGAAAATTTTAAAATATGATTAAAACGTATAATTATATTTAAAAAAAAAACAAATTATGTGAGACGAATAAAAATAAAAAAAATTGACAAATTAAGTAAGACAAAGAGAGTAATTATATATATTTTTCACTGTAGAATCATATGCTAAATATATTTATTTGAAAGTAAAATAATGATACTTTTTAATAAAATTATACTATCAATTAATTTATTTATTCTAACTATGCAATGAAAAATAATTCATTTATTACTGGATTTCAAAGTGTTGGGCAAATTAATGTGTATTGCCATAATCAAGTGCAAATATTAATTAGTCCATGTGGAAAGGCAATTTATCCGTACGGTGCATTTAATATCGCTGTGTACATTCAAATTAAGTTTTGGAGGATCTCGAAGAATTTTCGCTATTTACATCTTTTTTTTTTAAAAAAAATATTAAATTAAATATTTATTTTTTATTTTAATATTATATTAAAAATAATTTTATATTGAAAATATTACTCCCCGTCCATTAAAATTATCTCATTTGGGTTCGGCACGAGAATTAAGAAAAATAAATATTTTATTGAAAAAATAATGGGTAGTTGAGAGTATTTTTAAAAATTTAATTAAAAAGTAAAGTAAATGAAGAGAGATAATGTAATAAAGTTAGTGATATTTGTTGTAAATAAGTGTTGAATGAATTGTAATAATTAAATGTTGATTTGTTGACTTTGCCAAAATTAGTAATGAAATAAATTTAGTGGACGGATTAAAAAGAAAAGTGAGAATAAATTTGACAAACAAAGATAGTATATAATTATTTATATCATATCTGTTGATGTATTTTTTCAACAAACAAAAAGTAAAATCCGAAAATAGAAAATCATCTTCGAACTTGATTAATTAGTGCATGAGATTAGGAATCTCTAAACACTGTATGGTATAGAAAGTAAACTGGAAAATAAAAATATAGATTGGAAAATAAAGTAGTGATCCCCAAACGCAATTTTCTTGAATTTGACGTCGATTGAAGATGATTTGTCAGTTGTTGATCCAAATCCTTAAATATTCATTGAAAAGACGTTTTGGAACCGTCTCCAGCAACCGTCGTCAACCGCCCAAGACGAAACGTTTTGAAACGTCGTCTGGTCAGTTACATCAACCGTCCACAAGGTCTCCCTCTGTCGACACGTGTCTTACACCGTCTCGTCAAACGCTTCTACCAATTCCAGAACTCAACTGGCCCGACCGACCATTTCAGAGACTAACTGGTCGCTAGACCAAACGACTTTATTGGTCGCCCCATCAAGCGATCAACATTTGATCTCTCCAGACGATTCAATGGTCGCCCCAACCAAGCGACTTGTTGGTCTGACCGCAGATCTTCCGACTTGTTGGTCCAGCCGCAAACCTCCCGACCTGTAGACCATCCGACTTGCAGACTTTCCGACCTATGGACCATCCGACCCGCTAACCAACCGACCTGCCTATCCGATCAAAGTCTTTCCGACCTGCCTATCCGACCGAGGACCAACCGACCTGCCTATCCGACCGCAGACCTTCCGACCTGTCTATCCGACTGAGGACCTACCGACCTGCCTATCCGACCAAGGACCAACCGACCTGCTTATCCGACTGCGGACCAACCGACCAGACCAACCGACCGAGGACCAACCGACCTACCCAACCGACCTGAGCGCAAATTTTTTTTCTTTTCCACCCGACTTCGTGTCTAACTTCATTTAAGATACTGCTATCGTTATTTTTATTATTATTATTATTTTTTGTGCGTAACAATAAGCCTCATCCTCAAGACTCCTAAGCGTCACTTTCAGTGATATTTTAGGAGTTTGCAGGCCGTCATCCGAGGCCACATCAGCCTCAGATCCGACCTTCTTCTCTCGAGGCTACGTTGGACCCGACCTCCATTTATCGTAGACTGGCGGTGGCCTGCGCGTTGGTCGACCTTGCACTACCATTTCTTCAACACTTCCCCCCTGACCGAAGCTGCGATCATTCTTTTTAAAAAATGATTCTAACCTTCCTGCCTTGGATGCTAAACTAGTCAGATCTCGAACATCGTGGGCTGTCAAAGCCTCCCGAAGGTTTGTGTGCATTTACCTGACCACCAAAGTGGTCATTTCTCTTTCTTAATGATTGTCGGGCAACGTCCCTTCATTAATAGCATCCGTTCTATGAACTGGGAGGCGGTCTCCTCTGGCATCTGCTCGATCTCAAAAAGGTCTGTGAGTGAAACTGTTGGAAGAGGAATAAAGAACCTTGCATGAAAGGCCGCTTTCAAACCTTCCCAGGTTTGTATTTGTCCAGGTGGTAGATCGAAAAACCACGAAAAAGCTGTTCTGGTAAGAGACAAACCAAATAGTTGCAGTTTATAAAAAGGGTGATTACCGACCTCTCCTAACTGTGCTGTGAACCGACCCACATGCTCTATGGTGGAGGATCCGTCTTCTCCTGAGAAAACATGAAAGTTTGGCGGTTGATAATTCCTCGGGAGAGGATACTCATTGATGATTCTTTCTGGAAAAGGTCTTTGATAATCCGGTCGGTTCACCGTTTGCAGGTTTATTCCGAAATGCACCCGCAAAACTTGAGCGATATCCTCGGCTGGGATGGGATTATAAATCTGATCTCCCAATCTTTCTTCTCTGGGGACGGTTGGCCGTCTGGGGGAATATGCTTGATTTCTTTTATTCACTTTGGTTTGGAGAATATGCTTGATTTCTCTATTTGAATCTTCCACCTGACCGCTTGCTTGTGGGTGATAGGGGGTAGTTAGATGTTGACGAACACCATATTCTTGAAGGCAAGTTTGCAGCGCCTTATTCACAAAATAGGTGCCTTCATCGCTTATGATAGTTTTGGGGACCCCGAACCTTGGGAATATGGTATATTTAAGGAAGCGGAACACAGATCGAGCATCATTTGTTGGGAACGCTTGCGCTTTGATCCACTTGCCCACGTAATCCAATGCCACCAGAATGTATAGTTTCCCATTTGAGTTCGGAAAGAGGCCCATAAAATCTATCCCCCACACATAAAAAAAATATCCACAAACAAGACTCCAGTTTGGAGCATCTCGTCCCGCTTTGAGATAGAGCACAATCTCTGATACTTGTCGCAATATTTAGCAAAGATATCAACATCTTTCTGTAGGGTAGGTCAGAAGAAGCCTAATTGCAAAGCTTTGGCCGTTGTGCGCAGGCAAGCGAAATGCCCTCCTACATGGAACCCATGACATTCATTCAAAATCAACGGGATCTCATATTCCGCTGCACAGCGGCGGATTATCTCATCAGAGTCGATGTTAAACAAAAAAGGTTCATCCCGAAAATAATCCTTTGCTAAGCTGAGTAATCTCTTATTTTCCCTTTGTATTGTATGCGTAGGAAACTATCTCGTGGTCAAAAAGTTTGCCAGGTTAGTAAACCATGGCTCCTTCACATGAACTAGGAACAACCTCTCTACTGGGAATAATTCATTGATACCAGGAGATATGTCCTCTACCTGCCTTAATTTGCTGAGGTGATCTACAACATAATTTTCCTTCCCTTTTCTGTCCTTGATCTCTATATCTAATTTATGGAGCAACAACACCCATCTGATTAAGCGGGCCTTTTTCTCCTTCTTCTCCATCAAATACTTGATTGCTGCATGATCTGTATAGACAATGGTCTTGCTTTCGATGAGATATTGCCTAAATTTCTCGAAGGCGAAGACAATAGCTAACAACTCCTTCTCGGTTTTTGTGTAATTTTTTTTAGCAGAATTCAACAATTTACTTGCATAATAAATGACATTCAACTTGGAATCCACTCTCAATAGCACCAATGGTGTAATCGTTTGCATCCGTCATCAGCTCAAATGGCTCGCTCCACACTGGTGCTGAAATGATGGGAGCGGTGGTTAGCTTCTCGTTTAGAATGAGGAAAGTCTCATCACACTCGCTTGACCAGTCAAATTGAACTTCCTTGCACAGCAGTGCAGTGAGCGGTTGTGTGATTTGACTGAAGCCCTTGATGAAGTGACGGTAGAAACCCGCGTGTCCAAGGAAACTTCTCACTCCTTTCTTATTCGAGGGCGCTGGCATATTTTTAATTATACTTACTTTGGATCTATCTACCTCAATTCCAGCAGTTGAGATCTTATGGCCCAAGACAATCCCTTCATTTACCATCAAATTACACTTCTCCCAGTTCAGCACGAGGTCAGTCTCAATGCAGCGGAGAAGTACTTTTTCCTGGTTATTCAGGCATCTGGAAAATTTCTTGCCATATACTGAGAAGTCATCCATAAAAACTTCTATGCGTGAGTCCAGGAGATCACTGAATATATGGTACATGCATCGTTGAAAGGTGGTCGGAGCATTGCGAAGCCCAAACGGCATCCTCCTATAAACGAACGTACCATAAGGACAGGTAAAAGTGGTCTTCTCACAGTCCTCCGGCTTGATGGGAATCTGATGGTAGCCTGAGTAGCCATCAAGGAAACAATAGTATTCGTGTCCTGCGAGCTTCTCCAGGCATTGATCAAGGAATGGCAGCGGGAAATGGTCCTTCTTAGTTGTTGCATTTAACCTTCTGTAGTCGATGCATACCCTCCAACAAGTGACAGGTCTTGTCATGAAACCTCCTATTTGTCGCTTGTCTGCTTGACAAAGCCTCCTTTCTTGGGAACCACCTGGGTTGGGCTGACCCACTGGCTGTCACTGATAGGGTAGTTTATTCCTGCATCGAATAGTTTTATTACCTCATTCTTAACTACCTCTTGCATATTTTCCTTTAAGTGCCGCTGAGGCTGTCTGCATGGCCATGCATCAGCATCCAGCCTGATATCGTACATACACACCACTAGGCTGATTCCCTTTATGTATGTGATCTTCCATGCAAACGCCGTTTTTCTTCTTTTGAGAAGTGAGACGAGTTGAGCCTCCTGGTCCGGCAGTAGTAAGGTGGAGATTATCAGTGGGTAAGTCTCATCCGGACCAAGGTATATGTACTTGAGGTGCTCAAATAGCTTCTTCAATTCGTCTTTGATGCAGACATCACTCTTTGGCTCTCGTTTTGCTTTCTCACTAGACTCAGTGGGGGATGATACTTTATCGCTTGCCCCACCAGAGCCTATAACATTGTCCAGCACGAGCGATCCATTATCTGAAATTTTTTCCAGAGTTTCAAGTGTCATATGGTTCTCAAAAGTTGATAATTCATTTAACTCATCAATAAAATCACAATTTTCTTCTTGAGGTTGGCGCATTGCATTTTTCATGGAAAATGTGACTCTATCTCCACCTAAGCTCAGTGTGATTTCGCCTTGAGCGACGTTAATAGTTGCTTGAGCGGTGGCTAGGAAAGGTCTTCCCAAAATAATCGGAATTTCGCGATCTTCGCTCATTTCCATTATTATGAAATCTGCAGGGAAAATAAATTTGTTTACTTGCATTAATACATCACGAATAATTCCTTTCGGAAGTTTTTTATTGATTTATCTGCAAGCTGTATTACAGTTCTGCATGCTTCTAACTGATAAAGCCCTAATTTACTAAAAAGCATAAAAGACATAAGATTGACACTAGCTTCTAAATCACCTAATGCCCTAATCGGTTCTAGATTGCCAATAGTACAAATAATGATAAAACTCCCAGGATCGCTTAATTTCTTTAGGAGGCCCTCCTTAAATACGGCGCTGTACACAATCTCCAGTTGCGCCACTGTAGCTTCATCAGGAAATGCCCGCTTCCAGTTGATTATATATTTTTTGAACTTAGCGTAATGTGGCATCTGCGACAAAGTATCAGCAAACGGTATTGTAACTTTAAGATTACGGAAAGTATGCACAAACTTATCAAACTCCTTGAAATCATCCTTCTTTGCAAGCCTGGTTGGAAAATGAGCTTTAGCCATAGACTGAGCGGGACCCTTTTCCTTCGGTTCAGGTACCCGAGCGGCTGGTATCACTCGCGGCTGGGATGGACCTTTTTCCTCGATTGGAATTTGTCTAACTTTATCCTGTACAGGAAAAAGTAGCAACAAAAGGAGTAGAAGAAGGATTAGTACCTCTGTCGGGCAGCGGTGGCGATTGTGTTCGTTTTCCACTCTTTGTCTCTATAGCCTTCGCTTGGTTCGGGACAATCTCGACTGTCCCAGGCAACGTTCCCTTCTGCTTCAGCTTTATAGCCTCAGCTATCTACCCGACCTAAATCTCCAGCATCTTGATCAAGGCAGACGTGTTGCGTTGGAACTCTTGATTCGCTCACTCGGTGTTTCTCCAAAGCTCCTCCAGACTCAGCGACTGTTGAGCTGCTATGGAGGTTGAGCAAATACAGGTGCCTGCTGCGGAAAGTGGGGGGGGGGGGTCTGAAAGTACTGCTATTGTGGATAGAATCCCCCTTGATGATATTGTTGCGTAGCGAATTGTTGCGGTTGTTGAAATTGTTGCTGATGATGCGGTCCAGTGGGCCCTTGAACATGCCCTTTATGAAATTGCTAGAACTGAGGAGCATTTCTGTTTGCCATATAAAAAAGCTCCGCTGGATTCTGAGTCTGCTCAGATGAGCTCTCAGCAACCTGCGGGCTCGATTGGTTTACATAGGCGCACTCCTCAGTGACCGTGGCCTCATTTACTGTCTGCTTTCCTTTGTTACACAGGTCCTACTTCACGAGCTTAGACAGCTCTTTAACTCTTTAATTTGAACTGAAAAGCTGTCAATTCGTGCATCTTGTGAAACTGACACAAGAACCTGGTAAAGAGCCCTCAAGGGCTCCGGCCTGCTGGTCTTTGGCCAACTAGTTTGATTGGCCCCCATCCTTTCAATCAAAGCCCTCGCTTTTGAGGCACATCGCCTCATCAGCAAGCTACCTGCCGCTGCATCTAAAGACATCTTTAATTCTGGAGTGATTCCTTAATAGAAAATTTGCAATTCCATGAAGTCAGGGATCTCATTATGAGGGCAGTTGCAGAGCAATTGCTTATAGCGGCTCCAGGGTTTGGGAAGGGTCTCATCACTCGTCATCTTGAAACTTAAAATTTCATTCCTCTGGCGAATGATCTTTGATACAGGATGATATTTGCTCATGAAGGCCTGCACTACTTCGTTAAATGTGGCAGGAATGGGGTAGAGATTGTTAAACCATTTCCTAGCCTCTCATGTCAAAGAAAAGGGAAAGAATATTAACTTCGCAGCGTCCTCCGTGATGCCGTGTGATTTGGAGGTGGCAACGATCCTGTTGAAGTTCTGCAAGTGTTCCTACGGGCTTTCGTTGAGCAGCCTATGGAATTGGCTCTGGCTAGCCAGGCTGACGAGCGTTGGCTTCACTTCGTAATGTCCAAAGCCTTTAAGAGCAAAACTTGTAATTAAAGTGTTATCCATGAGGGACTGATAAAGAACGTCCATGGGGACTTCAGCAAACGGGCGATCAACAGCCCTTTGTCCCTCGTGCCTCTGGTTAGGCTCATCAGTAGGTGGAGGAAGAGCGATGATGGCGGGCATCGCAGCGGTGTTGGCGGCTTGAGCTGCTTGGGAAGCAATAAATGCCCTTTGAGTAGCTTGAGCCTTCTCCACCTAGATGAGGTGCGCTTGTAGTCCAACCATCCCTTGTTGAATGCTGCCGAACGCTCTCATGAGCTGTTCCTCAGTCAGTGTCAGCGCATGGGGAACAATGATCAGAACTACAGTTGGGATGTGGAGCAGAAACTCCTGCGACGATGCTGATGTGGCCGAATTTAAAGAAGTCCCAGCCGTAGTCTGGGACGGCAGTAGAGGGAGCGGTAAAATTTCCTTGGTTTGCCATAATCCTTTCTCTGGTTAACTCTCTGAACAGACATCTCTGTGAGCGAGAAAAAGGAGTGGGACTAGTGGAACGCTGAAAACGCTTTGGACCCCTACATAAAGATAGCCACACCAAATGAAAAAGTCAGAACTAGTATTGGCAAAGACATAAAATAGGAAACAAAATTACAGAATTTAAGGGTAATTTATGGCGCTTCAGTAGATCGTAACAAGATTTCTTGAGTTTAAAATTCCCGGCAACGGCGCCAAATTAAGATAACAAACGTGGTGTGTATATATTCAATTACAGGGAATTTTGTTCGAAGATTGAGATGTAAGGAATTATAGTGAACGATCAAATATAGCAAAAATTTGTGGTTGTAGACTCTGAATCGTTTATCATAATTATTTATACTCTTTGACTGGTGAGTTTTCAGGTCGAACACAGGGATTTTAAGTCGTGAATTTAAATCAAGTATTGATCTCATGAAAGCGGCGAAAATGTAGTAAAAGGACCCGCTTTGCAGCGGGCTTGAATCCTAATCTAGAGAAAGCTGGAAAGGAAAACGATAAAAAGTGAATGATGGTGAGCGGAGCGGTGGTGAGCGGACAAGGTGCCAGTGATGGGTGAGCGATAGGGACATGAGCGGATGGCACAACATATACTTATATAGATTGAGCGGTAGAGGGTGATGGAGAGGTGCTGTGTCTGAACTGTGCGTTACTCAACGGCTAGGTTTTTCTGGATGAAATAATCGAGTGATACTGGTGTTTAATCGAAACATATATGTATAGTACGGAAGCGGTAGGAGGGGGAGGGTAATGTAAATATATAAACCAGATTATAAAGAATTTTGATCGCTGGTACTTGACCTTAAGGGATTTACAACAAGACTTCAATGACACGCATAATCAGAACATTATAAAAAAAAAAAACCCTACTGTCACTAAGAGTTTCTGCGACCCAATAGACCACCGCCTATGCCCCATTAATTATCCCAAATTCTGTCTCATTAGTGGCTTTACCCTTCTATTACCTCTTTTTAATCAAAATTGAATTTAAACTAGTAGTTAAGCAGGTCAAAAAGGCTCCCGCGTACTTAACTACATTGAACTATCTTGAATCTGTTTGCGACAAGAGACAAGGCTTGGATAATCAATCTTTCTGTGCTCTTTACCATCGAAATGAAATTCTTTACAATTAGAGTTTATATAAATGTGAAAAATATGGAAGAAGTGATTATGAAGAACAAATGATATTTCATTATTTACTACCAAAGCTGGAACTTCTATATCTACAAAAACTGTAATTAAAGCGATAAACTAAATTAGGTAAACAGTAAAGTGGTGGCTAAGGGAGAAGAGAAATCTCAACTCCCTTGGCCATTCCTACTAAGAACTCCCTTACAGGGAGACAGGAAGACAACTAGAATGCGGGAAAACAAAATGCTAGTATACTTCTCTTGAAGTATATATTACATACAAATATCTGGCCCTATTTAGAGCTGGTAGAAGTAGCGGTTGCAAGTAGTTACAAAGTAGTTTCAACCGCTAGGTAGTTAGGCAGTTGGTGGTGATTATTCTGTTGAAGCAGTTGCTGGCCATAACTCCCAGGGTGCTCTCTTTCGCTTGCTTAGGCTTGTAAGGGCGTAGATCTTCCTCGTTTGCCGGATGGCTGGAGGGCATCAGCGCAGTTAAGCGGGTTTGCTTGGGCTAGCTGGTAGTGGAATGGTTGTACCGCTGCGAGTTGGACACTTAGGCGATATTTGTGTTGAGTTGCCGTTGCTTCGCTGCGGTGGGTGTCTGGTCGCTGGCCTGAGCGTTGGAGCGTCGCTTACTAGCGGTGGAAGCCATCGCTTGTCTCTCTTGTCTTAGCTTTTTTGGGCGATGGAGTCATCGCTTGTGGGCGGAAATGACTATCACTTGTTTCACTTTCTTAGCCTTTATGGACCCAAATCACCGCTTAAAGGAGCAAAAATTGTTAATAATCTCAACAAACCAACTCTGGATCATGCCAAGTGAGATAGATCAATAAAGTATGCCATAATTCAGGTATTTGTGATAATTTTTATACAGAAATTCAAGTAATACATAGTTTTGTCAAGCGGGAAATATGCTCATATTTGGAGTCATCATCTTCTCTCTTATGAAATCCTAATTCCGCTTCTGGTATAATAACAAAGCAATGCACTCAACCGCAATTCTTGTAAGCTCGGAAAACAATAACAACAACAACAATGTAGGAGTAATCAAGTTGGTGTTATATGGTATATCAAACTTTGACAACATATTGTCGATTGGTACATTAGTTTGTCACTAATTTAAAAATGTTAAAAAAAATCAATACAAACTTAACACATAATTTTATCACGAGGAGTGAGGAACACTAACACTTCAGGTCATATTTTTTGTCAAAAAATATGGTGTACAAAGGAGATGAGTTTCATACATAACACGCCACGATCACAAAGAACCCAAAACATATAGAACAACACATGAATCAAATAAACTGAATCATCATATAATAAAAAATATATGAATAATACGACCAAACCATAGATGAACCATGATTGTAGACCACAATAGGTGTTTTCCAGATATCTCGTACACAAGCAATCAAAAGTAGAACCGCATTAACATACCAAATCAAACCAAAAACTTGTGGGAGAAAAGAGAACGACAAAAGAACTAGCAAGAACAATGTAAGTGATGAAAATAGTGAAGTAGAAAGAAGGAATAATCGAAACATAGATTGATTGAAATACGAACAAGACATAGACGAAGTGAAATGGTTCGAATAACCACAATAAAATGGTATACATGTGTGTGAAAAGAGTGTATGAAATAGAAGTAATATTATAGAAGTGAGGTGCTTTGTATATACATAAAAGTATATAGAAAATGGTTAAGATGGCGATGACGTGCACAGTGCAAATACTGTGTGAGAGAAGTGAACCATGGCCGTGGAAGAGCTTGAGGTGATAAAGTGAGATAGTAAAATTAAAATAGGTATAAATATACATATATATATATATATATATATGGACTAGGCCCACAAGTAAAGAAACTTGGACCTGGCCCACGAACCTGAATTGCCAAATTCGGCCCAAGGGTGAACAAAGCTTAATTTAACAAATAAAATATTTATTTTATAAAATATATTATTTAAAAATTAATAAAATATTTTTTATAAATAAATATTTCAATAAGTAATATGAGAAAACATGAGTAATAATTACTAGGGTGTGTTTATTATGAGTTGAGTTTTAAATTGAAAGTTGGGTGGCAAGTGAGTTATTTGATTAATACTGCCTTTCTCGTCCATTTGTAAAGTTTATATTTGCTTTTTACGTATTAATTTTTAAATATTAATTATTATATCAAAACATAGTACAAATTAATGAAAAATGACAAAAGTATTTCTATTAGTGTCTTATAAGACTAATAGAATGACGTTTATACAAATATAAGAATATTTTTAATGGTAAATACAATAACGCAAAATGTAAATGTAAACTTATTAAGTGGACGAAGGGAGTATTTGATATATAAATATAATACTATGTGATTAAAAAAAATTAAAATGTGTTTAAATAGGTGAAAAATATATCTTAATAAAATATATAAAATATCAATATTATTTTATAAATAATAAAATTTTATATAATACAAATAAATAAAAAAATACATAAATTTGTACTTATGATTTAATTTTATATAATATTGAAGAATTTTAAATATATATATATATATTAGAAAACAGATAATAATAAAAATTTTGAGTGAATACTTGTTATCTGAAGAAAAATCCCAATTGAAAAACACACCCTAGAGTTTCTCATCCTTATATAAAGTTCCAAATAGCTTACCACTTATGAGTTATGACCTTAGTTTAGGGGATGGCCGGATGAGATTTGTAATCCCTTCTTTACGGTCTCTTTTTACACACATATATATATATATATATATTTATACATATAACGATACATGATTTGATAACAATAGAATAAAAAAAAAAAAAATTCTAACAACATTTTGTAAAATATAGAAAATGTTGTAATATATGTAGCGTACGCATATATTAAGACGTGGATGGATGCAAGTTAACTACGTATTAATTTATAATTGGAGAAACAGTTGGCCAGCTTCCTGCTATTCACTTAAGGCGGTTTAAGTCGGCTAATTAATCCTATAAATAGGAGAGTAAATGAAATAAGACACTACACTTTCCTCCGTCAATTCTCTTCTTACGTCTGCATCTCTGTAAAAATATATACATACATACTTCCAAACATACATTCATACCTATTACATACATATAATAATATATTATATATAATAATTGCACACTACAAAGATATATCTATATATTTCATATATAGATATATTATATTTATATACCAAACATATATACTTACCAAATATTATAATATTATTATATAACAAGTTATCAGCACGAGGGCTCTTGACTGTTTTATTTTTAGTATATTTTTATACTATCTATATTATCTATTTTCTAATCTTGTAAAATTTTCTTTTAAACCTCTTTCTCTCACCTGCAATAATTTTCTGACTTGGTCCCTAGATGTAGAAATGCATTTGGTTTCTACGGGCCTTGTTCATACAATTGCCGGTGAAAATATTGCTACAAGCTAAGATCGGGCCAAGGCTATTATTTTCATTCGTCACCATCTGGACATTTCTTTACAGTCCGAATATTTGACGGTGAAAGATCCACTTGATTTTTGGAATGAATTGAGGGAGAGACTTGAGCACTTAAAATATATCACTCTCCCTAAAGCCCGACATGATTGGCTTAACCTGCGGTTGCAGAATTTTAAAATTGTTACAGAGTACAACTCTGCTATCCATCAGATTACATCTTAGTTGAAACTCTGCAAAGAAATTGTTACTGAGAATGATAAATTGGAGAAGACTCTCTCTACCTTTCATGCTTCTAATATTGTGCTGCAACAACAGTATCTTGAGAAAAATTTTCAAAAGTACTCACAACTCATTGCATGTTTTTTATTAGTTGAGCAAAATAATGAGTTACTGATGAAAAATCATCAGTCCCGGCACACTGGTTCTAGTCCGTTCCCTGAAGCAAACGCGACATTGTCTGAACAAGGCCGAGAACATGGACGTGGTCGCTGTCGTGAGAGTCAACGCAGTCGATATACCCCTTACAATCACCACAGTTTTGACATTAACATGAAGTAGAGTAAACCCCAATGTGGGGATATAGCCAAAAAGACTAAATAGGGAAGAGGCAAATCGGCATTTGTAATCGGTGTGGCATTGAAGGCCATTGGGCCAATACCTGCAGAACAACCAAACACCTAGCCGATCTTTATCAAGTCTCACTGCAGAAAAAGGGGAAAGAGGTCGAGACTAATCACGTTGATAATGATGAAGACCCTGATGATGATCTTCTGGATTACGACACAACGCATCTTTATATAACGGATTTTGTCGTAGATCCAGCAAACCCCCAGTGATAACATACTATGTCATTTTATATTTTGCTATTTTATATTTTGTAATATTTAAATTATTATATAATACCTTTTTGTAATGTATTTTGTAATATTTATTAGTATTGCGTTTATTTATATTTAAAGGTTAAATGAATGCTATTCAAAATAATGCAAATATGTGTTTCATTGACAGTGCAACGACACATACTAAATTGAAACACGAAAAGTATTTCTCCCATTTGAAAAAAGAAAAGAATGAATGTCAATACAACAAGTGACAGTGCAATACTAATTGAAGACTCTGGAGAAGCCATTGTATTTATCCCCGCGGGAACGAAAATTGTGATACAGTATGCACTGTTGGCCACTAAAGCTCAAAGAAATTTACTGAGCTTTCATGACATTCGGAAAAATGGTTCACATTGAAATTATAAGTGATACTGATGGTGAATTTTTATTAATTACCAATATCATTGATAAAAAAAATGCATCATTGAGAGATTTCCCTCGCTCTCTACTGGCTTATAATATGCCAGATTAGGAGTTGTTGAAACACACATCACGGTAGATTAAAAGACTACTGATTTTCAAATATGGCATGATCGCCTTGGGCATCCTGGTAGTATAATGATGAGGTGAATAATTGAGAATTCGCATAGTCATTCATTAAAAGGTCAAAAGGTGTTAAACTCAAATAAGTTAGTCTGCACTCAGGAAAAATTGATAATAAGGCCATCGCCAGCTAAAATAGGTATTGAATCACCTACATTTTTGGAAAGAATACACGGGGATATATGTGGACCAATAGATCCACTATGTGGGCCATTTAAATATTTTATGGTGCTTATTGATGCATCTACGAGATGGTCCCATGTCAGTTTATTATCTACTCGCAATATGAAATTTGCGATATTGCTTGCCCAAATTATAAATTACGGGCACAATTCCCTGATAATCCAATTAAGAATATACGTCTGGATAATGCTGGTGAATATACATCGAATGCATTTGATGATTATTGCATGTCGATTGGAATTAATGTAGAGCACCCAGTTGCTCATGTTCGTACACAAAATGGCCTGTCAGAATCATTTTTTAAAATATTGCAATTGATTTCTAGATCATTACTGATGAGGTCTATGTTGCCCGTTTCAGCTTGGGGGCATGCAATCTTCATTGCAGGAACACTTATAAGAATGAGGCCGACAAGCTATCATACCTACTCTCCGATGCAGTTAGTATTTGGTCACGAACCAAATATATCTTATCTACGTATTTTTGGGTGTGTTGTTTATGTTCCTATTCCACCCCCAAACGTACAAAAATGGGTCCTCAACGTAGATTGGATATTTATGTCAGATATGAACCGCCGTCAATTATAAAATATCTTGAACCTATGACGGATGATTTATTTACAGCAAAATTTGTAGATTGTCGTTTTGACGAATTATATTTTCCGACATTAGGCGGAGATAGAAATAAACTGAAAAGGGATATTAATTGGAAAATTCCATTGAATTTTTGTGATCGTCGTACAAAGCAGTATGAACTAGAAGTTCAATGCGTTGTACATTTGCAAAATATTGCAAATCAGTTACCGGATACATTCAATGACTTGAGTAAAGTCACTCGTTCACATATTCAAGCTGCTAATGCTCCGGCTAAGATCATTGTCCTTGATGGACATATTGCAAGTGCTAATTGTAGACAAAAAAAAATTGTGTTATTTTTATAAAAACAAAATCGCACAAATTATATTTAATTTAAATATATGCGGGTCCTATTCTCTATTTGGATCCTTTGATTCTCTTCCCCAAGTCGATTTATTTTCCAACTTGGGTTTGGATGGCTTCTTTGATCCGAAGGGATTTGGTCTTCGGTTTAGCTTTGCCGGATTTTGGAGGGCTTTGGTATCCGTGTTGGCGATTTTGATCGTCGACTTTGGATTGTTGTCACCTTTGGATGATCCAACATAATTTGATCTTTGAGGGGGGTAGATTTTGTGCTCCATAACGCTTTTGGCGGCGTGTCCCTTTGACTTTTGGAACAAAGAGGGCCGAGTTTGTGCTTTTGATGAAGAACATGATGAACATCTTGAAGTTTTGGGAGCGACTTTGTAGGCTCTTCCTTGGCTTTGATGGATTCCTCAATGGCTTTGGGAGCTTTGATCCTTTCTCCGGTTCGGGCATACGACGAAAAACGTTAACTTCATCGATTCGTCAACCAATATTGGATCATTTGTCCAAATCGGTTACTTTTCGATGAAGAACGCTTCAAAGGACACGAAGGACAATGAAGAACATTGCAGAGAGTCTAGAGAGACTTACCCTTGCGCGAGTCTTCAAATGAACTTCGGTGTGTAATGAATTGGCCAAGACTCCTATTTATAAGGGAGGGTGGCCTTGGATTCCTTTTCGGATGGTGCCACATGGCGCGTCCTGATTGACCAATAGGAAGATTTTATAATCCTTCATTTTTCATCAGATGTCGTTTTTCATTCTTGAAGGATTTTTTTGCGCGCCTTTCTATCTTGTCAAGATCTTTATATTATTTCTTTTTCGGAAGATATTAATTTATATATTTCCTTAATTGATAAGATTAATTTATTTTACTGCCAAATTTATTATGGCTCTATTTATGCATGTAATATTTGTACGATATCTTCCATTTTTAGCAGATTTTTGCATTAATGGTTGATATTTATTGTACAAAATTAACATATATGCATAATTAAGTATCATATATTTATTTTATTGGATTTTATTTTCTTCCAAAATACATGATATTTAATTTAATTTAGACATTTAATTTTAATGTCTACAAAATGCCCCCTCGAGACTTGTTTAAGCCGACGCAAAGCGTTTAAGGCGTGAACGAGTCTCGAAACATCAAAAAAAATTCTTTTTCTCTTTTTTTTAAGGCATTTTTTTTAATGGCGTTTGTTTGCAATTTTTTTTTTTTTGCAATTTTTTATTTTGCAATTTTTTTTTTTTAAAATGACGTTTTTTGCCTTTTTTTCTTTTTTTTACACATATATATATATTCTTTCATTCTTTCTTTTTTTCCTTTTCTCTTTATTTCCTTATCTTCTTCCTTCCTTAAATTTTCACAACTTTGATTTCTCTCGTTCTAGCGTAGGCTTCTTTCGTTTGTGTTGTCTTTTTTTTTTTTTTTCATTTTTTGATCCTTGTTTGTATTTTTGTTTTTGTAGGCAAGATGACTTATTTCAAGGATGTCTCATCCCCCTCTGGAAATGCCGAGTAGGTGATTTGCGAGTTTGAAGGTCAACCGTTGGACAAGGCGACTCGTTTATTGGTGCATCCACCACTTGTAGGACGCGGAGCTGCTCGCCCTCGCTTGGAAGTTCCAAATTTTCTAAAGACGTGGTCTCGGAATGTCGCTGGCGGAAAGCATACCTTGCAATCCTCACTCCATCAACACATTCCGAACGATACTCTTTCACTTCCAACCTTGGGGCGCCAGATCATGGAGGGAGTGTGTGTTTGGTATGGTCTTCCTTCTTTTGATGACAACTATTCTTATGTGGCCGGCTATTGGGAATGGGCGGAGGATGTGCTGGATCAATGCGAGATTGTGTTAAAGAGGATGCATTTACCTATGCTTCCTTGTTCTCCTACGACTATTCTCCGGAGATCATCAAGGCCGTTTGCGAGGCGTGGTGCCCCTGAACCAACACCCTTTTGACTGCCGCCGGTGAAGTGTCGATATCTCTCCGTGACTTGGCGTCCTTGCCGGGCCTCCGCATACTTGGCTCCTTTTACGACGAGGTGGTACCAAGCGTAAAGGAGTTATATGGAAGTAAAGAAGATAGGAAGCTAGTTCCTCATTCGTGCCGGTACATGTTGCAGGACTACCACTTTCTCCACAGCCGGGACAAAGGTCGACGTGGCGTCAGCGCGACCGACTGGATTTTTTTGTGTGAAAGAAGACCGTCAAATATGAGCGTCCTCAAATTTGTCGCAGCAAGGAGTCTACTCGTTCTTCTTGGCCTGATGCGACTTACAATCCTTCCAGAGAGATTGGTGCCCACGAGCCATGGTCGAAGGCGCAAGAGTCATCTTTTTCCAAACTCAAACTGGATGGGAGCACCTTGAGGAGACTTTTCTCACAACGTTCCTTGCTTGTTGGCTTTGCATCTTTGTGCTTCCGCTTGACGATGTTGGTTTGATACGTCCTTCAACTTTCAAGATGGCAAGTGTCCTAGCATTGAGATTTCCAGTAAGCTTGGCCATTCTAGTCTTAACCAGCATTTATAAAGTGCTAAACCTAATCGTGGATTCATCATGTCCTGGTAAAGTTCGGACGACACTTCCTCTCCAATTTTTGACCGGATGGATCGCTGAGTATTTTCAGACCCACTACGGCGTATAGAAGGGAATCCGCGGTCCGGGGATGGTGAAGCACTCCGGGGCAATTAGTGCTCGTGCGTATAGAGCATATGTTGCATGCCGAAAAATCTTGCGCGGTGACTACTTTCGTTGGGCTTGCCCCATGATCACGAAAGACTTCGACGTACGGTTCATTGATGATGGGAAGCGTGAAGATTACGAGCAAGAATACTTCATCTCCATTCTCTATTGTTTTCTAACTTTGCGGGATGGATTTCGATGCTTCTTAGAGTCGTATAGTCCCTACCGTTTTTTTTGTCAATTCGGTTTTTTCCAAGAGATTCCCGGAGTTCTTTTGAAAGACGTCTGTTGCTGCGCTTTTGAGGAAGGCTATCAATATTGGCACCAAAGCACTCACTTGAATTCTTCAGCCAAAGTTGTACTTCCACGCATTCCTGCAATTCCGAGGGGATTTTTTTCCGACGTCTACTAGAAGTGGTGGACTCAAGTTTGCGGGTCTTTCTTGGATGAGTATATCCCGCTCGTAAAAAAGCGCTGATCAGACCAAGTCATCGGATAAAGTTCGAAAGATGCCACTACTTATTCCGGGTGCTCCTGAGAGGAACAATGGAAATTCAAGTACTCCCTATGTCGGTTCTTCAAAGCGGACAGGACATTCTGTCTTTGAGCGAAGCAGTAGTGAGCATGATGTTCATTGAAAGTGAGCTCGTCGAGATCCCATTATCATCAACCCGTCAAGTCCTTATTCGAGCTGACACCATTCTTCGAGCAATTTCGCGAGAGAGGTAACTTCTTTCTTTTTTTTTTCTTTTTTTTTTGACACAATTTTTTTTATCCCTTTTTCAGTTGGAGCAAAGAACCCCGTGTATGGATGAAAAGATGGCGAGCCAAGATTACATTGTCGAGGTGATTGGAGAAAGAATGAGTGTTTGCAATGAGCAAGTAAATGATGCTCCAACCAAGCTCATAGTCGTTCAGTCTGTGGTGCCTGCAGTTTCAGAATTCTGTGGCGTGGATTTTTTTTTACCCAAATTATTTATTATATTTTTTTTCATTTGACTGAACTTGAAGGAATATCTCAAACTGTCTACGTACCTGGTAAAAAGATCAAGTCATAACGTAGTTCAAAGCAACTTGAATTTGCTTTTATTTTTATTTTGCAGTTTATTCTCATGCTAAGGAGTCTTGATTTAATTTGAAGGTCTCATGCATAATATCTTTTGAGAAACCTCCCATTGATTGGCCCTATCCGGAGTCCGTCTTGAGATGTCAACTTGTATGTGCCATTTGTGTAGACCTTAGTGAAGACAAAGGGTCCATCCCACTTGGATAAAAATTTATTTCTCGAACGAAAGTTGATCACAATAGGCCTTCCAACAGGAAGAACTAAGTCCTTGATTTAAAAGGATCGCAATTTGACTTTTTTATTGTAAGCTTGAGACAATTGTGCTTCATAACACTCCAGTCTTTGTTGAGCTTGTAGTCTTTTCTCGTCGAGAGCCTCTAGCTCTTCGAGTCTTAATCGGGCATTTTCTTCAGTTGTCAATTCTTCCAGAAGAGCAATCCTTAGTGAAGGAATTTGTCTTTCCAATGGAAAGACAACTTCAACCCCGTATACAAGTGAGTATGGTGTCCCTTGTGTTGGAGTCTGGAATGTAGTATGATAGGCTCACAAATCTTCACAAATGCGGTCATGTCAATCTCTTTTTTATTTGAAGACAACCTTTTTCAGCAAGTTACAAAGTGTTTTATTGAATGCCTTTGCGAGTCCATTTGCCGGTGCATAATACATTAAGGACTTATTTTGTTGGAATCCAAACTTTCAGCAAAGCTTGTCGATGTGAGTATTGACGAAAGATCTTCCATTATCGGTTATGATACACCGAGGAACCCTATAACGGTAAATGATGTTGACTCGTATGAAGTCGGCTACCGTCTCCTTTTTGACTTCTTTTAAAGGAACTTCTTCTGCCCATTTGGAGAAGTAGTCTGTTGCAGCCAAGATGTAGAGATGTCCAGTAGACGACTTTGTGAGTGGTCCTACGACATCCATGCCCCAAGTATCGAATGGCCATGAAGCAATGGTTGGGTGCAATGGTTCTGGTGGTTGATTGATAAAGTTAGCATGAAATTGACATGGTTGAAATCTCTGTGCAAACTCTATGCAGTCTTTAACCATGGTTGGCCAGTAATACCCCATCGCTTTTATTCGAAAGTGTAGCTTTGGGCCAGCTTGAAGAGCTCCACAAATTCCATCATGAGTTTCCTCCATCGCTTGTTTGGCTTGATGATTGCCAAGGCATCGAAGGAACATGTTTTCAAACGACCGACGATAGAGTATGCCGTTGAAGTAGGCATAGCGTGTAGCTCTTCTTCGGATATCTGCTCGCCTGCGTGGGTCGCTGGGGAGCTTCTCATATTTTAAGAAATCTAAAATTGGTTTCCTTCAATCTTCTTCTTCTTCTTCCATTTCAAACACCTCGATGAGATGATTTACTTCTTTATCAACACATTATCCTTCTTTACAGTTGAAGGAATCCACCCAAACTTTGCATATTGGAATATACACCTGTTGATCCAGGATGGATAGAGTCGATGCCAATTTAGCCAGAGCGTCAGCTTGCTCGTTCCCTTTCCTTAGGACATATTCAATAGAGGCATCCCCGAGTAACTCAATGAGTGCCTTAGCATACTTTAAGTAAGGCATCAGTTCTGGTTTTTTTCACTTCAAACTCTCCAGTGAGTTGGCTTATAACCAGCTTGGAGTCCCCGTATACTTGAAGCTGGCGTTGCTTGATGTTGACCGTCATTTTTAGGCCGATGATGAGTGCTTGATACTCAACCACATTATTTGAAAATTTTTCTTTTAAGGCAAATGAGTATGGAAGGACTTCTTCTTGTGATGTGAAAAATATTATTCCGGCTCCAACTCCATTTTTGTGTGATGAGCCGTCAAAATACATTTTCCACGGTGGGGTGATTTCGACAAAAAACGTGTCTTCATCAGGAAAGTCGTTAGACAACTCCCACTCAGCGGGGATGGGATGATCAGCAAGGAAGTCAACCAATATTGTCCTTTTACAGCTTTCTGTGGTGCATAAATGCTTTTTAATTGTTACAGCTACAAGTACCACCTTGCGAGCCGATCAAAAAGGAAAGGCTTTGACTTGACATATTTTAAGGGATTTGCTTTGGATACTAGCCGGATAGTGTGCGCTTGGAAGTAATGCTTCAACTTTGTTATGGCTAAGATGAGCGCCAAACATATCTTTTCCACCGGTGAATAATTTAGTTCACTTGGTGTCATCATTCTACTGAGGTAGTAGAGGGCATTTTCTTTCCCTTTATTGGCTTCCTGTGCTAATAAGGCTCCAACTGAACGTTCTTGTGCAGTAATATAAAGTGTCAACGGATGTCCGGGAATTGGCGCTGTCAGCACTAGTGGCTTCGTCAAGTAGTCTTTGATACTTTTGAATGCATTCTTACATGCTTCATCCCAATGGAAAGACACTCATTTTTTCATGATTTGGCTGAAAGGTTGACATCGTCCGGCGAGGTTAGAGATGAATCTTCTTATATATGCTAATTTTCCTTGTAAGCTTTTTGGCTCGTGGATGTTGCGACGTTTAGGCATTTTTGTGATGGCGTCTATTTTTGCCTGTTCAATCTCAATTCCACGAATGTGGACAATGAATTCGAGGAATTTGCCAGAGGTGACTCCAAAAGCGCACTTGAAAGGATTCATTTTTAGTTGGTAATATCTCAACCTTTCAAAAACATTATTTAAATCTTGCAGGTGATCCTCTTTTCTCTTGGTTTTGACAACCAAGTCATCGACATAACACTCTACATTTTTGTGTAGCATGTCATCAAAGATCTTTTGTATTGCTCTTTGGTAGATTGTCCCCGCATTTTTCAATTCGAAAGGCATAACTTTGTAACAGTAGATACCTTTCGGTGTACGAAAGGCGGTTAACTCTTCATCTTCAGGTGCCATACGAATTTGGTTATATCCAGATGATCCATCCATGAAAGAAAGCGCTTCATATCTTTTCATCGCATCAACCATCAATTCAGTTATTGGTAAAGGAAAATCATTTTTTGGGCATGCTTCATTTAGGTCCCGTAAATCCACACCAACTCGGATTTTTCCATTCTTCTTCTTTACAGGCACAATGTTGGAAATCCATTGGGGGTATTTGACTTCACGGATGAATCCCACTTCAATGAGTTTGTTGACTTCATTTTCAATTTGAGGGATGAGTTCAGGACGGAATCTTCGTTGCGCTTGATTCACAGAGCGAGCTCCCTTCCTCACGCCTAGATGGTGGACCACAACTTTCGGGTCTAAGCCGGATATTTCTTTATATGACCAAGCGAAGACATCTTGGGACTCGTTGAGAATTCGGGTGTAGGCATTCATATCATCCTCACCCAGGTCTTTTCTGACATAGACGGGTCTTGGGTGATCTTTGATTTCTTCTAACTCATTCACTGCAGCTTTGACCCATTCTTCAAGTGCGGCGGATGTATTTTCTGTATCTTCTTCAATCACTGTCTCTTCACCCCCTTCAGTGATGTAGCAGGATGATGCAACACTTTCTTCATTATCTTATTTAGATTTTGTGAAGAAAATGGTTTGACATTTAGCCTTTAAAACTTTACCACAATGTATCGTCATTTTTTTTTGGCGCGTCATGCGGGATGGAAAGCGGCTTTTGATTTGTCCATCTATCTCCACATATTTTGTTGATGTAGAGTTCATCTTGTTTTTCTCTTTATTGATCTTTGATTCTAACCTTGTGAAGACAAAAGGTCTTAGCCTCTGAAAAACCAATACTCTTGTATTCTTGCCCTTTTGAGATGAATTGGAAGACAAGCTCTCGCTTTTAGTGATATGATAGTTTGCGGCCCTTTTGATAGCGATGCGTATTGGAGCTTGTGGCATGTATCCAAGACCAGCCCTCGAACCTTGGGTTGTCTGTGGTGGTAACTTTCCCAGTCGTGACTCTTCATTTGGATTATATCCAGCTTTTTATGAGAAGTTTGTAGACTTTTGGGCCAAAGCTTTTATTCTTTTGCAACCGCATAGCCTCTATTTTTTCTTCTTTTCCATTCCTTGTCTGTGAGGGAGAGATTGGGTTGAGTGGGGTCATCGGAAGAGTCAAATCTTTTTAGAGGCTCAATTAATGAGTCTAGGGAACCTGAGGCGGGTGCTTTTTCTTTATCTCTTTACTTTGCCCCCAAGTTTGGTTGAGGTACTTTGACATCTTCATGTACCTTGGATTCTTTTGCTTTTGTAGATAAATATTTGGCATCCGCGAAGTGTGACTCGGCTTCTTTATATGGCTTTATGTCACCGGGAACTTTCTTTATCACTCCATTTTAAGTGTATTTGAAGCATTGGTGCCACTTTGATGAAACTACACCATTCTCATGTATCCATGGTCTTCCCAAAAGAACGTTGTAAAATGTCTTTGGATCTATGACGTAGAACAAAAGGGTTAGTTTCCATTTCATCGATTAGCAATTTCAATCTTATAGTGCCAAATGCTCTTAGCCCCTCTTGATTGTATCCATGTATTGTCATACGACTCTCGAATAATTGATCGACTAGTATTCCCAATTGTTACAATGTGTATAGAGAAAGAACGTTGACTGCGGCTCCTCCGTCTAAGAATATCCGGCTAATCCTTTGCTTATGGATATAAACCACGACCAGTAATGGACGATTATGGGGTTTGGATCCTAACATCAAATCTTCATCAGTGAAGGTTATCGTGGCACATTCTTCACTTGATTCGTCTATGATCGCCTTGTCATCTTTCTCGGTAGTGAAGCAATATTATTCTTCGTCTTTTATGTCAACTTCGAGATACCCGAACATGATTGAAGTGACATTAACAGCAGCATAATCGTCTTCAAGGGTGATCTTTCCTTCACGAACCAACTCCATGAGTTTGTCTTTAAAGATGAAACAGTTATGGATGGGATGTCCTACGACACGATGGTATTTACAGTATCTTGTGTCATCAACCTTTCCAGCTTCCTCCGGTCTTTTTAAATTCGGAAGTTCGATGAGCTTTTCTCTGAGTAGATCGTCAAAGATGCCCGAGACGTCGGAATCCAAGAAAGGATAAGTTTTAAATTGCAACTCTTTAAGGGTTGCCCTTGGAGGTCTGTCTGTCTGAGTTGACCGTCTTTTCCTTGAAGTTTCCTTTTCTTTACTTTGGATCTTCACTGGTGCTTTGGTCATTGCTTTTTTGGCCAAGGCTTCTTTTCCAAAAGACTTGATAGGGGCGTTGTTCCCTTTCTTTGTGGCATCATATCTTTCGTATCTATTTTCTTTTGAAGATTCTTTAACTAGTGGTCCGTGCATCCCGCTTGAAGCCATACTTAACTCTATGACATAAGCGCGGGTAACAAGTTCTTCGAAAGTGCGGGGTCAGATCCTTTGCAGAATGTATTTCAACCCCCAGTGCATTCCTTGGATGCACATCTCTATACCAGAGGCCTCAGACAACCGGTCTTTGCAGTTCAAGCTCAGACTCCTCCAACGGTTGATGTAGTCAATTGTTGGTTCATCTTTCCATTGACGAGTATTGGTGAGCTCTGTCATATTGACAGTTCTTTTTGTGCTGTAGAACCGGTTCAAGAACTCGTACTCCAACTGCTCCCAACTGTGGATGGAACTAGCCTCCAGGTTGATGAACTAGTCGAAGGCGTTGTCTTTTAATGACCGTACGAACTGTTTCACCAAGAGATCGTCGTCTGTCCCAGCATTGTTGCATGTTTCCATAAAGTGTGCCACATGCTGCTTTGGGTTGCCCTTGCCATAAAATTGTTGGAACTTCAGGTTGATATCCTGATAACCAAATTTTGTCATTATTGCAATTTGCATACAAATTCACATGGAATTCTATTCGAAAATTAATGAGTAGGATTTTATAGGAAAATGATCAGATATAGTAATTGTGTGGTTGTAGACCCTGAGTAGTTATGACAATTATTTATACTCTTTTGACTGGTGAGTTTCCAGGTCGAACACAAGGATTTTAAGTCATGAATTTCCAAGGTGAAAATCTTGAAGAAAGCGACGAAAAATGCAAGAAAGGATCTGCTTGCAGCAGGTCCAAAATTTAACTACTGAAAGCGGTAAATAAAGCAATAAAGATGAGGTGAGCGGAAACGAGCGAAACGAGAAGTGGAGCGCAAGTGGTAACCAAATGATCGGGGCGTGAGCGGAAGTGGGGACCAGATGATCGGGGCATGGATTAATCGCGGTTACTAGAGGATCGGGGCGTGAGTGAGCGGCACAATATATATATATGTATATGAGTGAATTAGAGTGAATGAGAGGTGCTGTGTTTGATTTGTGCGTTACTAAATGGATAGATTTCCCTGGATGAAGTGAGCGAATGATGTAAGTGTGTTATCGGAAGAATATATGTATATTATGGAAATAATATGAGAAAGGTGTTGTAATTATATAAACTAAATTGTAAAGAACTCATCACACTGGTATTTTGGCCTTGGGGGGATTTACAACAAGACTTCAATGACACCTAGAACTAAGACATTATAAGAAAGAAACCCTACTGTCACTAGGAATTTCTGCGACCTAATAGACCCCCGTCTATGTCCCGTTAATTTTCCCAATTTCTGCCTCATTAGTGACTTTACCCCCTGATGTTACTACTATTTAATAAAAATCGAATTTAGCACAACAGTTAAGCAGGTCGACAAGGCTCTCGCGTACTTAATTACATTGAACTACCTTGACACCGCTTTTGGCGCATAACAAGGCTTAGATAATCAATTCTTCTCTCGCTCTATACCAGTGAAATGAAATTCTCTAAACTTGATTTATATAAGTGTGGAAAATTGTGAAAGAATTTAATTTGAAGAAGTGAATGATATTTCTTTATATACTACGAAAGCGTGAAAGATTAGAACTACAAAGTTGTAAATGAAAGCAATAATCTAAGCTAAGAAAGCAGTAAAAACGTGACCAAGGGAGTAATACACATTTTTTATGGTTCATGCCTAGTGATATAAATCAATATTGTATGCCGATTACGAATTATTTTGATGGTTCTTATGCAGAAATTAGAGTAATAAACATTTTTGTCAAGCTAAGAATATGCTCACATTTGGAGTCATCAAACCTCCTCACACTAAACCTTTGTTCGTCCTCGAACAAACTGCATTAAAAGATCAAGAGGTTATTCCGTTCACCGCAATCAAGAAGTGCTAATAGCCAGTGCCATGATTGGGAGTAGAGTGAATCTCGGATAGGAACAAATGAGCCACAAGTATTCAGCATGTCATTTGATTTAACAAGATTGGAGTTATCCAGGTATTGTCAACTTTGTTTGCTTAGCAGGGATTCTTTTTTTTATTAAGGAAACCTTCAGCCGAAGGGCGCGGAGAATATATATATATTTTTTTGAATCGTGAGTTTCAAACAAACATTGTGTCTGCTCATGATCTTATTTGATTCTCGCACGCCTAGGCCTTTTCAGTTCCTTTGTAATGATAGATCCTCCCTGCTTCGCTCGCATCGTATCTTAAACCATTTTTAAGGACTTCTCTTTTCAAGTTACGCCTTATGAGCAAAGTCGAAAAACCTAGTCACTTGCACTACTGAGTATGGAAAAGTTGAAACGAAAGGGGCACTAGTTTTTCACAAGTCTCTTTCGCTGTTACTTAGTCTAACACTAGTGTTTAAGTTATGGTGAAGTTCGAAGGACAAGTACTTAGTCTGATGTGCTTAGGTTGTCTAACTCTACTCTAAAACATATCACAAAGTTAACTAAGCAGGATATCACAGGTATTTCACATAAGAGCACATACTTCAGGTTATGTTAGGCATACAATAAAGAAAAATTGTCACTTGTTACCAAAAATTGTTGTTTCCTTGATTGATGCGATGTACAGCCCTTGCTATTCTCCAATTTTCGTACATGGGGGAGGACCTTTCTTTACTTCTTCTTCTCGCTTGTTGGTCCTCGCCCTTGAGGAAGGTTGCGTGATATCTGCCGCACTAAGTCTTCCAATCGTTGGAGACTCCTGGCTGTGTCAAGCTGTTGTTCCATCAGGATGACGTTTTGTTGGGTAAGAGCTGCGAGAGCTTTCATAATTTCCTGCAGCGTCGTACCCATCAGAGTCTCCAGTGCTTCCACTCGCTCTTCTAGTGCGGCAGTCGCTTTCTTTCCAGCAGTCAGTTCAGCACCCAGACTCCTAGCATATGTGTCCATTATTGTCTGAGTCATCATGTATTACGTGAGAATGGCTGAGTCGAGTTCATCCAGTCTTCTTTCGATATTTTCCAGTGATGAGCGGGGGGCTGATGGTCCAGAACCCGCCGCTTCTGGTGACTGTCGCTCGCTCTCAGCTGAACTAATTTCCACTGGCTCTTCCTCTTTATGGGAATTGGGTGTTGGCTCAGGGGAGACATCCCTGAGGAATACTAGCTGTCTTGCTGCTTCGTACTCGAGCTGCTCTGCTTTCTTCCGTTGTAAATACCTTTTGAATCGCAGCTGGAGTTGGGTCAGCGGTTTCCAGTATTTTAGCAGCTTGACCAGCACCTTCATTTTTCTTTTTCTTTCTCGCTCGAGCTGCTGCATTCGTTCGATCTGTTGTACTGCGGCAAGTAGCTGAGCTTTATGTTCTTGAAACTTCCTATCCTTTTCCTCCTCCTCCTCTATAAGTGTTTTACCAGATTTGGTTGAGACAGGAGTCAGAATTTCTGCAGGTTCCCGATCATGGTAGGTGTTCCTGGGCCGCTCGGGGATACCTGCAAGATAGGAAGGTTTAAGATCACTGCCTCCACTTTCTCGGCTTCATTGGCAGTTTCAGCGGTTGCGGCAGCGGGGACCTCGGCGGGATATTCTTTGTATGATTCCACGGTGACATCGATCCCGCCGATAGTTTCTTCAGTCAGAACAGTCTCCCGCTCCTCCTCTACTCCAGCAGCAGTAGGCTCCACCGCTCCCGGCTGGTTAACGGGTGTGGCTTCCTCGCCTGCTCCAACAGCAGTTGGCTCACCTGCCCCCTGTTGGTCGAAGGGAACAGGTTCATCGCCAGGCGGACTTGGCAGCCTTGGTGACACCTCCACTGTCGCTGGCCGTACAGGCGAAGGTCTCTCAGGTTGGGCGGTGGGTTCTCTGATGACGATCCCCTTCCGTAGCCTGGAGAAGGGAATCATGTCCTCGCTTGCCTTCACATCCACCGCTTTCCCTATCCCTTTCTCCTGCCTCGTCGCTCGCCAAGGGGGTGTTGGATTTTTTCGCAATGCTTCCTTGACCCTCGGCTTCTTGACAGGTGGTGGAGCAGGGTCTTCTTGCTTTTTTGACCTCTTTTCGCCAGCGGCCGCTCGTAGCGCTTTTCCTCCCTTATTACTCATGGCCGCTTCAGCCCCAAATAGATCCTCCTCTATCTCCCGAGCGAAGCGGAGGGCTTCCTCTTCCTCATCGCTGGGAGCTTCATTGGAGACTGTTCTCTCAGAGTCGGGCTCGGTCTGAGGTGTCACATCTTCTCTGATGATTTCCCCCATCACAAATCTCATCTTTCTTTTTGGTGGAGGGGGCGCTGCCGCTTGTGCTTTCCTCTTTTTCTGTTTGGGGATGAGAGTGAACCCCTTGGACTCCAGCCAATTTTTGTGGAAGGCCACTGGAAACAGCGGCTTCATTTGGAGCTCTGGAGCTGGAGTGGGCAGATCAACGCCCACGCGATGGCAAAGTTCTGTGATCAGGGTCCCATGACCCAGTGTTCTGTCTCTGCTTCTTCGATCCCAGATATCTAAGCCGATGATCGCGCCCAAATCCACATCATTGGATTCCTCCAGAATTGAGCGAAGGGCAACGAGGTAATCAGGACGAATGTCAGTGGTGTGAGCGGTGATCATTATTCTGCTCAACGACCACTTCACCCATTCCTTTTTCTCTTCGTCCACTGACCCGAACTTCAGGTTCCTTTTCTCATATGCAGGGGTGGTGGCGAAGGTCCTATACAGCGACTGTAGTTCAAGTGAACTGCAAACCTCCGTTGCCTTCAACTTATCTTGCATCTCCTGGGCGGGGTAGTGGTGTTCCCATCCCGGGAGTCGGTTGATCTTCCTGGCTGAGTAGTCTACCCATTTCCCCCGGATGTAGACATGCTTTAGACTCTCAGCCTGGTTTAGATTAGCGTAAAAATCCCTCACCAGTGATACATCCACTGGTTCATTGGGGTTTCTGATCAACCACGACAGGCCCCGCTCCTCCAGCCAGTCAGAGAGCGGGCTTGTGATCTTTTTGGGGTCGAATCCTCTCTCATAGAGGATCCCCATCGCCTTCATCTGCTCGTACGCCGCCGCTGCATCAATGTTAGAAAAATGCAGTTTATCATACTGCTTGGATCTTAACACATCCTTTGCAGCGTCGGCAACATTCTTCTTGGAGATATTGCTCTGGAATGCCTTCATCTTCTTTGGCGGTGCTTCTAGGCAGGCGAATTTGTCATTGAGCTCCTTCAGCTGGTACTCCTTCAGCTGCTCGTATTCCGATTCCTCTAATTCCAGCCACCAGTCGCTCACCGGATACCTATGCTCTGTTTCCTCACTGTATTCAAATCTGAGGTAGTCCTCCGGGAACTCTGGGATGAATTTTTGGAATGGCACTGACTTCAGCTGCCTGAGCTTCCCCCAATCCTCTGTTAACTTTAACAGTCTCCTCCTCTTGTAATATGCCTCAGGCGGCGCTGGCTCTACTAATTCTGCCCCTGAGGTTGTTGTCACCACCTTACGCCCGTCTGTGGATTTGATCCTTTGAACTCTCTTTTCGATCCTCTCCTCAACCTTCTCGAACTCCTTCTTTAACGTTTCTCGCTTTGCTGGATCTATTTTGCTAAGCCTGTCCTGAACCTAGGGTTTCCAGAATTATTGTTTAACATACGAACTCTATGAATCCTGGCTCATTTTCTTCAAATGTAAATAACATTCATATATAGGCAATCACATTCAAAGTTCTAGTGATTTTAACCCTAAATCCTCCCCCTCACAACAAAACAAAACACTACTGTAAGTGTTACGTTGTGAAAAAGGGAGAAAATCACAAAACAGGACCTAACCTACAAATTAATGTGAAATTGAACCGTAGAAAGCAAGTATATCAGTTATTGTATCTAAATCTAGCATATAATAGACTTAGATTCACAGAAATCAAACAGACAAACATTTTCGCAAAAATGAAGAACAGTAAAATATCCCGAGAATAATTTGCGATTCTGTGTTTTTGAACGCTAAATCGGAGAGAATCAACCGTAAAATAGAGTTTATGTACTAAGGTTAACCTAGATCTTACCTTAGATGAAGCTATTATTGGTTGAAATGGTGAGATTTTGAAAAAATTTGCGCTTGGAGAGTGGCGGTTTCTAAAGCTTCGGGAGGAAGTTACTGTAGGGCAAAAGTGGAAAAATGGCTGTGGACTGGGGTATTTATAGATTTCTTATGGCTCTCTGGAGGACAAGCGGAGCGCTGCCAAGTCCACTGTAATTACTTATAAAGGTATAAGGGAGGGATTTTTTTTTTTTTTTCAGGGCGAGTGAGCGGGTAAAGCAACACTTCTATACACCTAAGACTGACACAAAAGCGATGATGAAGGCGGTGCTAAGTGAGCGATACTGCTCCCCCAGTGAATATCAGGGTGAAACAAGCAAAGCGATGGTTAACTTGGGTCAGGTTTAGGTAAGAAGTCAAAAATGCTAACATTAAACTACTTCTATAAAGCGATAATCCTATTCTAATGAAAGCGATAACAAAACTGTAAACCTATCTAAAGAAGCGATGAAATTATGAAATCTATCTATGAAAGCGATAAAGAAAAGCTTGTAAATTTTAACTATGAAACCGATAATTTCTAACTAGGAAAGCGATAAAAGAAAGCTGTAAAATTTTAACTATGAAAGCGATAAATTCTAACTAGGAAAGCGATAAAAGAAAGCTGTAAAATTGGCGGATATAAGATTAGGCTTCTGGATTCTTTTCACGAAATTCTATCATCGCTTGAGCTTCTGAACCTCCATCAGATTGATCTCTGCATTGGCCTGCTGTAATACAGGCCCTTCAATATACGGTTTCAGCCTCGCTTCATTCACCAAGAAGGAATCTTTCTCTCCGGGGGTCTCCACATTGTTAATCCTTATGGCTCCACTTGGCAGCACTTGTCTGACAATATACGGCCCAGTCCACCATGACTTCAATTTCCCTGGGAACAAGTGGAGCCTCGTGTCGTATAAAAGAACTTTGGATCCCACCGTAAACTCTTTCTTCTTCAACTTCTTGTCATGATAGAATTTCATCCTTTCCTTATAGATCTTCGCGCTTTCATATGCAAGGTATCGGAACTCGGTCAGATCGAGCAATCTTTTAGCGCGTTTCTCCTGCACTGGGAGAAGATCAAAGTTGAGATACTTGATAGCCCAATACGCGCGATGCTCTAGTTCCAGCGGTAGGTGGCAGGCTTTTCCATACACAAGCCGATAAGGGGACATTCCAATTGGAGTCTTGAAGGCTGTTCTATAGGCCCACAATACATCATCCAATTTCTCTGCCCAATTCTTGCGACTCTTATTTACTGTGGTCTGGAGGATGTGTTTGATTTCTCTATTTGAAACTTCCACTTGACCGCTCGCTTGTGGATGATAGGGGGTAGTTAGATGCTGGCGAACACCATATTGTTGAAGGCTAGATTGCAGTGCCTTATTCACAAAATGGGTGCCTCCATCGCTTATTATCGTTCTGGGGACCCCAAACCTTGGGAATATGGTATATTTTAGGAATCGGATCATTGATCGAGCGTCATTAGTGGTGAGTGCTTGCGCTTCAACCCATTTACTCACGTAATCCACCGCCACCAGAATGTATTGTTTCCCATTAGAGGGTGGAAAGGGACCCATAAAATCTATCCCTCATACATCAAATATGTCCACAAACAAGAACCAGTTTGGGGCATCTCATCTTTCTTCGAGATAGATCCTAATCTTTGGTATTTGTCGCAGGATTTGGCAAAGGCATCTGCGTCTCTTTGTAGGGTAGGCCAAAAGAAGCCTGACTGCAAAACTTTGGGTGCTGTGCGTATGCCAGCGAAATGCCCTCCTACATGGGACCCATGACATTCGTTCAAGATCAGCGGGATCTCATACTCCGCTACACAGCGACGGATTATCCCATCTGAGCCGATGTTGAACAAATAAGGTTCATCCCAAAAATAATCCTTTGCCAAACTGAGCAATCTCTTCTTTTCCCGTTGTACAGTATGCGCTGGAAACTGTACTGTAGTTAAAAAGTTGGCCAGGTCAGCGAACCATGGCTCTTTCCCTTGCACCAGAAACAGCTTCTCATCTGGGAATTGTTCATTGATTCCAGGAGATTCATTCTCCTTCTGCCGCAAACTACTGAGGTGATCCGCCACATGATTTTCTTTTCCCTTCTTATCCTTGATCTCTATGTCGAATTCCTGGAGCAAAAAAACCCATCTAATCAAGCGGGCCTTTGTCTCCTTCTTCTCCATCAAATATTTAATGGCTGCATGGTCAGTGTGAACAATGGTCTTGCTTCCGATAAGATACTGTCTGAATTTCTCGAAAGCGAAGACAATAGCTAGCAGCTCTTTCTTGGTGGTAGTATAATTCTTCTGAGCGGAGTCCAGTGATTTACTTGCGTAATAAATGACATTAAGCTTAGACTCCACCCTTTGTCCTAGTACAGCGCCAACGGCATAATCACTCGCATCCATCATCAGCTCGAATGGCTCACTCCACACTGGTGCTGAAATTATAGGAGCAGAGGTCAGCTTATCCTCCAGTATTCGGAAAGCCTCCTCACACTCGTTTGACCAGTGAAATTGAGAATCTTTGCACAGCAGTGATGTGAGTGGTTGTGTGATTTGACTGAAGCCTTTGATAAAACGACGGTAGAATCCCGCGTGGCCAAGGAAACTTCGTACTCCTTTCTCATTCGAGGGTGCTGGCATCTTTTCGATTACACTAACTTTTGATCTATCTACCTCTATACCGGCAGACGAGATCTTATGGCCCAAGACAATTCCTTCATTTACCATGAGGTGACATTTCTCCCAGTTCAGCATGAGATTAGTCTCAATGCAGCGGAGAAGCACTTTTTCCAGATTATTCAGGCATCTGGAAAATGTCTTGTCATATACCGAGAAATCATCCATAAAAACTTCAATACAGGAGTCCAGGAGATTACTGAAGATATGGTACATACATCGCTGGAAGGTGGCCGGAGCGTTGCAAAGCCCAAACGGCATCCTCCTATAAGTGAAGGTCCCATATGGACAAGTAAATGTTGTCTTCTCACAGTCTTCCGGTTTGATGGGAATTTGATGGTAGCCTGAGTAGCCATCGAGGAAACAGTAGTATTCGTGACCTGCGAGCTTCTCAAGGCATTGATCAAGGAATGGAAGCGGGAAATGATCCTTCTTTGTGGCTGAATTCAATTGTCTATAGTATATACAAACCCTCCATCTAGTGACAGGTCTTGTCATGAAGACCTCCCCGTCGTCGCTTATCTGTTCAACGAATCCTCCTTTCTTCGGAACCACCTGGGTTGGGCTAACCCACTGGCTGTCACTGATAGGATATATGATTCCTACATCGAACAATTTGATCACCTCCTTCTTGACTACTTGCATATTCTCGTTCAAACGCCGCTGAGGCTGTCTACATGGCTTTGCATCAGCTTCCAGCCTTATATGGTGCATACATACCGCTGGATTGATTTACTTGATGTCTGAGATTTTCCATGCAAACGCCGCTTGATTCCTTTTGAAAAGTGAGATGAGCTGCGCCTCTTGGTCCGGCAATAGTAAGGCGGAGATTATCAGCGGGTAACTCTCCTCCGGGCCAAGGAATATATATTTGAGGTGCTCAGGTAATTTCTTCAGCTCATCCTTATTGTTGGTCTCGCTCGCTGGTTCCCTCGTCGCTTGTTCAATGGATTCAGTGGGCGCTTGAGTATCGTCGCTTGCCTCAGCTGAATCCTTTTTATCTTCCAGTTTGAGCGATCCATTATCTAAAATTCCTTCTAGGTTATCAAGTGTAATATGGTTCTCAAAAGTTATTATTTCATTTAACTCATTAATAAAATCATAATTTCCTTCTTGAGGTTGGCGCAGTGCTGAGTTCATGGAAAATGTGACTTTATCGCCACCAAAACTCAATGATATTTTGCCTTCAGCAACATTTATTGTAGCTTGAGTGGTGGCTAGGAAAGGTCTCCCTAATATGATTGGAATGTCGCGGTCTTCGCTCATTTCCATAATAATGAAATCTGCAGGGAAAATAAATTTGTTCACTTGCACGAGTACATCACGAATGATTCCTTTAGGCAATCTTATTGACTTATCAACAAGCTGAATTACAGTTCTGCATGCTTTTAACTCATAAAGCCCTAATTTAGAGAAAAGCGAAAAGGGCATAAGATTGATACTTGCACCTAAATCACATAATGCCCTAATCGACTCTAAATTTCCGATTGTACAAATAATGATAAAACTCCCAGGATCGCTGAGTTTCTTCGGGAGGTCAACCTTAAATACGGCGCTGCACACACTTTCCAGCTGCACCGCTGCCGCTTTATCAGGAAATGTCCGCTTGCGATTGATTATATCTTTGATAAACTTAACGTAATGTGGCATCTGAGACAAAGCATCAGCAAACGGTATAGTAATTTGAAGACTAAGGAAAGTATGTACAAACTTATCAAACTCCTTGGAGTTGTCCTTTTTCCCAAATCGTGTGGGAAAGGGTGCTCGAGCAAAAGGCTGAGCGGAACCCCTCTCCTTCGGGTCAGACTCCTGAGCGGCTGGTATCGCTCGAGGTTGGGATGGACCTTGCTCCTTAGACGGAATCTGTTTTATTTCATCCTGCACAGGCACATTAGCAACAATAGAGGAAGGAGAGTGATCAATACCTCTGTCTGGCACTGGTGGCGATTGCGTCCGTTTTCCTCCTCTGGTCTCGATGGCCTTCGCTTGGTTCGGGACAGTCTCGACTGTCCCAGGCAACGTTCTTTTCTGCTTCAACTTCAGAGCTTCAGCAATCTGCCCGACTTGAACTTCCAGCATTTTGATCGAAGCAGATGTGTTTCTTTGGAACTCCTGATTCGCTCGCTCTGTGTTCCTACAAAGTTCCTCCAGACTCAGCAGGGCTTGTGCCGCTGTGGGAGGTTGAGCGAATGCAGGTGCCTGCTGCGGAAAATGGGGGGTTTGATAGTATTGTTGTTGATGTGGATAATATCCCCCTTGATGATATTGTTACGCAGCGAACTGTTGTGGCCTCTGAAATTGTTGCTGAGGACGCGGTCCAGTGGGGCCTTGCACCTGCCCCTTTTGGAACTGCTGGAATTGAAGGGCATTTCTGCCAGCCATATAAAAAACCTCCGCCGGGTTCTGAGCTTCATCATTTGAGCACTCAACAACCTGCGGACCTTGTTGGTCTTCATAAGCTCTTTCCTCACATTCCGTAGCCTCATGCAGCGCCTATTTTCCTTTATTACGCAGGTCCTGCTTCATGAGCTTAGACAGCTCCTTAACTAAGGATCGACAAACTGTCGATCCTTGCATCGTGAGATACGGAAGCAGGGACCTGGTATAGACCCCTTGATGGCTCGGGTCTGTTGGACTCTGGCCAACTTGACTGATTGGCCGCCATTTTCTCTATCAAAGCCCTTGCTTCAGAGGCACAACGCCCCATCAACGACCTTCCTGCCGCTGCATCTAAGGAAATTCTGAGTTCAGTAGTAATTCCTGAGTAGAAAATCTGAAGCTCCATGAAGTCCGGAATTTCATGATGAGGGCAGTTGCGGAGCAATTGTTTGAATCGGCTCCAGGCTTTAGGAAGAGTCTCATCACTCGCCATCTTGAAAGTAAGTATTTCATTCCTCTGGAGAATGGTTTTTGAAACAGGATGATATTTGCTCACGAAGGCCTGCGCTGCTTCCTTGAATGAGCCAGGAATGGGATAAAGGTTATCAAACCATTTCCTGGCCTCTCCTGTTAAAGAAAAGGGAAACAGAATCAGTTTGGCAGCGTCCTCCGTGATGCCGTGCGATTTGGAGGTGGCAGCGATCCTATTGAAGTTCTGTAGGTGCTCGTACGGGCTTTCATTGAGCAGCCCATGAAATTGGCTCTGGCTCGCCAGGCTAACGAGCATTGGTTTCACCTCATAATGGCCAGAGCCTCTGGGCGCAGAACTTGTAATTAAAGTGTGATCCAGAAGGGACTGGCAGTGAACGTCCATGGGGACTTCAGCAAGCGGGCGATCAGCAGCCCTGTGTCCCTCAACCCTCTGGTAAGGCTCAGCAGTAGGTGGTGGGGGAGTGATGGTTGCAGGCATCGCAGCGGTGTTGGCAGCTTGTGCCGCTTAGGAAGCGATAAATGCTCCCTGCGCAGCTTGAGCTTGTTCCACCTAAGCAAGGTGCGCTTGCAGCCCCGCCATTCCCTGTTGGATGCTACTGAGGGCTCTCAATAGTTGCTCCTCAGTCTGTGAAAGTGCAGGAGGAATGACAGCAGGGACCACAGTGGGGACGTGGAGCAGCACCTCCTGCGAAGATGCAGATGTGGCGGAGTTTGAAGATGTCCCAGCGGCAGTCTGGAAAGCTGGGATGACAGTAGAAGGAGCAGTGGCATTTCCTTGATTCGCCATGAGTTGTTTTCGCACTTGCTCTCTAAATAGACGTTTCTGTGATCGAGCGGAAGGAGTAGGACTTGTGGGACGCTGAAAACGCTTCGGACCCCTACAAAATGGCAGCCACACCAAAATAAAAGTTAGAGAAATTAATTAACCACAAAAGTCACTGTTACAGCGAATTAAAAGTAAATTATGGCGCTTCTTGAGATTTCCAACAGTTAATTTTCATGAGTATAAAATCCCCGGAAACGGCGCCAAATTATGATAACCAAATTTTGTTATTATTGCAATTTGCATACAAATTCACAGGGAATTCTATTCGAAAATTATTGAGTAGGATTTTATAGGAAAATGATCATATATAGCAATAGTGTGGTTGTAGACCCTGAGTAGTTATCACAATTATTTATACTCTTTTTACTGGTGAGTTTCCAGGTCGAACACAAGGATTTTAAGTCATGAATTTCAAAGGTGAAAATCTTGAAGAAAGCGACGAAAAATGCAAGAAAGGATCCGCTTGCAGCGGGTCCGAAATTTAACTACTGAAAGCGGTAAATAAAGCAATAAAGATGAGGTGAGCGGAAATGAGCGAAGCGAGAGGTGGAGTGCCAGTGGTAACCAAATGATCGGGACGTGAGCGGAAGTGGGGACTAGATGATCGGGGCATGGATGAATCGCGGTTACCAGAGGATCGGGGCGTGAGTGAGCGGCATAATATATATATGTATATGAGTGAATTAGAGTAAATGAGAGATGCTGTGTCTGATCTGTGCGTTACTAAATGGATAGATTTCCCTGGATGAAGTGAGCGAATGATGTAAGTGTGTTATCGGAAGAATATATGTATATTATGGAAATGATAGGAGAAAGGTGTTGTAATTATATAAACTAAATTGTAAAGAACTCATCACACTGGTATTTTGGCCTGGGGGGGATTTACAACAAGACTTCAATGACACCCAGAATTAAGACATTATAAGAAAGAAACCCTACTGTCACTAGGAATTTCTGCGACCTAATAGACCCCCGTCTATGTCCCGTTAATTTTCCCAATTTCTGCCTCATTAGTGACTTTACCCCCTGATGTTACTACTATTTAATCAAAATCGAATTTAGCACAACAGTTAAGCAGGTCGACAAGGCTCTCGCGTACTTAACTACATTGAACTATCTTGAAACCGCTTTTGGCGCATAACAAGGCTTAGATAATCAATTCTTCTCTCGCTCTATACCAGTGAAATGAAATTCTCTAAACTTGATTTATATAAGTGTGGAAAATTGTGAAAGAATTTAATTTGAAGAAGTGAATGATATTTCTTTATATACTACGAAAGCGTGAAAGATTAGAACTACAAAGCTGTAAATGAAAGCAGTAATCTAATCTAAGAAAACAGTAAAGATGTGACCAAGGGAGAGGGAAGACCCCTACTCCCTTGGCCATTCCTGTGGAGAACTCCCTTATAGGGTTGGAGCTCTCTGAAACAGGAAGACAACGAATGCTAAAAGTATGCAGAAATCACCAAAAATTTGATCCCTTTACATAAAGATATCTGGCCCTATTTATAGCAGGTGTAAAGAGACGGTTGCAAGTAGTTGTTAGGCAGTTCCAACCGCTGGGCAGTTAGGCGGTTGCTGGTAGTTATTCTGTTGAAGCAGTTGCTGGCCATAACTCCCAGGGTGCCCGCTTCGCTTGCGTTAAAGGTTAAGGGCACAGATCTTCCTCGCTTGCTGGAGAGCTGGAGGGCATTAGCGCAGCTCGGCTCGCTTGTGCTGGCTGGAATTGGAATGGATGTACCGCTGCAGTTGAAGTACTTAGTTGAAGTCTGGTGATAGTCTGCAGCGGTGGGTATCTGAACTGTCGCTTGCAAGTGGGAGAGGCTATTGCTTGCGGGCTGTGAAGGTGGCCGCTTGCCTCTCATGCCTTAGTATTTTCAAAATGTGTTCTGGGCACTTGTGAACGAAGGCGGCTATCGCTTGCGGCGTCTGCCTTAGCTTTTCTGGTTCTAGATTACCGTTTAAGAGGGCAAAAATCGTTAATAATCTCGACAACAAACTCTGGATCATGCCTAGTGATATAAATCAATATTGTATGCCGATTACGAATTATTTTGATGGTTCTTATCCCAACGGCATCTTGAGGATGTCGATCTTTGAAGTGTAAGCCTTGGCATTAATATTTTTTGGCCTTGAACTTCCTTCAAACTCTCTTTTGAGAGCTCATTTGATATACTCATCAAGTTGGGATAGATGGATGAAAGAGTCGGATGATGCCTGAAACGGCATTGGTCCCGCCATTTTTTCTTTATCGTGGTGTTGATCCATGGATGTTTCCGCTTCATATTGGGCCTCTGGAGCATTCTGGTTGATTGGCTCCGGCTTGTCTAGTTTTGCAAGCAGCTTTGCGATAGCATTGTCTTGTTGCTACATGTGTTGAGACATCCTTTCAACGACTTTGGCTAGTGCAAGGAGTTGGTCTTCTATGTTCGAAGCGTTCGTGGTCATCACCGAGGCATAACTTGATGCAGTCGAAAGAGTTGCAGCTTCTTGAGGGGTGACCGGTGCGGAGGTACTCTTGAAACTTTCGTCCTCATCATAGAGTGGGTTTTGCTCTGTGATTTCAGATGTGCGTCCTTGGAAAATGATAGTGCTCTTTTAGCCATGTTTTGTGTCATTACTCCAGCATTCGTTGAAGCACTTGAGGTTCTTGATGTAGTAGCAACGACTCCTCTGGCGGCGGCTAGAACAGCAGCTTTCGACACAGCGTTGGAAGTCTTGATCTTGTAGGAAGCCATTGATCGCTGAGAATTCGACGAAAAGGGAGATGAAAGGTAGAGAGGTCCCACTGGGCGTGCCAAAAATCTGTAGATAAAAAAAAATTGTGTTATATTTTTATAAACACAAAATCATACAAATTATATTTAATTTAAATATATGTGGGTCGATTCATTTTTCAACTTGGATTTGGATGACTTCTTTGATCCGAAAGGGATTTGGTCTTCGGTTTAGCTTTTCTGGATTTTGGAGGGCTTTGGTATTCGTGTTTGCGATTTTGATCGTCGACTTTGGATTGATGTCTCTTTTGGATGATCCGACGGAATTTGATCTTTAAGAGGGGTAGATTTAGTGCTCCATAAAGCTTTTGGCAACGTGTCCCTTTGACTTTTGGATTGAAGAGGGTCGAGTTTGCGCTTTTGATAAAGAACCCGATGAACATCTTGAAGCTTTGGGAGCGACTTTGGAGGCTCTTCGTTGGCTTTGATGGATTCCTCAATGGCTTTGGGAGCTTTGATCCTTCCTTCGGCTCGGGCATACGACGAATAACGTTAATTTCATCGATTCGTCTAGTGCTGGCAAAAACTGACCCGACACGATAACTCGACACGACCCGACACAAAATAATTGGGTTTGGGTCAAAGATTTCAACCCGATTATGTATACGGGTTGACACGAACCCGACACGATAATAAACGGGTCGGGTTACGGTTGAGACTCTCAACTCGAACCCGACACGACAACCCGATTATAATATATTAATATATTTATTATATATGTAAAATAATCATAATTTATTAATTTTCTCATAAATTAATTTAAACTAAGTTTAATTTTAAATAATTCAACCTAATTTATGCTCAAACCAATAAAAACTAACATAACACGACAACACAACAAAAAATTATTTAATTTGAATCAAGAAATTCGACTTAATTATGTATACGGGTCAATACGAGTCAACTCGAACCCGACACGATAATAAACGGGTCAACACGAACCCAACACGATAATAAACGGGTTGGGTTAGGGTTGAGTAATTTTACCCGTTTAAAGTATTCAACCCGACACGAACCCGACACGAATCGACCCATTGTCAGCTCTAGATTCGTCAACCAATATTGGATAATTTGTCCAAATCGTAACTTTTCAACGAATAACGCTTTGAAGGACACGAAGAATAATGAAAAATATTGCAGAGAGTCTAGAGAGATTTACCCTTGCGCGAGTCTTCAAATGAACTTTGGTGTGTAATGAATTGACCAAGACTTCTATTTATAGAGGAGGGTGGCCTTGGCTTCCTTTTCGGATAGTGCCATGTGGCGCGTCCTGATTGGCCAATAGGAAGATTTTATAATCCTTTATTTTTCATCAGATGTCATTTTCCATTCTTGAAGGATTTGATTGTGCGCCTTCCTATCTTGTCAAGATCTTTATATTATTTCCTTTTTTGGAATATATTAATTTATATACTTCCTTAATTGACAAGATTAATTTATTTTGCTGCCAAATTTATCATGGTTCTATTTATGCACGTAATATTTGTATGATATATTCTATTTTTAGCAGATTTTTGCATTAATGGTTGATATTTATTGTACAAATATTAACATATGTGCATAATTAAATATCATATATTTATTTTATTGGAATTTTATTTTCTTCCAAAATACATGATATTTAATTTAATTTAGACATTTAATTTTTAATGCCTACACTAATGAATCCGCGACACGCTTAAAGCGTGGTAGACCACTCGATTCCAAAGACAAACATCTTCGAAAGAAAAGAAGAATTAATTATGATAATTATGAAAATATCAGGAATGACATTGATAAACCTCAATCTAATGAGGAAGTCAACCCTGAAATAATTGATTCGGAATAGCACAAACTTGAAGAACATGATGAGATTATTGAAAACTCAATTAACTATGTTACTTTAAGAAAATGTTGGAACCGTAAAGAGACAATTATTGATAATATTTTCGCATACAGTTTAACACTTGATATAATGGAAGAGAATGAGGATCCAAAGCCCAAATCAGTTCATGAATATCGGCAAAAAAATGACTGGCTAAAATGGGAACATGCGATTCAATCAGAGTTTGACTCATTAAACAAAATAGAGGTCTTCAGGACCAATTGTTCAAATACCAGATAGTATAAACAGACAATAACAGCTACTTCTTCAAACTATGTTGAGGTTTTAGTAATTCACGAAACTAGTCGTGAATGCATTTGGTTGAGATATATGACTCACCCATATTCAAAAAAATTGTGGTTTGATTTCTGATTATATATTACCCCTTACAATACTTTTTGAAGATAATGCAGCTTATATAGCCCAATTAAAGGGGATATATCAAAGGCGATCGGACAAAGTACATATTTCCGAAATTCCTTTTCGCTCATGATCTTAAAAAAAATGGTGAAATTAGTGTGCAACAAATTCGATCGTCTGAAAATTTTGCAGATTTATTTACGAAGGCGCTACCGACTGCAACATTCAACAAATTGGTGCAAGGAATTGGAATGCGTCGGATGAAGATATCAAAGAAAGTCCAAAACAGGGGAGCACATTAATACAAGAATGATGTACTCTTTTTCCTTCACTATGATTTTTCCCACAGGGTTTTTTCATAACAAGATTTTAACAAGACATATTCTTTGTATAGAAACATCCAAGGGGGAGTGTTGTAATATATGTAACATACACATATATAACGATATGGATGCATGCAAGTTAACTATGTATTAATTTGTAATTGGAGAAACAATTGGCCAGCTTTCAGCCATTCAGTTAAGGCGATTTAAATCGGCTAATTGATCCTATAAATAGAAGAGTAAATGAAATAAAACACTACACTTTCCTCCATCAATTGTCTTCTTACGTCTACATCTCTATAAAAATATATACATACATACTTCCATTCATACATTCATACCTATTACATACATATAATAATATATTATATATTATCATTGCAAACTACAAAGATATATCTATATATTATATTTATATATCAAATATATATAATTACCAAATATTATAATATTATTATATAACAGAAAATATTATTTAAACAAAACATATAATAACACCATTTCTAACACATTTTTGAAAAATTGAAAATGCGCTTGAACTTTGAAAATTTGAAAAGACTTTTAAAAAAAAAGAAAAATTTACATATATACATATATTACAAGTATATATATCCATATATATATATATATATATATATATATGCACATACACTATCCATATATATTCATATATTTTCCACTTGTCGATCACAAGACAGCCACTACCTCTCAGACATGATATGATTCGATGTTCCAGTGGATAAAGTCCTTTTAGAATTTGTAAAAATAATCCCTGCCCGTTTGCTTTAGTGCTCCTTACTCCACTTATATAAAATGTAAGAATCATCACTTGCCCTTCTCAAATCTGCACTCACTTTTATTCATCACTAAAATGAACCAACCCAATATAACTTGTTTGTGTACACTACAGCAAACACAATAATAGAATCCAGTTATAACAATAATCAATCATCAGTTATTTTTCCCATCAAATAATAATAAAATTACAAATTATAAATCAATAATAATAAGAAGAAGAAGAATGATACTTGCAACAATCAAAGAGCAAGAACCAATTTCAGTAGAACAGCCATGGCTGCTCCAGCTCAGCTGAGCTCGGCTCCGCTCACGGTACCGGCGAGTTCAACCCTTCTTGAGCCGAGAGGGGTTGGAGGTTTTTGTACCTTCTAGAACCACCCAACTTGGACTGAGACGGCTTCCTCTGGAATGAAGGCCGTGTCTTGAAGCGTTGCAGCGCTCTCGTCGCGTAGAGCGATTGGAAAACCGGCGCCATCCGCTCTCGAAGCTTGAGGATGACGAGAAAGACAAGACGGTAGCATATGATGAGAGCGTATACGGCGAACAAGTCCCACCACTTGGAATGATCCAACGCTATTCCGAACATGTTCTGCACTATGTCTTCCCCTTTCAGCTTCGGAGTTCCCGGGATCAAAGGGTCGAACACCAGCCCGATCATGTCGTTCTTGTAGGCCCCCTGAAATGCCATAGAGATAACGACGTCGTCAGGACATAGCTTTTGAAACATATGACAAAACTAAGCCATCCGCAGGTCCACAAATTAAATGACACTTAGTTGTCTCGATGTAAACTAGTCAGCGGCAGTTACTGTGCTGAATTAAGATATTGAGAATAGTAATACTGACAACATATTATATAACAAACGTGTATACAGTACATTATTTAATGAATATAATATAAATTCAGCACATGATAATTGTCTACACAGCATTTGCTATCGTTGATTTCAGTACATAGAATATATCTAAGTAACACATAATTTCAACTAATACGACATTTGTTGTGTTGTCGCCATGAATAGAGAATTATTCAATGAATACGAGGCTATGTAATTCGATCCTACATATGCTCTGTCCTAAGATCATCGAAACTTTTTTCTCAATCCATCGCCAGTATATATATGATATGATCGAATAGAGAATCGACTAAATCTTTTGTTCGAAACTCAAAACTCAGTCTTTCTGCTACATATATGTTGTATCAATGAATTCCTTTATCCATTCTTAGGTTGTTCATAAACAGACAGCGGATCGAACAAAACAGCCGTAAACAAAGGATGTCTACAAAATACGCAAAAATGCACACAAAGCAGCACAATAGTAAAAACAGGACATACGAGAAAGGATAAACAGCGACTTTAATAACAACGGTCGATCTTATAGCATTCGAAATCAAACTTTTTTAGGACAATTCACTCGAAACAAATGGACATGCATTCGCGATTCACATATTTTACGGATTCAAGGCTCGACATGACAGCTACTAAAACAAGACGTATTATTTCTATCAATCAAAGAATATACGAGAAGAGAAGCTATACGAAAACGAAGGACCACAGATTCCGAAGAAAGAGAACCATCCCCTTCTTCAGTCATACATGCATCGAATCGATTACACATTTTCATCTGCCTATGAACATACCACAACAAGATTCTTTCTCTTTTTCTTTCCTTCTGGTATCGATTCATATATTAGTCGTGTTAAGACATAATGTACTAGAACAGGGTATATATATATATCGCATATAACGTATAGTCCTAAAGTTCCTAAGGGAGCGGAGAGTTAAGACCCTCTTGCGACGAGAGAGACCGAACATTATGGTGCCTCTTGGAAGGATGGGGTGACTTTCGGAACGAAGGGCGCCTTTTAAGGCGATAAAGAGTTTGCTTGGCGAAAAACGAGTGAAAATACGGAGTGATCCTCTCCTTTAACTTGAGAACGAGGAAGAACACGAATCTGTAAGCTATTATAAGAACGTATACGGCGAATAAATCCCACCATTTCGAATGATCCAACGATATCCCAAACATCCTCGTTAAGACATACTCGCCACTTATTTTTTCGTTACCACCGAACAAAGGTTCGAATTCGAGTCCAAGCAAGTCATTCTTGTATCCTCCCTGCATTCTCATTGTGTTAGCAGAAGATATTATGTTCGACTGAAGTTCGAATAATCTGAGCCTTAGGTAGGTTGTCTCATTAGTTTCTACGAGTTTAAGCTACCGTAAATCTCTACGAGCATCTAATAGATATCGACAGTACCTGCAACGACCACGCGCCGTATCCGATGAATGAAATCGGGTATCGCCAAAACGGTTTGGGAAGATCGGGGAGCAACCGAAAGAATCCAGCCGTCATCATCATGATTCCCTGAAAACATACAACGCGTCGATGAGCTAATGCGCGCGCGCAAAGATGCGAGAATGATATGACTTACAAGAACACCGGCGCCGGCGATGATTCCCATCAAGAAATTCGGTACTAGCGAAGCTACGATCATCATAACGCTCTCGACCATTGCAATGCATCCGAAGATATTGAGGCAAAAGAAGATGTAATGCGAGAATCCTGACCGGAACTTTACCATGTAGAATGTGATTGTCCCGGTCATTACAGAGACGGCGACCAAGAACGGGAAGGAAGAGAGGAAGTTCGACAGTATGAACACCGCGACGCCGTAATAGCCGTTGAGCCTTTCTTTGTAAAAGACCTGTCGAAGAGGAAATCGGTGAGTGCTCACTCGTAAGTTTTCGATCTTTGACGATGAAATCGTGTTGGTTTTTTACCTTCATTTCTTCGATGAACGATGGAAATCCTCCGATCGACATGAATGTCATGAAACCCGTTACGAACCCGCCGCAAGCTCCTCTCGCCAAAATCGCAGTATAGCTGGTGCCGACGTCGTAGAATAGCGTTCCGACGCAGATGGCGACGATGATATAAATGACTATTCGGGACCAGTAGTACCCGACGTCTCGACACATATTCAAGAACGATCTTTCCGTCAATGTCAAAAGCTGCTTCTGCCAACTGGCGTGGCTTCCTTTGATCGATTCGATCTCCAACCCTCGCTGCATAACACAAGCACGTCGCCAGTGTCGACAAGATAATTGAAAATTGGAGAAGTTTGATACGGGATTACTTACGACAATGGAGATCTCTTGCATCCTTGATCGCACATTTCGCGCATACATCGATCCCTTATACTTCTCGACAAGAATTGACTTGATATCCTCTGTAGCCAAGTTCATCAGAGGATCTCTCGATCTTTCCGTTGCCTGGAAAAACTAGAAACGATCACTCGTTTGCACTCGAAAGAAACGAAAAGGTTTCGACGACAAAAACAATCGAATAAAACTCATACACGGAGTCTTTGTGAGCCTCTCAGCGTGGCTGTCACGACGTCGAAGTCCGAGTTAACGCAGCGCAGAAAATGATCCGAAGGATTTCTCCTGCTCGGACAGGGGAATCCGGCCTCAGCGAAAAACTAAAAGAAAAGATCGAATAAATCAGCTCATGTAAGAAAACTATTGAACTAAACAAGATGAAACAAACTAGCTACCTTCGTTGCCATTTTAGCTTGACCGAAGTAAACAGTTTCGCCTCCCGACAGTAGATAAAGATCATCAAAGAGCGCGAAGACTTCGCTGCTAGGCTGATGGATCGAGGAGACGACAGTTCTTCCGTCCCGAGCAAGATTCTTAATCGATTGGATCACGAAAAAGGCGGCTGCACTGTCGAGGCCACTCGTAGGTTCGTCGAGAAACAGCAGCTGAGGCCTAATGAGAATCTCGAGAGCTATGCTTAACCGTTTCTTCTCCCCGCCACTTATGCCTCTCATCTGCCAATTCCCGATCTGGTGATCGGCGCAGTCTTGAAGCCCCATTTCCGTGATTGTTCCCTCCACAATTCCTTTCACTTCTTCCTTAGCCATCGATGACGGCAGCCTCAAATGAGCAGAGTATGTTATAGCCTCTCGAACGGTGAGTGTCCCCAATAGCACGTCCTCTTGCGTGACATATGCCTACATCGATAAGATAAAATATCGTGTCTGTGAAAATAAATTATGAAAACGGGAAAATTGCATTATATTGATAATAAAAAATGAAAAGCGTACTCTATATATATATAGATATACTGACTCGATAAATTCAAATCTAAGTAGTCTATAAGACCAAATATAAATCTAAATCTACTAAATTTAAAACTTACTATCTAAAATATCTCAAGAGTATCCAACAACTATTTCACTTGAACTTTTAGAACATAGGCTTTGAAGATTGATAATTTGGTTCGAGCACCAATGTGGTAAGGTACTTACAACGACGCCATAGTCTAGCCGCCGCTTCTTCCCGTTGAGAAGAATGTTTCCGGACATGACAATGTTTCTCGACAATCTACCTGCGGTGATATAGTGAAGGATAGAAAGAAGAGTTTAGCATTCTGATTCATGGCACAGAGCATTGTATTGCCTGAAACTTGTCTTTCGGAAATATTTCGACAGATGATCGAAAAATAAGCACAAAAAGACAACCGCAACAAATTGATGTCATCAAACGTTCGATCTGGAGATTGGAATCAGACATGGATTGCAAATGATGCAAAAAAAAAAAAATTGATTTTTTTCTTCATTAACTTCAGTGTCCCTGTCCTGATTCCAACCACTTATTTTTAGACAATTAATTCAACCATTTTACTTTTCTTACACAGCTCTAAAGTTGTCTTTATTTTATGGATTAATCACGGACGTCGAATGGTAGCTTTAACCTTCATGTGAGTTTGGAAAAAAAATCGAGAAAAGATCCTTAATCAATTTAATCCTTAAATCTACACGAACTCAAATCATCGAATAAATTAACTTAACTACTTTCCTCTAATTTGAAATAATTTCAAGATAATGAAAGTTCATTTAGAGAGAGAGACAGAGAGAGAGACCTGCCAAGGCATCAAGAAGAGTGGATTTGCCAGAACCAGAAGGGCCCATAATGGCCAATACCCGACCCGGCTCGGCATACCCATTCAACCCATGGAGCAGCTTCCGGGTCGGGCCCTGACCGAAGTTGGGCAGTACCACCGTCAAGTCCTCCCAAACCAAGTAGGCCGCTCCGCCGCCGCCATTTCTCGGCCGCCCTGTCTCCAGATCTCCGTCGGAGCTGCTTTCATTTGCTCCTCCTCCTCCGCCACCGCCGCCGGCAACCTCTATCTCCATTTCCCAGATCGATCGGAGTTTGCAGCAGACGACGCAACTATGATAAAGCAATAATGGCTTTGGCTTTGGCTCTCTCCCCCCCTCTTTAAGCCCTAATAACTAATTTCTTCCCTTTTATAGTTCAACAATCACTGTACAAGTACAACACAAATTACACATACACATACATATACATATATATAGATACAAATATATGTATATATGCAGAGAGAGAGAGAGAGAGAGTGAGAGAGAGAGAGGGGTACTTGGGATTTTCAGTTACCTGAAACAGAGTGGGTCAAAATCCGAAGCCCTCTTACAGTGGGAAGTTTGTAGGGATCATTAAGGGCAAGTTTTGATTCTGATTTTCAAATATAATATTGTGTTGATGAATTTGGAGATAGCTAGGATTGGTGGGTGAGAAGAAATTGAAGATGGGAATTAAATGAGATGGGGTCCAAATTCTAAATGGTTTGCAGTTAGTTGCATACAAAATTATGTGAGGGAGACTGGAGATAGGAATTCAATTCATCAAGGAGAAAGAGGAACAATTATATATATATATATACATATATATTTATATTGGATATTATATGTTGTTGATTAATCTTGAAGACGAGGAGAGTGATATCCACATTGATCACAGCTGTAGCCATTAATGGCGGGGATCGAATTTAAGAGCAGAAGAGACACTTCTTTTAGAGTACCTACAAATGTGGTTTACTGTTGGAGGTGTTATTAAGACATGATCATACAACGAACCAACTGTCTGTGTGTGTGTGTGTTACAAATATATAATTATATGTACTGACTTTAATTTATTAATTAATTAATCCGCATTAGTATTAATATTTTTAATTGAAAATATATTTTGAAGGTAATATTTTTAGATCTTGTTTTCTTATTATATATATTTTTTGAATAGGGGAGGATGAGAAATGAATTTGCATGGGTTTGCATGCATGGATTATACATGTAGACTCACACGTGTACGTGGGAATTGAGATATATATATACTCTATATGTGTGGAGAAACTAGGAAACGACAAAACGACTTTTAGAGTGAATCATATATGATAGGTTTGATTATTATTATTATTTATATATCTTTGGTACTACGGTTATTTTATAAGTATTATAGAAAAACACTCCACCTTCATCTATCTCATTGAAATGTTATCATTTTTCATTTTCGTCAGTCCCTAAATAAGGTTATCATTTTATAATTTAGTAATTGTACTACCTACTTCACATAATAAATACCTTTTCAACTTACAATATATTACACAAATGTCATTACTTTTATATTACACCATACTAATAGGGGTATTTAAACGCTATCCTTACGGAGGGAGTATCATATATATATATATATATACATTTATTAATACAATATATATAATATATTTGTTTTGTACGTTTTGTAATAAATTAAGAAATAATAGTATTTTATTGGTTAATGAAAATGGGTAAAAAATTTTGATATTTGTCCTTTTGTATAAAATAATTGTACTTGTAATGATATATTTATAATTTAAATAAAAGTTAATAATATTTTAGTACTAGTGTAAATTAATTTTACTAAAAAAGAAAAGAGTGCTTTTGAGTAGGACATGTGAAAATATAAAATATACTTTGAATTAGGACATAGTAAACGTATTTTATCAATTCACAAAAATTAATAATTTAATATAAAATATTGCTTTCATTTTGTTATATATATATATATATAAGCTCGGTTTTTTATTTGTCTATCATAAATATATATATATATATATACTTGGTTCATTTTTAATAAAAAATCATACCACTTTTTCTATTCTTTTAACCACTTTTTCTATTTAAAATTAAAGAAAAAAAAAGATCTATAATAAATTGAATCAGATACACATGTATTAACAATATTATCATCCCATGCATGCAAATAATTTCAACATATCTTTCTCTATATATAATTTGATTGATTTATTAATTCAATAATTTAATTACATATATATATGTTGATAAGTGAGTCACACATAATTGAATAGGCCACGTAGCCATAAATTACTACACCAACTAATGGGGCACTAATTAATATGAAAGAGCTAACTAACTGTCCATAGAATGATGCTGATTGAACTTAATTGACATAAGATTTTTTTTACTATAATATAATTTAAATATGTTTTAATTTATTCTAAATAAAATTTAATTATTATCCAAATGTGACACTTGTATTCCATAAAAGTCAGCATTTGCTCTAAAGAAGTAAGCTATTTTGGTCAACTTAAAATTTAAGCAAAGCACCTTTAAGGTGTTCTACTAATACGTGTTTGTCGTTTGTCCGTCCAATTACATTAAAGGCGCAGTATCAAGAAAGGACGCTTTTAGTAAGACAATTCAAATAAAATGATCGGAGTTTGTTATTTTATTTTATTATTATTATTTTGAAAATATTAGGGTTTGTTTTTTTTTTTCCTATATCTTTTTAAAAATATTAATATATTACACATATTCATTATTTTTATATTTCCTACACAATTTTTTATCTCATATAAAAATATATCTTCAAACTATTTTCACAAAACAATCACACCCCGAGTGTTTTATACAATTTTTTTATATAATAAATTGAATAATTAAATAGGGCAAATTATATAACACTCCATTGTCTTTTAATAAACATGCACAAAATACTTCATATTTTATTTATTGCGTAAAACCTTATATTATATTAAAGTCCATTCGTCCAAAACTGATATTTTACTTTAAAAACGAATATAATTATATAACCTTTTACAGAAATAAAATAGGTAAATATATTAAATAGTCTTTTTTAAATAAATAAATAATTGATTAATCATTTATTTTATAATTTTTTTAAAACTAACTTTTATCTGATTCTTACAAAAAATTATAAAAATGAAGGATTAATAAATTAATTAATTATTTATTTATTTTATTCAAAAAAATATTAATTAACATCTTTTTTTTATTTATATAAAATTTGTATAATTTAGGTCCATATTTATAACCATATATCAATTTTAAATAAAGAGATGTTTTGTGCAAATTTTAATACAACATAGGGTTTCACACGATAAATAATATATGAGGTGTTTTGTGAATTTTTATTAAAAGACAAAAGGGTGTTATATAATTTACCATAATAATATAAAGATAGAAGTAACAAGCCCAAACTTCATGTATTCAACATATTTTCCTTTTTGTTTTGGCAAAATTGTCTCTCCGTGGTTTTGAAACTCAGTTTAAATCTATTATGTACTTTAAAAATTGTATAGCGCCATGTTATACTTTAAAAAATATTGCATGGAACTTCTTTTTATATTTTTTGTGTGATGAAAAGTTGATTTCTTATTTACATTTTTTGCATGGTGGGAGATGTTATGCAATATTTTTTAATGTATGAGGGGGATTTCATGCAATTTTTAAATTATATAAGAGATTTACACTTAGTTTCGAAATTACCGGGGAATTATGAACAATTTTGTCTTTTGTTTTTGTTACTCCCAAATGTTCTTGGTGTAATATTCCCGGAGTTGGACCAGTGCTAGGCCAACTCTCGTGGATGAGCCGGTGCCAGTCTATCTGAGGTTGAATAGATATTAAATGAATTGAATAGACTACTCATGTCAACAATATGCATTTTTTTTCGTAAATCCTACTGAAAGAACTCTAGATTTAATCGTGTTTGTTCTATAGTAATTTGAGAATGAATGACCCCCTAGAAAGTCTCACAGGGTGCGTGCAGGGCAGAAGTGCGCTGGAAAGACTCATGTTGACCTGTGGGACCAGTCTACAATCCCGACGCCCGACTTTGCGTGGCTTGCGGATCAAGGTGTCATACTTGGGCCTCCGAAAGTCATTAGCAGTCCAATTTTGAGGATTAGATGGCCAGTCCAAATAACTCAAATCCAGCCCAAAGGATAAGGATCAACCAACCTGATTTGGATAAGAGAACACAGGGACGGATGTAGTAGGGGACTTAGGGGCAGCTGACACGCAGTCCCCAAAATAAAAGTATTTTTTTTAGTGTAAAATTAATAAAATTATGTATTTTGGATTGCTTGCCCCCTTTTCTTTTAAGTTTTTTTTTTTTTTTTTTGTGTAAAAAATAATACTTCCCCCATCCACTTAATAAGTTTATATTTATCTTTTGTATTATTGTACTTAACATTAAAAATATCCATACATTTGTATAAATTTTTGTATAAACGTTCTTTTATTAGTATTATAAAACAGTAATAAAAGTATTTTTTTTCCTTTTTTCCTTAATTTGTACTCCATCCGTCCCTTAACAATCTATCCATTTTTCCATTTTGGTCCGTCCCATAACATAATATCCATTTTCTTTTTTAGTAATTGTATTATCTACCTGACATTACAAATACCCTTCCAATTTACAATATATTACACAAATGCCATTACCTTTATATCATACAATACTAATAGGGTTAATTTAGTCTTTTTACCTTTATTTCTACTTTATCCTAATATAATACTAATATTTCTAAAACTCCGTGCAAAAAGCAAATGTATATATAAATATAGGACAGAGAGAGTACTACATTTTGATATAATAATCAATATTCAAATATCAACATGCAAAAATCAAATGTAAACTTTCAAAGTGGACGGGGGAAGTATATTTTTTGGTAATTTTTTTTATTTGCACTTCTATTTTTATTTATTTATTTTTTTGTTTTAGTAAAAAATATTAAATTTTATGTAGTTTTATTGAATTTTTCTTTAAATATTTAATCTTTGTTCATTTTTTTTTTCAATTTTCTATATCCGGTTGTGCTTGAAAATTAAAAACTATGACACTGAATCAATAAAAAGAAAATGATACCCCTCCCTCCCCCCCGAAATTTTACGGCTAGTTCCGCAAGACACCCAATTTAGATAATGGAGGAGGTGGAGAAATGAATAAGAATTGGTTTCTATTTAAGGAGGGAGGGAGCTAAGATTTTAGAAAAGAGAGATCATATCTGAACAATACAATAATTTAGTTTTTCTTTTCTTGTATTTTTTTTCTTTTTGTTTATTTTCAGAATTTACCTAGTTTTTTTTATCTTAAGTTCTTGTTAGTTCAAATTTCCAGATCCAATTCAGAATAGTCTCTCCGTTCTTTACTTTCTCATATTGTTTTTCTTCACTTCCATATATATTTCTTCCCTGTAATTAATTTCCACTGCAATTAGATTTAATATTCATTATGAGATTAGCCCGGAAACTTTCTTAAATAGACCGAAGAACCGAATGTATGTCGATCCCAACATGCCCAAATCTAGTAGACCGTAATCGACGAATTTTCTAGTGATAACATATTGAAACGCCCAATGTGACTCCGACGAGTCTCATATTCGGTGCAATTGATAAATCAAAAATTATTTTCTCCGGATAACACCAATATGTTGAAGGGCAAAGGAATTGCAAGCGAAACTTTAGCGTCGCATGTTCCAAAGAGATTATGTATGAAGAGTCTTCAGCAACTTCGGGAGGTGTGGAAAGAATGATGATGATTCCGGATAGCATTTTACGGGACTAGATCCAAGAGGAGATCCAAGCGGCACTCTTGTGGGTCGGCACTGTAGCTTTTCCGGTACGTTACATATGTCTTAAAGCCCACCATCCGCAAAGAATTCTCTTAGATGATGGAAGAAGAAATGTGCAAGGGCAAGACACTGGAGGCCAGCCCCGAAAATGTTGGAAATGACCCTCGGAAAAGCGCAACGAATGGTTTAAGCTCTAATTATTCTCGTTATCCTTCACTGGATTAGCATTCACATGGTACGCTGCTCTTTCGTGGCCAAACTCCTTCTATACGTAGGTGGATCTTGGGAAGGCATTCTATGAACGCTTCCATAGTCCATTGTTGGAGGTAACTATATCGGATCTAACTAACTTGCAAAAAAATATAATGAACCAATGGAGCATTTTTTGGAAAGGTTCTACAGGGCGGAGGGATGATGTCAGGTCCAAATCCTCGAAAACTAAGCGGTCAACATAGCCAACAAAAATATGGCACATTAGCTCTGAGAGAAACTGACCCTTAAAAAACATAATGACCTCTGGCAGCTCATTGAAAGAGCAGTGAAGGTGGAACAGCTCCTCCGGGATCCCTATGCTGCAAATTTCAAAAATAGATCATACCATGTCTAGGTCCAAGAGGAAGAGTCGGACTGCCTGAACGAGCCTGATGAGACGTTTTTTATCGAGATCTTACAAGGAAAATCATACACTTGTCCGGCATTGAAAATACCTAGGAGGAAGAAAGCGAATCCTAAGGTACAATATACATATGATATTTCTAAGACTGAATATATATTTGATTTTTTGTTGAAGGATAATCAGCTCCAGTTCAAAGAGGGCCGTAAAATGTCATCCGACAAGGAATTGAGCGAAAAGGTCTACAGTAAGAGGCATAGCCTATACGGACACCAATTCGGGAGTTGTATCACTTTTAAAAATGTGGTACATAAAGCTATTAAGGAGAGCCGTCTATGACTGACTGACAAGCTGAAGATAAAAATCAATAAGGAGCCATTCTCGTCCTCGATCAATGCCATCGGTGTTCAACCTGCTCGAAAGAAATGGTTAGGTCTGCGGGTGTTGGATGTAGTCCTGAATGAGCCGCCCTAAAGAAAAACTTGTTCAAGCGGCTCAGGAGGTCCATCAAACCTATGCGGAGAAACTCAGTGTGCAATCATCTTTTGCCCAGTAACACCGCCATCAAAGTCAATTTTGAAAAAAGTAGCGAGATTTGGCGAGTGACTTCGGTTGACCATGTGGTGATAACTTTTCGCACCATGCAACAACCCGAAAAGCCCCCAGAGGACGGGATCTCATCCGAAAACCAAGAATTGAGGAATGATCGCCTTAATAGGACTAATGGCGAAGGGAGCAACGTCAGCTTCGAGCAACATGCTTTATCCAAAGAAACAAGAGCAGCAATACGACTAGCCACAAAAAAAGTCAAGGGCAGGTTATTGCTAGTAAAGAAGCACCGAAGGTGGAGGAATTGCCCCCCCCCCCCCCAGAATAGAGGCCGAAATAGACTGTCCCGGAGGACAGAGGCAATTTGGGATAGCAGACACCTCCGGAGGTACTAGTAGCACCTATTCTGGAGGACGAGCCGGTAATTGAGGTATTAGAGGATGATAAAATATCGATTATGAGTCTGGATATCATCTCAAATGACCGAAACCTGGACGGAATATAATCTCACTATAAAAGGATTCAAAACCCACATGGAGGCCAATGTACGACCTATTTGCTCGTTTTTTTGTAATGAATAAGGATCAAGAATTGATACGAAACTTAGAGAGACATATTTACGAGGCATGTGGTGCCATCGGAGGACCCGGATCTGTCTCAGTGCGTACTCTTGAGAGGCAAGCAAATTTCTCACGTCCACTATCCTCCCCAAGATTTTTTATCCCATCCGAAAGGTTATCCCATCGTTCGAGGCTCATGATCCTGTCGAAGGAATACACTTTGTCAAAGATTCAGCCTCTCGGATGACGCGGATCAGTTTGTTGTTACCCCCAAAACAGAAACAATGATTGACGATTTTGATCCGAAAATACTGGGGCTGCTTTTCATAGGTTATCACGAGATGTCGGGCCTATCCAAAAGTTTAGTGGAACATCGACTACCTACAGAGTCGTCATTCAAGCCCCAAAAGCAGCCTTCACGATGATCTAACCAAAGTTGCTACCTAAGATTAAAAAAAAGGGAAAAAAAGAGCTGCATGAAAATGAAGAAACCAATTTCTGGCATAGAGAGCTACCATGATGAAAGTGTCTTGTAAAGCTCGAACTAAGGTACTGCCAAAATCTCGTACAATAATATTGAACTTCAAAGTTCAGCAAAAATTTTACCAAAATATTTTTGTGGGGGAAATTACTCTCAAATACTCTTGGGCCTTTGGAGGTCGTTAGCATCCCGATTCGAAGGATCAGATGGGCTGGCCCAAACAACCAAAATCTTGCTCAAGATTGTCTACAGATAAGGACCAACCCGATTTGGATAAGGACAAGTCCAATTTAGATGATGGAGAATTGAGAAATGGATAAAGTGTGGTCCATAAAATAATTGGGAAGTTGAAAAAATTATGGAATAAGGTAAATTCAAAGATATTTAAGAGCATGTGCAATGATGTATATAGAAGCTTCCCATTGCAAAATGAGATTTTTTTTTTTTTTTTTATTTTACAGGATAAAAAATTAAATACATAATAAATTAAATTGTGAGGCCCTTTTAACACACAAGCCTGGGAAAAGCTTGGTTAAGTAGAAGCCCTAGCGAGGCAAGAATATCCCAAGTTTTTCGCCAAAAATTCATTTTTCCCTAAAAAATTTCCCCCATTCACCTAGTATTATTCTCCTTCGCCAATCTAGAAATAAAATTGTTATCCTCCTCTTCTTGCAATGCCAAAGCTCCATCCTAGCCTCCTCAAAATCAACTAGGGTAACTTCCATTCACCAATCGAAATAAGAAATTTACACAAATCAAGATGAGAAGTCATTATAAAATAATCAATATTCACACACAAAAAAAAAAAAAAAAACTGACTATGTGCAAATAAACCCATAAGCTCGTTCAGTCCCACCATTAGAAAATATATAACATGATATAATATGCTAAAATAGTTTCAAAGAGAAATTAAAGTTTTTTTTTTTCCTTTTTTAAACATAAAATTAAATCTATAAAACATGAAATATGGACTCATGCTCAAAATAATCCCATTTCAATCCAGAATAAAAATCAATGGGTGTTTTCGCCATCATAAGTCATCCATTGACGATTAATAAGGTCTCATTGCAATTTTTTATTTGCGTGTGTGTTACAAATTCTATTCAAACATACACGATATAAAAATCATATTTCATCAACGGATTCCACACGCGAAGGTGGGATATGTTCTTCATCAGTCAGTGGTATCAAATCAGGTAAATCTTGTCCATGTTCATCTTCTATGATCATATTATGTAGTATAATACAAATCATAATCACGAGAAGCAAATCGCTTGTTTTCATAAGTCTCGCCGAAATTTGTAAAATACGTCATTTATGTTGTAGAACACCGAACGCCCTTTCAATATCTTTGCGGCAAGCTTCCTGCAAAGTTGTAAAGAATTGTTCATTCTTTGTTGACTGGATTTCTAACCGCTTGCATGAATATTGCATACTTAGGATATATTCCATCCATCAAGTAGTAAGGCATGTTATATTGATTACCATTCACCTCGTATTCCACAGGTGGCGCTATTCTATCCATGTATTTTTCAAAAAGTGGGGGAATGATCAAGAATAGTGACATCATTGTTCGTGTCGGGCATTCCGAAAAATGATGCCATATACATAGGTCTTGAGAAGAAGCTGTTTCCAAGATTATTTGTACAACATATTGCAAAGTGGCCACTGGTATCATTGATCGTCCTAACTTAATCACCTCATCAATTCTATTGAACCAAAGGCCATATGCAAGGACACCGACAACTGCCATAACTATTTGAAACAGAGAAAGACCTCTTCTCTTGGTACAATTAATTCTTTGTGTGAATTATTGATTGGTGTTGCATGCCTCAGATAAAACTGTTGGAAATTTTGGCCATTCGAGGCCTAGCCCAAAGAGTTCTTCGGTAAATAACATAAGTTGGCCCACTCATTATCCCGGCTCACAAGATCGGCCCAATTCCTAAGCCCAAACCCTTTTAGCCCTTTTTTACCAAACCAATTTCACCCAAGTCCATTTGCCTTTAAACTATATAGAGAGGGTTTTATGATATCGTTAGGAGTTTTCTATTCGATTAGAGAGGGGTAGAGTGGGTGAGAACCGAAGAGTGAATAAGCGGTTTCCGACGAGATTTTCTGAGTGGTTTCGATGAGGTTTTCTGTTGAGAATTGAATCTTTTATTAGTGTCGATCAGTGGGTGTCGAGGCTTGGAGTGACGAGTCGACCTCCGTCCTTGAACCGTGATTATCTCGAGCCAAGCGCATCATGGACTTAGCCGAAAGTTGCATCCCTAACACCGGAGAGAAAATAAGGAGAAAGAAGATCGAAGTTCGATCGGTTCCCTTAAATATTTGATGATGTTCACCGGAGAAGGAGGAGTCTCCGCCTATCGCCGATTCTGCCTTAGGAATCTAGCGCGGCTGTTGAGTTCGTCGGAGAAAACCGCTGCGATCGTTGCTGTCCAATTAGAGCCGCCGTCATCTGTTATCGCTGGTCATCGCCAAAAGAATTGAATTGCGGAATTTCAGAGACAAACAGAAAAGATGAGGAATTCATTTTTAATTCTTCTGCAATTGAGTCTGCTTGCTTTAATTTCCATTTAGTGGCCTGTTTGGTTTAATTTTGGTTAATTTCAATTTCATTTTCAATATCATAGTATTTTCGGTTTATTCTATTAATTTCTTCCACTAATTAGATTGTATTTTTATATGAGGTATTGTTCGATAAATCCAAAAGATTCGGGATAAATTCACAACAGTGATATCAGAGCCCGGCAACCAATTCTCAAATTGAAAGTATTTTTTTTGTTTGAGTTTGGTAGGACTTAATTCGTGTTTTTAAAAGGCTAAACCCTCTTTTCTTTATTTTTGGGCATATTATTATCTTTGTGAATTTTTTGATAAATAATGTGTTGCATTTCTTTGCGTTTGATTGGCTATATATTTTTTGATGATTAGATTGAATAATTTTGGAATATGTAGTTTTTTCTTTGATATTCTTGAAATTTATCTTCGATATTATTTTTGGATTCCTTGATTATATTGTTGTTGTATTTTTTGGATTATATTGTTGTTGTTAGCCTTGTGAAATATTTTGTGCTAGCCAAATTATTGTAGTAGAATGCATGTTAAATTTTTTCTTTGTATGTTAAAAATGCATGTTAAATTGCTTTGTGATGGTAGAAAATTGCATGTGAGGTGTAAATTGGAAAATACCTAAAAAGAATGAATAATTGGAGAATAATCAAGAATGAATTAGTTTTGTTGCATTATGTGATTTCTAGGTGAAAATGCATGATTCTTGATTTATATGCTATATGATTAGTTATTTGTTATGCAATGAATTGATTTGCTTGCTTTGTGATTGTGCTCTTGGGTATTCTTTGTGGTAGTATTCGATTGAACTAGATGGTTAGTATTTTGCTTTCCGTCTAGTCGTTTAGTGTTCTTTTGGGGTTAGCTTTCTTTCTAATTGTTGAGTGTTCCTCTAGGTTTCATCATAATTCCTTAGTGATCTTCTAGGTGTCTTCCTGAGTTGCTTAATGTTCTTCTAGGTAGGATATCTAAGTGGTTGAGTCTATGGAGATCTTAGTGGTAGTGGTCGATCGATCCAGGTTCTTAAGCCGTAGAACTTTATCATTAGCTGTAGAGGTGTGTGCTAGAGCCGTAAAGTTTAGTGTCTAACATATTCTTTGTGCCTAGTGCTTAGTGTTCTCTAGTTGGTGTCAAATAAGGTTGAGCTCTTGTTTTGTGCTTCTAAATTTTTGTATTTGGCATGTTATTGTTTTCCTTTATGAATAAGCATGTATATTGCTCGATTGTGTGGTATTTGTTTGTACTGTGTGCTAGGATGCTCTGTGATCTATTTAGGTGCATGTTAGGATCTATGTGTTATATGTGATATATTTTGTCTGCGTTAACATTTTTCATGGATGCAGCGAGGGACAAAAGAAGATGATAAAATCCATTGGTTCTAGATAAGTCTATATCTAGTAAATACATATTTTGGGATTTGGTTAAATCACAGAAAAAATAGGTGGAGTATGTTAGAAATTTTGGTCGTTCGACGCCTAACCTAACGAGTCACTCGGTAAATAATATGAGTTGGCTTACTCTTTAGCCCGGCTCACAGGATCGGCCCAATCCCTAAGCCGAAACCCTTTTAGCCCTTTTATATCCAACCATTTTCACCCAAGTCTATTTTCCTTTAACCCATATAAAAAGGGATTTGTGATATCATTAGGAGTTTTCTATTCGATTAGAGAGGGGGCAGCGTGGGTGAGAACCAAAGAGTGAAAGAGCGGTTTCTAATGAAATTTTTCGAATGGTTCCAGTGAGAGTAGAACTCTTTTCGAGTATTGATTCCGGTGGGTGTCGGGGCTTGAAGTGTCGAGCCGACCACCGTCCTTGAGTTGTGGTTACCTCGGCCCAAGTGCACCATGGACTGAGCCGAAAGTTGCATCCTTAATGCCGGAGAGAAAATAGGAAGAAAGAAGATCGATGTTCGATCGGTTCCCTTAGTTATTTGATGATGTTCACCGGAGAATGAGGAGTCTCCGCATGTCGCCGATTCAGCCCAAGGAATCTAGCGCGGTTGTCAAGTTCGTCGAAGGAAACTGCAGCGATTGTCGCTGTCCGATTGGAGCCGCCGCCTTCTGTTGTCACTGGTCGTCGTCGAAAGAATTGAATCGCGGTTGAATTTCAGAGATGAATAGGGAAGATGACGAATTCGTTTGTAATTCTTGTACAATTCAGTATGCTTGCTTTAATTTCCATTTAGTGGTATGTTTGGTTTAATTATGGTTAATTCAATTTTGTTTTCGGTATTATATTATTTTGGGTTTATTTGATTAATTGCTTCCGATAGTTGGATTGAATTTTTATACGAGGTATTGTTCGATAAATCCAAAAGATTTGAAAATAAATTGACAACAAAAATTCTTGAAAATAGCCCACGACACATACGAAATCGGCGTCTGAAATAGGATTCTGAAAAATGTGGTTTGTCAGATAAGTAATATGTCCACAACTCTTCGTGTCTTTCTTCTCTATCCCGAAAAATGTAGTTTTTTCTTAACGGTGCATTTGCTTTTTCGAATTGAGAGAGAACCGCTAATGACGCTCTCACTCATTGAATGTTTTGTTCTTTCCGTTGTTTAAATAAAGTCCTGTCAACTGTTATTTTTTCTCTGTGCAACGATCGTTTGCCAGGAAGTAGCTAGCTTTGTCCGAAGCATACACTTCATCATCGTCACTACTCATCTGTTGGTGTAACCAAAAATTAATGAAAAAGTATTTTGAACTCGATGCGACTGGAAAACGAGGCTATAACATTAAAGGTTTACTGCTATTGAAGAAATTAAGTTGAAATCAGTGGAGAATAAGAAGAAAATTAGCGTAATTGAAGATTTTGCTTATCACTCAACGCAGTTGTTGGCAACAATTTTGGAGAAAAGAAATCCAAGTGAGAGAAACCTTGTTCTTGCAAACAATTTTGGATTAAAGAGATCGACTTTGAGAGGAAAATTAGATCTTCGTAGCAACCTTGAAGAAAATAAGAAGATTTCGCAAAAAAAGCCCTTCTTTGCGGCAATTAGGTTAAAAATCAAAATATTTGAAAGATGCCTGCAATTTTTTTTTTAAAAAAAAAGACATGAGAGAGAAAATACAAATAACTAATGTGCAATACATATATTAAAATGTGTCTGTTTTCAATAATGACCTTGACACATAATCTGTGAAACGTTTGCAACGGGTGTACTATTCCATATGCCCTAAGGAAGAAATCAAGATTTTAGGAAAGAGAGATCAAATCCGAACAATACAATAATTTAGTTTCTTTTTCCTATATTTATTTATTTTTTGTTTATTTTCATAATTTACCCATATTTTTTTCCTAAATTCTTGTTAGTTCAAATTTCCATTTCTAGATCTGATTCACAATAGTCATTCCGTTCTTTACTTTGTCCTATTGCTTTTTTTTATTTTCAGATATATTTCTTCCATGCAATTAAATTTAATTTTTATTTCGAAATTAGCTCAGATATTTTCTTGAATAGATTAGATATTCAATTTCCATCGATCCCGACATAGTTGAATACGCTCTCATCAATGAAATTTTCATCAATAACATTTTTTGTTTTTTTAAAGTGAAGTGAGTCATTTGGTCAATCACAAATTAATTTCACTTTTATCATTATTATTAGTTTTAATTAAATGCAACGCCAGTCAAATAGAAGTGTAGTATCAAACTTTTTCCTACGTATATTTTCTCTAAAAATATAATAATAAATTAAAATTAAATATGATAATTTGATAATTAAGTGATATGTGTATATAAGGTATTAGGGTACAAAATAAACATTGCAATTTTGGTTTAAGAGAACATTGATTATATAGGCCAACAAAATTGGGCCGAATTTAATATGTGCGGTCACCTTAATTTTAGGCTTTTCCTCGTTTAAAAAATTTATGTTGATTTTGGGCATGCACGTGTTTATTGTGTATTAAGTTTTGGTGTGAATAGTGATTAGATATGATATTACAACAACCTAAGAATTCATCCATTCTTTAAAATTATATTATTATTTTTTAATTTTTATAATATTGTTAAATTTATGAATATTTCATTTACATTAAATAATTTTATTTATCTATAATTTTATTAATTTTTATTTTAATATTTAATAATTATTTTTTTACTTTTTTTTTACTTACTGCATCATTTTTTAATAATTTTTAAATAATACTTCTATTTTACTTTTTAGATACATCATTTTAATATTATAATACTATTTCATTCGTCTCAAATATGGTGTAACATTTATTTTCAGTTAGATCGATAATATTAAATGTGATAATTTGATAATTAAGTGATATGATAAGAGAAAAAAATATATATTTATTTGAGTGATGTGATGAGATAAAATATGGGGTATGGATTAAATATATTTAACTATTTTCTATTTTAGAAATATTACATTATGTTTGAGACCAAAAAAAAAAATTATATTGCAAAGTTTTTTTTAGAAGGATGAAGTATTACTTTTTTATCATTATATCCGATAAAACTTATATGAGTTGGCCGGATCAGTATATTTTTATAAGCAATAATGGTAAGTGCAAAGCAAAAAACTTTTATAAAAAATCAAATATATTATTTTGAAGTTTGATTTGATTTTTTTTTTCTTTGCGATTTCATATGTTGGAATAAACAAAAAATCAAAATTCTCTTTTTCTATTTTTGGCAATGTGCAAGTATCTGTCAGGTTGTCGCAGCAGCTGTGTGATACAGTTTTGGCAAATACTTTACAAACATAAATTGTGGTCGAGTTGCCACCTTCGTGCAGGTCAAACTTGTTGGATAATTAATGCTTCGGGACAAATCGACTTGTCCGATGTAGATTTGACGTATAGGAGATGACACTTGCATGTTGCACTTGTCATGGAAAGCATTTAATGCCTCGTCCTTGCTGCCCCAAAAACAACACACAATTAAACTTGTCTTCTAGTGTGTTGAATTTGTGTTTTATATGTATGTATGTTTGTTTTCGTGAGTGAGGAACCAAAACTTAGAGAACTCATCCATGGAGGATTGAAGATGAAAAGAAGGATTTCTCGGAGCTGAAGCCGAAGGAGATAACCATCCGGTATGCAACCTTATTCTTAGCTTGGTCGCTGGTCTGGTGATGTTGTTACGGTGTAATACAACTAGTCCACGAGAGTTTGTAAAACTAAATGGAGCTTGGGTAGTTCGGATTTAGTTAAGACTCCTGGATTCGAATCCCCCAGATGTAGGTTGGAAAACCGAATTGGGTAAACAAACCTCGTGTGTGTTTTTCTTCTTTGCACTCACTCACCCATCGATAGGTGCACGGACACACACTGTTGTTACAACCACAAGGTAACCACGCATTCAAAGTTGTGTCAACCACCCATAGTTCATATTTTCTGTTGCGTATAAAGCTCGGAGGCGTGAGACCTCTTTGAGTCCGATCGCAATTTCCAACACCATATAACAATATATGATCAAACTTTTTATTAAAAAACAAATTAAGAATTAAAAAAAAACCCAACTCCAAAACCACGTGGAATTGAGAGAATTTGTGAATTACAATTGCAATATTTGGTGTTAAATTAGGGTGGAATGTCCATGAAGATCCTAACCTAAAAAGTGCAGTTTGGTTAGATTTTGTATAAAAATTGAATCGAAAGTGATTTATTTAATTAATATTTGATATATATGTATATAAATAATATTTTCTCTGTCTATTTGATAACTATATATTTTGCTAGTTTGATCATGCAAATACAAAGTATCTATTTTATTTTAATATGTATGAATTTAATATACATTACAAATAAACTCCATCGCATTTAGACCATGTAAAATGCCATAATTAATTTTGTTTTCTCAAGTCTTCTATTTAAGCCATGTCATAGCTTAAAATTTCACTACGAACCCACTCAGTATTATTTTTAATTTATATTATTTATATATATTCTTAAATTTTATTATTTTTTAATAAAATATATAATAAATTTGTAACATTGTATTAAACATTAAATTATATATCAATTATTTTAAAAATAAAAAATAATGAATGAAAAATAATTTGTAATTTTTATATGTATTATTTCAAATCATTTATATTAATTAATTAAATAAATTTATTTAAAAAATATTAAACATTTTTCTGTCTCTGTGTGTGAAGGAAAGAAAATTCCAATGCAAGAACGCTTGTCGGTGGTATATTATTATTATTATTATTTTCATTTTATTTTCATACGTGGCATGCTACATAAGACTTAACTTACGCATTCTCCAATAGGTGAGGAACAATGAGTTGTAATGGTTTTATAATTTATTTATATCAATCAATATGCTTACATTAATTTTATACGTATAAGGTAAAATAGTATGTACATATCAAAATTATTATCAAATTACAATATTAGTAAATTTTATGCAAAAACAAAATATTTACTTTTTAAGTTGATTGAGATAGTATATTTTTATAGAATATAATAATAACTGAATAATAAAAAACTTTAAAAACAAATAATTACTATTTTTTTTTTAGTTTGATTATATTTATTTTTTACTTTGCAATCCTAGTTATTTCATAAACAATATTATCACTATCAAATTTTTATTGTCCTAAAATATATTTACACGGTTTTTAGGTAGTTGTTTTTTTGTTATAAATTAACAAATTTACCGTTTATAATAAAATAAAAATTAAAAGTGGTAAATGAATAAAGGATAAAAAAAATATTATTTGTGTTTTTTTTTTTAAAAAATAAAACAATAATTGTTAGAAGTCCTAAAATAGGAAAATAAGATATTAATTTATGGACAACAGAGTATATATATATATATATTTCCTCACAATATATTATATTCAAACTATTATTCAAATTAAAAATAAAATAAAATAAAATAAAACTCTTAAAGTAATGGAGAATATGTTAATCACAATTCCAATATTTGGTGTGTAGTACTGTATTTGGTTACTGGTTAAATTTTAAATTAAAAGTTCGATGGTAAGTGATTTATTTTAATTAATATTTAATATATACTATAATATATCATATGATTAAAAAAATTTAAAACATATATTTAAATATATTATTTAAATAAAATATATAAATTTAAATATTATTTTGTAGATAAATAAAATTATATATAATACAAATAAATAAAAAATATAAACATTTATTTATAATTAATATAAATTAATTTTATTAAAAAAAATAAAGATTCTTGAACGTATAGATATGTTTATTTATTAAAAAAATATATAAAAATAAATTTTTTTGAATGAATCCTGTATAATGTACCATTTTGATAAAAGAGCATGGTATCCACGGGGATTGAGATGATAACAAATATGTAAGGTATTTAAGTAGCAATTTAGTACCCAAAATCTAATTCGAACAATTGTCGGACACTAGTGTAATACCCTATAAAATAATCTCCGAAAGTTTGCGGAGTCAAGACAAATTTTATTTTGGGCCTAATTTATTTTGAGCTTTTAGCGTAAGAAATTAAAAAATTGAGTTTAAATTAGTAGTAAAAATTGAAATTGGGCCCAAGTAGCGAAAAATAATTAATAAAGGCCTAAGTATTTTATGTTTAATAAAAAAATAAAATAAAATAAAATAAAATAAAAAAGGAACAGCAGAACGCACGTCAGCTAGAGCCGCCGTCAGTCCCCTTCTTCTTCGTTGGAATTCTTCTTCTCCAAAACTCTTCATTTTAGTCTCTTTCTCTTGAGGTAAGTGAAATTAATCTCAGATATATGATATGTTCTAATCTCTGTACCCCTTCTATTGATATATTTTTTTTCAAAATTATTGCCAAATGAGTTTGCCCTAAAAGTGTTAGGTCTTACCAATTTCTTTTAGAAGGTTGATTATAATGTCATCTAAGACTAATGTGAAGATTATTATTGGATTTTAAATTCAAAATCGTAGAATTTATAGGATGTGTTTGAAACACTAGTTTTTCCCTAACCTAGTTATGATTTTTGAAAAAAGATTTATGATTATATTTAAATATTATGATTTTGGAGGTAGACTATGTCTATTGTGATTGACATATTTTTCGAATGTTTATTTGGCGAAATAAATGAGATTATAACGAACTTCTTGGGTCTAATATCCTACTTTTGTATGGTTAAATGTTGACAATTGGAATATTTTGAGTTTAAAATACTCTTTTTGAAATTTGTCTAAGAGCATGTTGAGTATTTGGTCAAATTGATAATTGAAACTACCCGTCGAGTCAGATCAACTCGTCGATTGTTTGGATGATAAGACATAGCCTTCCACCTCTGTGCCTTGCAAACACGTGAGGGTATACGGGTATTTTAGGATAACTAGCTAACCTTGAACTAGATCCCGAATGGACTAGGTCGAGGAATCGAGATGGCGTGTTTCCTTTTTAGGTGATTCCGAGGTGCCTGTCATTTACGATGAAAAGGTCTTTAGACGGTCATCCGTGATTGAGGGATGAATTGCGTACAATCCCCTCTTGGTATGTTATATTGGAGACTAGAGGGTTGTGGGCCGTATGGCGCCCGTCGCAAACTAATAATAAATTGATTTACGTGTACTTTAGATTTTGAATCCTTATGTTCACATTGTGGAGTTTTTCTTGAGGGTTGTGACCCTACGGTTGTTATGTGAAACTATGTGATGTGTCATACGAAATAATAAGGTTGGAAAACCGGGTCGAGCCGGCCCTGATTAAGGCTTAGTGGAGTTTTCTTCGTGATGTGCTCATCACTATTATTTGAGAATGAAAAGGAGATATAAGGGAGGCACTAAAAGACTCGTGTGTGTGAGTTCCCCTTATGTGATACGTGTCATCTTATTCAATTATCTTCGAAGGGTGTGTTTGTTTGAAGGTTTTGTGAAGATTTCCACTATTGATCCCATTTTTTCCTCAAAAAAATATCAAATCAAACACCTATTTTTCCATTTTTTATATTATACTAAAAATCAATTTTACATTCAAAACATCACATCAACACCTATTTATATCACATCATACAACTATTCAAATTCAATTTTTTTACTATTCAAATCCCAACTCAAAATCCAAACCCCCAAACAAACACACCCGATTTTGTGGTATTATACCGTATTAATTTATCTTCGATTAATTGTGCTTACTCAACCGTTGTGTTGAATCTCTTCTTACAATATTTTGTAGGTGATCATGCTTCCGTTATACCTAAATGATGCATTCACGTCATATGATTCATCGGGAAATTAGAACTACTTTACCTTCTAAAATGCTTTTGAAATTCATTAATCATATTTAAAGACTAATGTAGTTTGAACTATTTCCAATTTATGCTTTTGAATTGAACTTTACTTATTTAATTGATATACCTGTGTGTTTTAATTCTAAGTCTCTATTAGTTGTTTGTATTTATTATTTTAGCCTTAGCGCCACAGCTTATGACTCGTTGGTTGATGAACAAGCCTTACGGTGTGGCGTGGTGACGCTCTGGTTTGAGCCGGCCGGGGTGTTACAATTAGGAACCAAATTTGTAATTATTTTACTTTAAAAACAATTCAATCGGATTTGTCAAATTTAAAAATTTGGATAGATATTTCAAATGCTCACTTGATCCAATCATCCAAACAACATATTATAGGTTGACAATGTTAACAATGTTGTTTGTATGAACCCTTTGTAGGAATCGGGTAGAATTTCATTTCACTATGCGATCACTCTATCTTTCTTTCACTACTAAAAAAAAAATTAATGTCACAATTAAAAGTTATGAATAGCAATTTTGTGATAACATTATATTACAATTTTTTGCTATAACTATTCCATGTGTAATATTTGTAAAAGAAAATAAAAAATAATTTTCTATAACTATTTAAAGTAGCAATTTAAATAATAAAAATGTTTAAAAGTATTTTTATTCCGTCTATTTTGTTTCAATGAAATAATGGTGGATTTGATATATATGTTACAAATATTGTGATAGATTTTAAAAAACTGCAATATTTTAAATCTTTAAAAATATTGATATGATAAAAATTTCATGAATATTTTAAAGTCATGGCATAATAACAAAAATATCCACAAATATTTTTGCTATGTAATAAATTCACAACTATTTAAAATAATAATAAAAATAACAAAAGCATTTTTAATATCTTTATTTGTGTTATATATATATATATTAATTGAATATCTTTGTTACTTTTTAAAATCATGACATGACCACATATTAGCAATATTTTGGTGGTTACATATATTTCTATGAAATTTCCTAAAGAATTTGCAATCGCATTATAAATAATGCTATTGAATTTTAATTCTGTGAGATTATTGTATGTTAATTTAATTTGTTGCATATATTAATATGACAAAATAATATTTATAATTATCTTACTGTTGAGTTACAAAAAGTTTGAATTTAGGGTTTCCGTCCATAGGCTCACAAGACAAATTGAGCCCGCAAGGTCAAAATGGATATTCGAAAATCTTGTAGTATAAATCGGCAGGGCTGGAGTACGAGTCCGGTGGGCCGGTGGATTGTTTATTTTCGGATCAATTGGTTGTAAAGTCAGGAGGTACCAGTCGGATAATTAGAGTGTCCAAAGCGGGGCGTGCGCCATGAAGTAATCGACTCGGATGGTTGAAGGTTCAAGAATTAACCGCCAGGTGGTTACCCCGTGATCAGGTAACCGAATCAAATCGTCCGAAACTGATGTGGGCGAATTGATATGGGCAAGGCGTGGGGGCTAGACGACCACATCTTTTTCTTTTCCACCACAAAAAAAAAAAAAAAGAGAGATAACAACTTTAGACTTTATTTTGTTTCTTGCCTGTATTTTAGATTTTGTGTTATCGAATCTTGTGCTTAGGAATTCATACATGATCTCAAACATAACTCATCAAATTCGAATATATTTTCGGATTTTATTTTATTTTGTTGGATTTCTCAAGACAACACATATAAATCTGAAATTTTCTATATAATATATCTTAAAAAAATAATTGAGTTCAAAAAGGATAAAAATAAAATAAAATAATTGGTGACAAATTGATGAAATTCAATAAGTCAATCTATGTGCGATGCGAAAAAACAATATGTTGAATAAAATTTTTAATGATTAATCGGACAAGATCAAATTTCTTACTAAAAACTCATATAAGCAATATATGTTAAATATGTATGTATATAAATAAATTTATTTATTAACAATAATATTTATATCGTTAAAACACAAGAACAAATATGTTAGAATATGAAAAAAAAATATAATAACTTACAAATCGTCTAAATAAATCAAGAATTCTACAAATTAAATATCTTAAATAAGACAAATATCATAAATATAATATATATTTCTAAATATATCATAACAAAATAAAAATTAATACTTAAAAAAAAATCGCTAAATTGGTGTGATAGGTGACTAAGGACTATATAAGGTCATCGTTTTGAATAATGACAATACTTTCTTAGTTGAAATAGTCGGGGTAGTCTTGCCTAATATGCTTATCCGACTTGTGAAGTAACGAAAAAGTAGTGTGGTGGTTGACTTACGGTGTTATGGTGATTGTGCTTTTTTTAGAAAAAAATAAAAATAAATTAAGAGTCACGACTTCCGCTGCTACAAAGTTATAAAAATATATTAATATTATCCTATACCTTATTGATATAAAAGTGTCACAATTTTAAAAAATTTAAAGAATTGTTACAACTTTCATTGCTATATAATGTTATGAAAGTATTATGGTATTATTTCTTAAATTATTGTCTAAAAAATATCACCAATTTGAAAAAGATCAACAATGAAATACTACAAAAGTTGTGCTTACCTCTCGATAATTAGTTCCGCCGGTAAAAGAGATGCATCAATAGCTCTCATGATGGTGGTATCATATCCCCCCCTATTCAAAAGGTTGTGTTATCAACCGTTCATCACCTACATTAAAAAAAAAAATGAAGATAAGTTAGAATCATTAAAAGTTGCATGTATATATATTTTACTTACCTTGTATATCCAACTTAGAAGAATGGTTGTCTTTGTGTTCGATCACTTGAAATAAATCATTTTTTTTTTCTTTTAGAATAACTTAGCCTTTTTTTTTTGTGGTAAATTTTTCATTGCAAAGATGCAACTATAGTCTATGTACATGTTGAAAAATCACTCTATTTGCAAGGGCAGTTGATATGATTTTCGGTTTGAGAATTGTGTCATTCCACTTAATGTTGTACTTTTTTGGAAAATTATTCATCTTGTGCGCTTGTTTCCCGAAATCCATGTAAGATTGTTCATTACTAGCAATGACACTAAGTCAAGTACAATAAGTTGGTAAAAATCATAAACAACTTTAAAGTAAAACATCTTAGTAGCTAAATATATGACCCTATTATAAAAAAAATTCTACATGTAATAAACAATTTTCTCAATAAGATAAATTTTTTTGATATTATATCTAAGTAAAATCCAATAATCACTTTAATATTTCCATCAATTCGTGGGTGGTATGATGATGAAAATAGTAACTCAGTATCCAACTCTCTAAATAAATTTTCAAAAGATACTAAATAATTTTGTATCGCTATTAGAAGCTATAGAGATAGACCCTCCATGCAAAATTTACGATTTTTTTGAAAAATAAGTTAGCAATATGTATGCTATCATTCGTTTTGGTATAAGTAACAAAGTGAACTGATAGCTCGAAATTGAATGCATTAAATATTTATATTATATGCGATATTTGATTAATCTGATTGGATTCTACCTAATTTTTGCGTATATTTTTTATTTGCAGTATATAGAGGCCAAATATCAAATTTGGCGTATTTGGAAAAAAGAGTAAAGAAAAAATCATATTTGCGCTACATAATTAGTCATGACCATAACTAAATCCACCCCTTGATATGGAAAATCAATTATAGGCCCAAAATCTCATCTGCTACAAAATTATGACAATAATAAAATAAAATTATAGGGGAGGCGCCACTTTTCATAGTAGGGAAAGAACACAGTGTAGAACATTCCCAGAGAGAAATTGTGCAACGAAAAAAATGAGAAAGATTCTTCCAATGAGATTTCAAGTTCTTTCCGTCAATCTCATTAATCACAGGCGATGTTTATCTTTTTTATTTTTTTTATGCCTTCTATAATTAACAAGTATTTACTTTTCTAGGTTATGAGTGAAAGAAACAACTTGTATGAATATGTGAGAGTAGACTTTATCTTGACTTTATATTATTTCTTGGTTCCTAAGTATTTATGTGATTTCTGATTATAATGTTTAATCATCTTTGATTTAATTGTGTATTGTGGCTAAATATTTCAATTAGATTAAATATTAATTGTTAAACTAAATTAAGCGTCTGTAATTGCATTTTAATTTGATTCAAGTAGCAACTAGCGGCAGACACCAAATCAATTTTAAATAGTTCCGTAGAGGCAATTAAATTGAATAAGTCTCTTATAGTTTGGAATACAGTTAGACTAGTAAATTCTTGGTGGTGTCACTAGAGTTTTAGTCTAATTAAGGAAGCAATTAACATACGTACATTGACTGTCGAATAAGTAAATTCTTCTTTCACATTGCCGAGGCCACTTGTGTCCAACCTCGAGTTTGGCCCATTTCCACATAGATTAAGTGCGTCCAATTACTACTGCACTTTCAACCTCGCTTTCCTCTCAATAGTCCGTGCATTTTGCAGCTATCCTACTGTGGCGTACAACTCTTCATTTTTGTAGTAGAAGTTGTAGTACTTATCCCTTGCAATATCGAGTATTTGGTTTGCATAATAGTGTAATGAAAAAAATGTGATTTTTATCTTCGAGGACCTTCACTGCTTCATGGATGTCCGCAACATCCTTAGTGAGTTCATATAATCGGCATGTAATGTCAACCAAATTCTTCAAAAAGCTAGTAGCTTCATTATTGGATCTCACCATCTACTATATTACCAAATGACATAACTATTAGAATATACATTTTCTTGTGCTATACGTATCGCTCTATTCACTTAACATAATATTTTTATAGGCTTATCCACACCCCAATAACTCACGTTCACCCTAAGGCTTATCATAAAAATTAAATATTTGGATAATAAATTAAATGTGATAGTTTATAAAATTGAAATAATATAATTTTAAAAATTATAAAAATCAAATAGTTAAAAAAGAAAAATAAATTTGCTGCATCGACATTTATTTTTTTCAATTTCTCTTGATATAAAAGAGAAATAAAAATAGAAAAATAGAAAAAATATATTTTTCAAATTCCATTTATCTGACTCAAACAAACAAAAGAAATAATCTACTCTCAATTCCCTGTATCAAACACAACCTAAAAGTTTTTCACTCACACTAGTTCGTAACATCTTTGAAGAGTTAAAAGAAATTATATTAGTCTTCATGCCTAGTATTTATCCGGAGCATATCCGAAGTGTAGCGGTTGCTAGTTTCTACATTATATATATAAAAAAAATTATTAGTAAAGATAGATTGAGAATAGAAAAACATACATATATATGCTCTGGCACACTCATTTTCCCCTCCAATCAATTTAATTGATAATAAGTAAATTATTAGCACATAAAAGTCTCTTAAAAAAAATATCAACTTTAAAATTGATTTTTTTTTTCAAATAGAATCGAAAATCCCGCTCTAATACCATTTTGTATCACTCCAATTTTTATTTTTATTTTTTTATAATAGGGAGTGTTACCACCACACTCATCCATTAAAATTTAAATAATAAACTTTACTTGAACGAGTGTTGTAGTAACACTCCCTATTATTAAAATAATAATTAGTTCCGTAAATGATGATTTGGTGGTGTAGGGATGAACTTGTGACAGTAAGGTCATGGATTCAAACTCCGACATCTTAAGATCTTGTTTGTCATATATGGTTTGTCTAGTATTACTTGTTTTGTTGGACTTAGTTTGCAAATTATTAAATTTAGCTGAGGGTTTATCCAATACACACTTTCGGGTAGCAGCTATGAATTTTCACGTTATAAAAAAAATAATAAAAAATAATAAAATTGAAGTGTTACATAGAGTTGTTATCATGAAAATTAATAAAGGGAATTATTTATTTATGTACAATTGTGCTGTTTTTATGTTGAAGGAAGGGAAGGACCACAAACACATGTGCGATAATTCGTAAAATTGGATTTTGGGCTATTCATTGAGTAATGTGTCTCAATCTTTAAATATTTCTTGTTTGATTGAAGGACAAATCACATTATATATATATATATATATAAGTGTTTAGGCTCTAGGATTTTTTTAATGATCCTGTCGGAAACTAATCACTCTTTTCAATAATTGTGCATTGTTGGTCAACCACTATACTATTATTTAATTACATAATAATTTATAATAATTAATTATTTTATTAAAATTCAGAGGTATAATCGTACATTAACAAACAACGACAACAATCATTATTATTATTATTATTATTATTTTCCATCGTGCAAAATAGTACTTATGACATGCATGATGCAACACCATCTTTGCCACATAGAGCTATTTATAGAACCAAAAAAAAAAAAAAAAAAAATTTATTTGTGGCGTAAAAGTAATTTTTAAGAGATATTTTATAATCAGAACTGTTATAGTGCTCATTAATCCTAAGTTGTTGGATCAATAATTAATTTAAATGTTAATATTTAACTTCAAATTAAATTGAAATTTGATTAAATATTATATATATATACACACGATATGATATTAAATAAATAACACATAATTAATATTTGATTAACAATATCTGAAAGATGTTAGAATACTGATGGGATCAAATCAAAATAGTGTTAATTTGCACCCGTCAACAAGTGCTGAATGGACTCATCAACATATATGATCTTCGATCAAACTAATGTTTACAAAATGTGGTTTTACGAGCGTCATGTCATTGCTAAAGAAAGATAAGTTAGTAGACACCACATTTGTCCAAGTACCTAGCTCGATCTTCTCATAGGAGATCAGACTCAAGAACACATTAATATCTATTGAACACGGTAGTGCTCTGCGGCCTACTTTTATGTTAATCGCATTCAGATTCTCTTGAAATCCAATATCCCACGATTGGTCTAATTGGACAACTAATCTTGAGACATCTGCATTTATTTATGCATAATAATAAAAATCAACATTTTATAGGATCGATGAAATTACCATTCAATTATGCATATATATATATATATAGTCATACGGGATATCGTCTTCGACACTTGTCTCCTAGCTCAATCTGCAGGTTAGCTTCAAAGTAAGATGCATGTTTCAAGATAAACTAACATCCTTATTTGGATTCATTTGATATCTCCAATGGTATGGTACGTATTCCTCCATCACCTTTCAATGGCACAAGACTCAACCATTACATTTTGATATATCTCGTATTCAACCGGAATTTGCACATCTTTCTTTTTCAGTTTAATCCACCGACTCTACATACAATCAATCAGTCACCCTTGTTATTTACAAATTTGAAAATGATATATAATGGATTTGAATTTTAGTCATTTGACGCCGAGCCTACCGAGCCTCTGGATAAATAAAATAAATTGATCAACTCTTTAACCAGCTTATCGGATTCGGCCCAAACCCTTTAACCTAATTTGTAAGTCCAAACCCATATATCTTATCCTTAGCTCAATAGTTTGTTAGATTAGTTTTGGGGTAGTTTTAGAGATAGATATAGAGAGGGAGTTTGGAGGTTTTGGGGTAATTCAGTTTCAAGAGAAAAGAAAAAGAGATGAGCCGAGTGAGGGCAGATAGGGTGAGAATTCCGGCAGTGAATTCCGGTGAATGTAGAAGCCTTTTTCTTTGTTCAGATTTCCCTAGGTGGGTGTTGAGGTTTAGAGTGCCAAGCTGACCTCCACCTTGCGGCGCGGTTACTTTGAGCCACTTGGCACCATGGACTACGCCTTGATTCCCTGTCCCTTCACCAGAGAAAGTTAGATCGATAAAGATCGGTGAAAGAATCGATAAGATTGGAGATGTTTTGGCTATGAGGAGAGTGACCGGAGTTGCCGCCGCTCGCTATTGCTGTTTGGCGCTGTCTGTCGGAGTCTGCTGCAGTGCCGCTGCTGTGCAGCCACGCCTACCCACCAATCGCCGGAGGGAAGCCGTTGATCGCGATTAGTTGCCGTCGTTGAACGAGGCACTGGAATCAGAAATTGCTTCTCCCAAGTCGTCAATTCCAAAGGACACGAACAAGGAGTATTTCATATCGATTCTGAATTCAATTAAGGCGTGTTTAGTTGGGTTTGATTTTCCATATTCCATAAATGATTTGTTAGCCTGTGTTTAATTTATAATTTCGATTTCGGTTTAGTGTATTTGATTTTATTAGAATTTCACTCTCGCTAACATTTTGTATATATAATATTGTTGGAATAAAGTCTATTTGATCCGGAAATAAATTCACAATCAAATATTTGCATTCTCAGTATGAATAGTTCATATCTTCAAACTTCAAAGTTGATTTTATTTATTTACATCTACTAGTATATTTTAGTGTCCATACCACTTTTTGAAATTGAACCATTACCAATTGAAGACTACTTACTGACATTTGCATAGGCGGGGCAAGAAATTCAATCTCCATAAGTTCTTGGAGTTTTCTATAATACTCTAAGCCTCAATTTATTATCCAAACTTTACTATTATATATTGCTTTTGTGTAGCTATGATTTTAATGTAAAAATGGCACCAATCGATAAAAACAAATGAAATATATGGTAAACTCCACAGCAGGCCATGGATAGTATGTTTTAAAATTCTATCAATATTGACTGCTTTGAAGCTTAAATTACAAAAAAGAAAAAAAAGTTACAACTTGTTAAAAGAAAATTAATTTATATGATTGATGATCAAGTTATTTATTATGAGAACCAAGTAAAGATGTTTACGTGAAGTTGATAACATTTCTTTCCTCTGCCTTCTATACATATAGGGTGATTGAATGTAGAAATATTGGTACATTACTATAAATTTCGGCCATTATTATCCTTTCTCGACATGTTTCATGCACATGTATGCATATGTCAAAGTAATGTGAATAAAGGAATCTAATATCTTGTACTAGATATGCATTTATGATTAATCTTGTAATGAATTTTAAGGATCGAAACGAGATTTTATTAACAAAAATCGTAATAAACTTTGAACTAGGGCTTAGTTTTATAGACTCAGCTCCAATATCACCCAAGAAGAACAAAATAAACACACAAACACTCAACATCGGCTAACACAATCAAATCGGCCCTAATCCTTTGCTAAAACCCAAAACAAACCCCACAGCAAGATAAGATGGCTTACGGAACAAAATTTGTGGACAAAGAAACACCACAAAAACAATCAAAGCCACCGAGATGAGAAGGAACCCTTTGCAGTTCATAATCGTCAAAATAGCGGTAAGTAACCACGCTACAGCCTCCACAGATCAAGAGCAACAGCAAAATGAAGAAACCAAGATCAGAACAGTATCGTGATGGTGGATTCTAGGGAGAGGGAAGAGAGAGCAAGGTAGAGAGAGAGAGTGGGGATATGATTGAATGTGTGTATGTATATCTCTCGGCGCCCCTCCCCCTCCAACCTTATATACTGAAGGTCAAACCAGATCAATGGCCCAGAAGCAATCCCTAGATCGGACGGTGATGAAGGCTTCTCAAATAAAAGATGCGGGTCAAATACCGGGTCGCGGGTTCGCGGGTCCGGGTCGTGGGCTAAGTAACGGATCAGGCCAAGATTCTAATTGGGCCACAGATTGTAGGTTTGTGTGTACTTACTGTGTTGATAACAATATTGGTCTCAACATAAATCTCATGGACCAAAATTTTATAACAAAACTCTTAATATGTATTTATTTTTCACTATCTATTTCAAACGATTAAGAAATCTATTATGGAAAGCGATGGCGAGTATTTTTAATGACACCTTAAGATATTAAAACAAATAAAAAGATATAAATATCTCCCATAAAGATACATCAAACAAATTTAGATTGGACTACCAATTCTTGCTTTGTGCAGTAAGTAAACAGGGAGATGCTCCATGTTATTAAAGAATTTGGAGATGAATAACATTTCTAATTTGTATAGAATCCATGATCTTAGCTTGTAATAAATCCATATCAGTTACTGTAATCACTTTCAATTTTAGATAATGAAAAATTTGTTCAATTCTATAAAATACATCCCAAATCGTCTTAGAAAAAAAATTATGAAAGACAATTAGAATGAGACGGTGTATATAAATGTGAAACTCGTGCCTTTTCATTCCAAATATCTAGTGATTCATCATGTCAATGCATTGATCCACCCAAAGTTGGACATGTATCCATCAAATATTTTTAAATTTTTAACTCAATCGAGAAACTTTTTTTGTCAGGCTTTGTCTAGAATGTATGCAATGGGAGAATGGAATTAACAAACATTATTAGATTTAAGTTATTTCATGTAAAAAAACAATTGGTATGTTTGTTTGTGTCTTAGAATTTTTGTTAGTTTTTAAAAATGTTCTCAAAATGAATGGCATTGAGATTATGTCAAATCAATAAGTTTTTCAATTGTTTAAGTTCTAAAAGATGTTTTTTTCACCACCCACATATTTTGCATAACCTTTTATTTGTTTCATTGGCTTCCATTTCGGCTACTTTGAGAAACTCATAACAATCGAGTTCACAAAGTTATTTTTTCCTTGATTTAAGACGTGGGGAAGATCGTACATTGATTATCCTATTCTTGAACTTTGACCATTTATATCAATATGGTTGTTTGGGTGGTAAAAACTATGATGTATATCAAATCAAGATTGATAACAACCACTAAGGAGATGGAAAGATATGATTTGATTCTAAGAGATCGGGTATGCACTCTTCCCCGATATACCCAACTAGACAATATTGAATAAGCGGAAAGATCACTCGTAGTCCATAATAATGTTTCTTTTATAATAAAATTCTCTAAGAAAAATCAAATCTTTCAACTTCAATGTTGTCTAGCCTATTCAACTCTTTTATCAAAGGCTACAAATATACATCAATTTGTTACTTTGGATTTACACCGCCCGGTATGATTAGCTACAAAAGAAATTACTTGTGCTTTAAACACATGTTTGGTGAAAGATTGTATGACATCATAAATATTGGCCAACAAGACTACTTTTTACTAAATTATTTAAATGGTTAAAATCCCTTTGTGTATAAACTCAACCTCACGTTCCTAACCTTTGATGCGAACAGTAGATATGTCGCATCTAAATATTTTCACATCTCTTAGTCATATAGATGGCACATATCGTCATTATTTGAATGTTGATGGTCCACCTGTCATTGCATAAAATTAATATTTCTGAAAAGACACATATAACACTTAAGACATGGTTTGAGCGGAAAGTAGAACGTGTACTTTTATCCTATTTTTTTTTCGTTGTATAGGTCTTGATAAAAAAACCTACAACTACTTGGCTCAGTATCCTCTCTCCAGTATGATATAGACCCCATCGAGCAACATTCAATCTTTTATATTGAAAGACCTAGATCCTTAATCAAATTTTTAGTTTTGTAGAAATTTTTTATGAAATAATTATCCTTAGGCATGATGTCTTGCATCAACTAACACTGAATATCAAATTATTTCTCCTGTAGATTGAAATTCTTGATAGTAAATATTATTGCCACCGACAGCAATGCCGCTCTTTAACAATATTGCCACAATTTTTTATTTGTTGTGCCCAGGAGATCGTAAAGTTTCTTATATTAAGGGTTAGGTTCCTTCTCCTCCCTATGCGCTTCAAACTCAGGCCCAATGACATCTATCATCTTCTGCACGTAAACACTCATTATAGGATCTTTTTGTGCTTCAATTTCTTAGCCCTCTAATGACTGGACCATACCACTTTCATAATATTTCTTACTATAACATATCCGTTCATGTAATCATAGGGAACTCTTAAAATATTGATAATACTTTAACCTTATCATCCAAAATAAATGCAACATTGACATAATATTTATATGGACACATTCTCATCCATTTAATCTTATAAAAATTATGGTTGGTGATACAATAATTGAAAAAAATCATCTACAATTGCCATAAAATTCATATTCAAAATGTCATTAGACATTCTGTTGCACATCCAAGACCTCATAGTACTACTCATGGCTACAGTTCGTTATATGGTAATGAATATTAACCAACAAGACCCTATATTAGTTCATTTTATATATCAAAATCTCAATTGCTCTATGAACAATATTTCACTACCAGAATTTATGTAAAAAGTCTCAAAAAATTTGCCTCTGAATTTAAAAGGGCTCCAAGAAAAATTAATTTTGGCTTCAAATTTTGTCTCGAAATCATACTCGCGGAGAAATTTCGTTGCCATTTGCATTGCTTCGGACTTTCTGAAGTTATTTCCAAAAGCTTCGGAATTTCTGAAGCCATTTGGAAGTGGTGTGTTAGAGCGCATGAGCTTAATGGTCTCAGAATTTTCAAGAAAATTATTATTTCTTTTTTTTGAAAAATAAATATATAATCAGACTCACCACTGCTCCGCTGCCCCGCCGTCGGAGAAAAAGAATAAAGAAGAGAAGGACTGCAGCTTCCGCCGATGACTCCGCTGGAGAACGAGGAGAAGGCTCCACCGTCCCGCTTTTGCCGCCTTTGGACAAGAAAAAAAAAGAAATAAAGCTTCGGATGCATCACCACCGCCACCGCTGCCGCCGGAGAAGAAGACAATAAAAATTAAAAAATTAATTTATTTTAGCTGACTTATTATATATAATAAATAATTGTATATATTTTTCCACAAATATTAACTTTGAAAAAAATAAAAAAAAAAATATTATATAGGCTTTTAAATAGGCTCGTAGGCCAGGTCAAGCTTTAAAGTAGGCAAGGCCTAGGCCTTAGTAAAAACGTCCACATGATTTTTTTGCCACTTCTCAAGTTATTTTGAATGTGATGGGCTTAATGGAAGAAAAGTGAGCCACAATTTAGGGTAGTTTAATTATATAAGATAATTTAAAAATAATCAAAATTAAATATGATTAATCAATTAATTAAACTAACATTCTCCCACTTGGCCCACTCAAACCATCACAAACATAATGAGAAACTTTACATATGAATCATAGCGGTAGGTCTTCTATACACGAATGTTACCTTCCATGTATCACGATATATCAAGCATCTCAAACTAAATTCACAACTCAATGAATAAATCCTATATTTATTCTGGGTTAAACTTAAGCGATTTTTTTCAATAATAAACAAATATGTTCACAATAACGCGAGAAAACATCAAATTGAATAAGAGTCTCAAATAACAATGTGCGCAAATAAACTACATTGTAGAATCAAGTCTCATACTTGCTACGTGATCCCTGAAATTCTTTAGTGGCATGCTTTTAGTCAAGGGATCAGCAACCATCAACTCTGTACTAACGTGTTCAATGACCACTTTATTTTCCTTGACACGTTCTCTTAAGGCTAAATACTTAATGTCGATGTGTTTACTTCGACTCCCACTCTTATTTTTTTTAGCCATAAATACCGCAGCAGAGTTGTCACAGTACAACTTGATCGGTCTAGAAATAGAGTCAACGACTCTAAGCTCGGATATGAAACTCTTCAACCATACACCATGCGAGCTAGCCTCGAAACATGAAACAAACTCAGTCTCCATAGTGGAAGTAGCAGTGATAGACTGCTTCGCACTTCTCCAAGAAATAGCTCCACCAGCCAACATGAACAAATAGCCCGATGTGGATTTCCAAGTGTCAATCCATCCAGCGTAGTCTGAATCGGAGTAGCCAATCACTTCCAAGACATCAGTTTGTCTATACATGAACCTCATCACTTTCTTTGCAGCTATCCAGTGGTCAACACCCGGATTACTATGATATCTCCCTAATACTCCAACATCATATGATATGTCAAGCCTGTGCAAACCTGAGCATACATAAGACTTCCGATTGTTGAAGCATAAGGGATTTTTCTCATACGTTCCCTTTCAAAATCATTTTTCGGACACCGACTCAAATCAAGTCTGTCACCCCTCACAATGGGAGCTACACTCGGTGAACAATATTTCATATTAAATCTTTCTAAAACTTTCTTAATATAGGCTTCTTGAGACAAACCCAAAATGCCTCGATTTCTATCTCTATGGATCTTAATGCCAATGATATAAGATGTCTCTCCCATATCTTTCATATGAAAGTTCTTTGAGAGAAATTTTTTCATCTCATATAACATCCTTTTATCATTAGTTGCAAGCAAAATATCATCTACGTACAACACAAGGAAGCAAATATGACTCCCACCAACCTTCTGGTATATACAGTGATCCATGAAGTTTTCTTCAAAACCGAATGAAAATATAAAATCATAAAATTTCAAATACCATTGGCGGGAGGCTTGCTTCAATCCATATATGGATTTATTAAGCTTATAGACTAATTTTCTCCACCACTAGAGGTAAATCCTTAATGTTGTTTCATATAAACCTTTTACTCTAGATCACCATTTAGGAATGTTGTTTCCACGTCCATTTGATATAGCTCAAAATCAAAGTGAGCTACTGATGCCATGATCACACGGAGGGAATCTTTTTAAGATACCAGAGAAAATGTCTCGGTGTAATCGATTTTTTCCCTTTGAGTGAATCCTTTGGAAACAATTCTTGTTTTATTTCTTTCGATGTTGCCATTAGAGTCTCTTTTGGTTTTGAAGACCCATCTGCATTCGATGGTTTTTACACCATCAGGCAACTCGACAAAATCCCAGACTTTGTTTGATGTCACTCAAGAAACAATCATTTTTGTAACAAAATTTTTTTGTCTCTAAATTTACTTTTTCCGTTACTAATGACATTAGAGACGAAATTAGGAATGAAATTACGTTAGCTACGTGAACTTTAGGGATGGAATTCCGTTACAAATATATTACTTTTTTGTAGTGTATCATGGAGTCCTTCTTGTCTTTCATAGCACCGGGCCAAAAATTGGATTCTTTAGAATTCATGGCTTGTGAAAACGTTTCAGGATCATTTGCGGCTTTTATATTGTAATCCGATTCTTGAAGATACACCATAACGTCACTAGAAATAGCTGGTTTTCTGATTCGTGTAGATCTTCTCAATGTTATCTCATATCATGAAGAACTTGCTGAGCAACTCATCCATCATCATGTTGTTCAACATTTTCTTGATATTATTCATTAACAACTCGATCTACATGATCATTTTCAGTAACTTGTGGAACTTCATTAGTTAATCGTCTAACACGCGTTGGAACTTGAGGAATGTGGAAGACAATCAATCTATCACTCGATTCAGTAGGTTGATCTTTATAGTGATCTCTTTCAGAATAAGTATCTTGAAAATGATCACTCCCACTAATCAAGTCATTTTCGAGAAATTTAGCATTTCTTGATTCCACAATTTTAGTGCTATGAGATGAACAATAGAATCTATATATTTTTGAACTTTTCGGCATATCCAATGAAATACCCACTAATAGTCCTCGGATTTAGCTTCTTTTCTTGTGGATTATAAATCCTCACCTCAGCCGGGCATCCCCAAACACGTATATGTCGCAAACTCGGCTTCCAACTCTTGAATAATTCAAAAAGTATCCTTGAGACAGCCTTGGTTGGTACCCAGTTCAATATATACCCAGCCGTCTTTAGTGCTTCAGTCCACAAGAACTGAGGAAGTTTCACATTACTCCTCATACTCCTCACCATGTCCATTAATTTTTTATTTCTTCGCTCTGAAAAACCATTCTAGTCCGGGGAACCAGGCATAATGTATTAGGCAACAATCTCTTGAAGAAACCTCGCAAATGGACTGGCAGCTTGTCCATTTTCTGTGTATCTGCTGTAATACTCACCACTTCTATCAGATCTGACGATTTTGATTTTCTTTCCACATTGTTTCTCTAATTCAGACTTGATAACTTTAAAGCTTCATCCTTAGAATGAAGTAAGTAAAGATACATGTACCGTGAATAATCGTCAATAAAGGTGTTGAAGTATCTTGGACCACTTGTATCCATGTTTGGTCAATAAATGTTTGTATGAATAATTTTCAAAATATTCAAACTCCTTTATGCACCCTTTATGGACTTGTTAGTTTGCTTGCCTTTAATGCAATTCACACAAGTAGTCTTGAAATCAGTGTAATTCAGGGTATTAAGTATCTCTTCATTCATTAATCTCTTAATTCTGTCAATTGAGATATGTCTCAATCGACGATGCCATAACATATATGGGTTCTCATTCATAACACATCGCTTTAAACCAACTGTGACATGCGGTTAATCAAAAGTAGTGTCGTTTTGCAATTTAATCGAATAAAGACCATAATTTATTTCACCACAACCAACGGTTCTAGATTCAAAATCTAAAAAACAAAACTAGAATCCATGAAGTGAAACAAAAAACCCAAACATTATAGTCTCAATACAGAAATTAAATTTTTGAAAAAACTAGGAACATAAAAAGTTTTTTCCAACGTCAAAACAAAACCACTACTAAGCGCTAAATTGCACATCCCAATAGCTTCCACATGTGAATACATTCGACTACCAGAATAGATGAATTGTTCACTTCCCATTGGTTTCCTTAGGCTTTCCATACCCTGCAAGGTATTGAAAACATGGATTGTAGAACCAGAATCAAACCACTATGTGTTATAATTAATATTAACCATATTAGATTCATAACAGACAAATGCAGAAGGGATACATTTCTTTTCGAGCCAGGTTTTGAACTTAATACAGTCTTTTTTCATGTGTCCTTTCTTTTTACAGAAAAAAACACATAGACTCCTTCTTTATAACCCACTCAGCTGACACAGGTCCCTTCCCTTTTGTATCATACTTTCTCTTCTTGCCATGAACCGTCAGGTTCACTTTCTCACCTTCCTCCATCAATAGTCTCTCCTCCTCTTGAACACACATGGTCATCAATTAATTGATGAACCATTTATCTTTATGTGTGTTGTAGGATATCTTAAATAGACCGTATTGATGAGGTAAATTGCACAAAATGTAATGGATAAGAAAGGACTCAGACATGATCACCTCTATGCTTCTCAGCTGTACCGCAATGTCTCGCATGCGCATTATGTGCTCGCGCACACCCCTTACACCCGTGAATCTCATGGTGGAGAATGAATGATAAGTGTACTGGAAAGAGCCTTATCAGACTTGACGAATTGTTTGTCAATAGCCTTCAAAAGCTCTCTGACATTATTATGTTGATCGACAGACGCACGAATACTAGCAAAGATCTTGGTCTTTATAAGAATCATGGAAATACGGTTAGATCTCTCCCATCGCTCATAAAGATCCACATCATCTGGCTCGTTGGTTTCAGTAATACCTGGTGGCTCATCTTTCCGGATAGCATAATCAATGTCCATCCAACCTAAATGAAGGAGAATCCTCTCCTTCCAGATTTTGTAATTATCAACGGTCAATTTGGGAATATCACACTTAATGTCAGAGAAATTAATATGATAAAACGCTGCAAAATTAAATATACATGCTCATCAATAAACAAGACAAATCAATTACATGTGCTACCAATGTAAACATGTTAAACATGAATCTAAAGACATAAGACTTGTCTGTGGGCTAAAGTTTTACTCAATTAGATTCAAACAAAACCTAACAATAAAACTATCAAATTGTGTTTCTTTTCTTAATTCCTATTGGTAGATTAAGAAATACAATTCCATATTTTATCCTAATTACTCATAAAAATATAACAAGACTCTTGTGGGTAGATCTCATCACATTGTACATAATAATTACAATCGATATCTATTAATGTGATTTCAAATAAATTCAAAAATAAATTTTAATTAATCGAGGATGTTGTGGCTATTCCCTAATTAATTAAAATTTAAATAAATCACAAGATCACATACATGTAATTTGATCATAAATAAAGATATGCATTATCAACTCAGAGACTAGTGTAGCAACATGCTTAAATTAAAATAAATAACTAAATAAAGGTTGCAGACATCTTCGAAGTAAAATTATGCACACCTCATGACTTATGCTGCATACTTCACCAACGAATATAATTTTCACATAAAATAATTAATTTAGTTGCTTTAGAATCAAATAAGTCATGCGGTCAATTACTATAAACGTGTTTCAGACAGAATATTCCATACACAGACAAACTCGTAGGAGACCATCATTATAAATATAGGGAATAAATTAATTATTCATTATTTAAACATGCCATATGAATAGACACAACTGCTACATACGAACTGAATTACAGTATGTACAAGCGACGAAATGGTTTTTTTCACGGAAGAAGGCAACAAAATAATCATATCAGATCTGAAGCGCACACAGAAATATTTAAACCACTGTCCACCTAATTCCACATGCCATTTCACATATTGTGTACAAAACATAAATTAATTTCATTAAAAGAATTTCAAATATAAAATTCAAATTTATATCGAAAGTAATCATGCTTAAATCAAATAAATTAGCGGAAGCAAATATGAGAAGAAAACAAACCTCCAGCCATTGCTAAAATTAAATATGTGCCTCAGATCTTCTTCTTCAAATAATCAGCAGATTGGAACCCTCAGAAGATGTTGCCAAACCCTGGAACCCTCGGAAAATGTTGTCAAATCCTGGAACCCTCGGAAGATGTTGTCAAACTCTTACTCCCAAATAGCGATGGTATATTCTAAAATTTTTAGAGTAGCTTTATAACTCATATGTGAGAGTATTTATAATTAAAAAGAAAAACTGTCCATCACAATTTTTCTGCCACTTCTCACGTATATTTTGAATGTGATGGACTTAATGGAAGAAAAGTGAGTCACAATTTAGGTCAGTTTAATTATATAAGATAATCTAAAAATAATCAAAAATAAATATGATTAATTAATTAATTAAACTCACAAGACGAGCATCTTGAGAGGGATGGCATATGGCCTCCAATCTTGATTGGAGAAGGAGGCACACATTGGCTAGAGAGGAGCATCTGTCATTTCTCTTAGACCAACTTCAACCAATTACTCTATTTTTGCAGTAGTTACAATAAAAATAATAATAATAATAATAATAATAATAATAATTTTACTCCAACCATAAACTTCAATTTTCACTTTAAAAAGTATATTTCATATACATTTCTCTTTTATATAATTTTATATTTATAAATTACACACAATCTTTAATTTATTTTTACATTATAACCCAAACATGTATAATTATACATTATTTTAAAAATATATATATAATTATATATCACTTTCCGAAAAATAAAATTATATATCACTTTAAAAAAATAAAATTATACATTATTTTAAAAAAAAAATAACATTATATCACTTTCAAAAAAATAAAATTATACATTATTTTTCAAAAAAATAAAATTACATATCATTTTTTAAATATAAAATTATATATCATTTTTAAAAAATAAAATAAAATAACACAATACACCCCAATTAATATCAAAAATACATAAACACCGCAAAAACTCAACTCTAAAATGGAGTGAAGTGTACAGTGTTACTCCAAAAATAGGACTGCATTTTTACAGTGGGTTGGAGGTCATCTCAATCCCTCGGAGGTCATCTGAATCCGTCTGTCTTCCTAAACCATTATGTGGTATTATTGTCGCCAAGTAAAAAAAAAAATATTAAAAAAAAAGAGAAGAAAAATTGCAAAAAAGTACCATACATGAAGGTTTCATTATCATTATCGGATTTTTTTTTTTTTTTTTTTTTTTTTTTGCGTTTTCTCAATAAAGGATAATAAGTCCCTCTGTGGCCTTAAAATTATCCTTCGGTACCGGAACAAGGCACGTGCGCCTCAAGTGAGCGGATATGGCCTCGTTGGTGCTTGTGTGAAACTTGCCAGAGCCAATATGGCATGTGACGTGGCTTTGCCTCCAGTAGCTGACGTGAAAATTCGCAATTTAGAACAATATATTAATTCATCAAAGTTTAATTTTTGTTATCCGGCATCTAAATAACATATGTGACAGGCATGTGCGCCTATGTGACCCCCTTGATACAGATGTGGGCTTTGCCGAAGTTGTGTTTTCGCACGACGTAGATCTTAATTCATTTTTTAAATAATTTTTTCAAAGTTATACCTGAAATATATAATAGAATATTATATAAATGAATTAATTCTTTGAAAATTATTTTTTTAAATCAATTTTTTTTAGAAAAAATATGAATTTTCCCGCCACGCTGCCGACGGTCCACGTCGTGCGACAATACAACTGCGGCGTAGACATATTATCCTAAATTACAAATTTCTACGTCAGCAGCCGGAGGCGAGGCCACGTCACTTATCTCATCAACTCCGGCGAGTTCCATGCAAGCTCCAGCGAGGCCACGTTCGCTTATGTGAGGCGCATGTGCCTTTTTCCAACGCCGAAGGACAATTATAAAGTTTCGGAGGAACTTATTGTCCTTTATTACAAAAATATAAAAAAAAAATTATTTAAAAATAATAATAAGATCTACGTATTAAAAAAAAATTTTTAAAAAAAATTCCCTAAGAAAATTTGTAGTTGCTTTGCAAGCAACCTAAACAATTATTAATTTGTTTTTGAAAAATATCTTTTTAAATTATTCTTTCTGTCCCATAAAAAAGTTTTCATTTGCTTTTTACACGTAGTTTTAGAAATATTAGTATTATATTGGGATATAGTAGAAATAAAGTAAAAATGACTAAAATAACCTTATTAGTATGCGTAATGTAAATGTAATGGAATTTGTGTAATATATTGTAAGTTGTAAGGGTATTTGTAATGTTAGGTAGATAGTACAATTACTAAAAAAAGGAAATGGATACTTTGTTATAGGACGGACTAAAATGAAAAAATTGATATTTTGTTATGGGACGGAGGGAGTATAAATTTTTTTTATTATTATAAAATAAATTATCTTCTACAAAATAATATGCATATTGATATATATTTTCTTTATAATTGAATTCTAAAATTTAATTATATTGATATCCTAGTACTACTATATATATATATTTTTTTTTATAATGTGAGAACCCGCAATCGTTATCCTTAAATGTGCTCTAGGTGAACCTCCAGCCAAACCTAATTTTTTTTATTGGTTTTTGGGTGGATTAAGGTATCTACATTGGAAAAAAGAATTTTTCGGTCAAAATTACAGTCACCCTGTAAATAATATATTTGTATAAAAAAAAGATGTAAATCATATATTTGAACAGGTAAAGACAGGATACACTCGCATATATTCAGGGATACAAAAATCATTTCACTTAGTCATTCATACCACTAGTCATATATAATGTTTTGATATATATATATAGAGACACGTTTACATTATACATAGTTTTCAATAATATCTTTTAGTTTTTTTTAATTTAAATTATTATTAAATACAATATATTGTCAGAAAAAATAAGTATATATTTTGTCATTTTTAATTGTTTAAACACAAAGTATCAATTTTATTATTTTAATATGTATGAATCTCATTATATATTACAAATACTTTGGATAAAATAGTTTTATAATGCCAAAACTATCCTCAAATATCATTGAAATATAGTATTTATTAAATTTCGTACAAAAAGATAAATATATATTTTTCAAGTGGAAAGGGGGAGTATATTGTTAAAATCAAATAGAGTATAGACTTAGACGATGTTTTATACATACTTATAAAACTTTGATACTGTTTATATCAAATAATAATTTTTTGTTTAAAAATAAAATCTTTTGTTTGCAAGTAAAATTTTTATTGACAGGATTTTGAATATATATTATATTTTTTTAGAAAAATTCAATATTTAATACAAAGTATTATTTTTTTATATTACCGACATAATTCTTTGTATCTTACATAAAATATATATATATTCTCAAATTAAAATATATATTCGCAGTGGGGCGGGTTAGCCCGCGGGTCAAGTAAATATAATAATTAGTACTCACTCGTCTAACTAAATGTATTTTTTTTACCATTTTTTAATGTGATATTAAAAAATTATAATAAAACTAATCAAATATTAATATAAAAATATATTTTAATTTTTTATAAATTACAAACAACCATTATAAATTAGTTAAGACGAATAAAATAAAATTTATATTATCATTAGTTTAAATAAATTATCAATATTGTCTATACGTTTATTTTTCTTCTCTAACTATATTATTCATGACATTGTTATTTGTTTCGATTTTGCATCATTTGTTTTGTTCGTCTTCCATTTTATAATTTTATAATTTTACAAATTCATAAAATTAATTATGATTTATTTTTGAAATGAAGTATTTCTTATTATTAATTTTTTTATATACACCAATTAATAATATTTAGAATTGAGAATTTTTATATTTTTTATTTATTTTAAAATATTTATTATTTAAATTCTACAATAAAATTATTTTTAGGTATTTTTAAATATTAATTATGAAAATATTTATAATATTAATATTCTTTTAATATTTTAAAAAAACTCGTGGGCTAGCCCGTTTAGCTCGCCATCCGCCGGTGGGTTGGGTTGGGTTGATGAAATTTTGATCCACCCCGCCGCGGGTTGGCCCGCAAACAATCCGCTTATTTGCGAGTTAGGGTGGATTGTCCTACAATCCACCCCATTAATCTGTTTTAACAGGTCTAGTCCGAACTGAAAATACATTTTTACAATTTTGACAAAATTAAAAGTATCATTTTTCCTATAATAGTAAAAATAAACACAGACTAATATCAAAATATTTACATAAACTACGAATATACAAATACATATAATTAATTTATACATAAAATACAAAGAACAAAAATACCAAATTTATCTTACACACACTTTTGCTAACCAATAAAATATTATTATTTTTTAATTTATTACAAAATTTCAATTAACCCATTTGAATTGGGACCTAAGTATCAGATTTTAATTATTTATTCGATTTTTTAATATTTCCAAAAGTCATTCAAAAACTCTTTAATTTAGCCTAGGATGGTGCAGCAGATATAAGTGTGTGTTTATTCTATGAAATTACTCGAAGAGATATTTTTATTTTTTTTTATGTAGAATGTAGAAAATTGTATAAATAATACATTCTACATCCGTTTATAAGGGCCACATTTATTTTTATATTATTGTACTTAACATTAAAAATATTCTTATATTTGTATATTTTGTTGTACAAATATCATTTTATTAATATTATAAGACACTAATTAAAATATTTTTGCAATTTTTCTTAATTTGTATTACGTTTTGATATGATAATTAATATTCTAAGATCAATTATTCAAAAAATAAATAGAACCGTTAGAGCTGGACAAAATTATTATGATATAATAAATATGTATAATATATTAATTTTTTTGGAAATATCGTATATATTAGTATATGTTAGTTTTTAGAAAAAGAAAACACCTTAATTGTGAAATTGTGTGTGTGATTCCCATGAGACATTGAGGGATGGCAAAAAGATCCAAATGAATCTTTTACCTACCACGTCACAATCATTAATTTCTCAAAACATACAGTATTACATACGCGTTTATTAAAAAGTTTTATATACTATATTGATGATAATGTTTTTTTTTTTTTAAAAAAAATATATATATTAAATCAAATTCATATGTTATTTCAAAAAAAAAATGTATTATAATATCATATTTTTATATAAAACCGTGCTATATGCATTGATAAGTTATATTGATAATTGATAGCATGTTGATTTAACTCAATCAATACCTTAACTAATGCCGTATAATATATATATATTTTTTTTCAAAATATAAAAATTTAACATTCAAAACAAAATATTCATTTTTTATATTATCAATATAAATATATATATTTTATCTAAAAATACCTTATACCGAAAAAAAAATGTAAAACATAAATTATTGATTATGAATCATTTCAAAATTTTCAAAAAATATATATATATATATATACACAGATGCCGTTGTTTGACTTGATTTGAAATTGAATTAAAATATAATTTTTTATTGAAATAGTATAATAATTTATTATTTTTGAAAAAGTTAATATATTTTACTAAAAATTGTGCCAAATAAATAATAATTTAAGTTTGAAATTGAAAAAATATATATATTATATAAACAAAGCCATACATACATATATATGTATATATATATATATATATACACACACCCCCGTCGCAAGAACACAAAGAAGCAAGCATCGCTTTACAATTTGCTGCTCATAAGGTAAGTTTCACACACACACACACACACAATAGGGGTTTGATTAATTTTGTTATGCAGGTTGTTGTTTTTGTTATTTTCCAAGTAAATGATAATTATATGTATAATAATTATATTTTATTAAAAAATATCTTAATATATATATATATATATACACACAAAAAGAATAGAAGCATAGTAATTTTGCTTTTAAATTTTTGCTCATAATCTTCAGTTTTATAGCTAATTTATTCGTGATCCCTTTAAGGGAATGTTTGTACGGATTATATTGTTGTAATCCAATTTGATTTCACTTTTACAATCATCATAAATTATTAATTGAAACCCTAAACCCTTTTGGTTGTGTTTAGTTGAGGGTGAGTTTTGGATTTTGAATACTAAAATTTTAATTTTTAATAGTTATTTCACGTAATATAAATATATATTGATACGATATTTTAAATATAAATTTAATCTTTAATATAATATATATATATGATATATTTTCAAAAAAAAAATTATGAATAGTTTGACCATTAATTAAACAATCACAGTCTTTCTGTTTATACGAATTATTATTATTATTACTACTACTACTTTTAAGATTACTATAATTTCTATGTTTTTATTTAAATTCAAAAGTATGGAATCAAATATTTAAAACATTTTTTTTCCAAACATCCTGTAAATATTTATTTACATTGCATTATTATATACTTTTAAATCTATTTTTCTTAAACTCAAAATCTTCCTTCATTCGAAATGTTTAAGTCAAATGCTTACATGCAATTAGATGTTTCTTATTTTGTATTTATAAATTAGGGTTTTTTTATTACTTATTTTGATAAAAATATGGTGGTATGTGATAATTTTTTATTATTATACATAAGGTACTTTGAAGTATTTTAAAATGTGAAATATTAATAATAGTATCAATAGGTATCTTTCTAACATTTTTTCTTTGTCACAAATAACATATATAGTAAATCATTACTATTATTTCTTATTCTTCTTCTTTCCAATGTAAGTTTGCTCACTTCTTGTTTCTATAGGTGTATATGTTGTAGGTGAAATAGTTATGATATTCTGTACATTAAATTAATATATACGATGAATACTTAAAAAAAAAAAATTTTAAAAATGGAGGGTAATCTTTTCAAAATAAAATGTAAAATAATTTATTGTTAATTTTTTTTAAAAGGATGTTGATAATTTGGAATGAAGCAATTAATTGGCCTTTGCAGGGGAAGGCGACAACTGGTGATAATAACTCATGGATGTTGATCCTTTTGCAGGTGCCCTAATTCTCTCTTTTAATTTTATTTTTATTTTTAAAAAATCAAACAAAATAGATGATCGATGATCTTCACTTTTGTTTACATAATTGACAAAATCACTAGAGCTGGCATCGTTGCAAAGACAACATGACGCAAAGCTGTTGAAGATCGAGGAGCTGAAGAAGAAAAAAGAAGTGATGATGGCAGAAATAGAGAAGAAAAGGCACAAAAACCCTCAAAAAATGAAGGGTTTTGATGAATTGAGCGAAATGTATTGTACTCGAAGAGATCAGGAATCTAAAAATGTCGCACAATGGTCGAACAAAACCAAGAAGTAATCGATCATTTTGTTCGTTAATTATTGTATGAAGATTATTGTACTTGCTAAAATAGTTTTCTTTGGAAAATATTACTACCTCTTGCTCAAAATGTAATTAATTTGGTCATTTTTTTTTTCTTTTTTTTTTATCAAGTGTTTACTATATTACAAATATTTTCAAATTTATGTTTATATATACTTTAGTACTATTATATAAAATTAAGACCATCTCCAACCGATGACGTTTTCCTATTTTTTGGAGGATAGGGAGAAAAAAACTGTTCCAACCCACCCTGCAGTTTTGCAAAATTCACCAGCTGCAATCACAGTATTCCGCTGTAGCACCAGCTGATTCCAACGGGTGCATTTTTTTTTTAATACAATTATCTATTTATTTATAAAGTTATCTATTTATTTATATAATTATCTTTTTTTTTTTAATATTATCTATTTATTTATGTAGTTATCTATTCTTTTTATATTTATTTAATTTTTAATTTTTTAAATATCATCAACAAAATAAAAAATTGCATCAATTTTTTATTTTGTTAATATTTTTATGCTTTAATTTAAATATACATTAAAATATTAATAAATATAATTTATCGGTATAATATTTAAAATATTAATTAAAAATATTATTATAACTTAAATGTATAAAAATAATAAAATATTAAATTTTATTTGTAATTTTAAAAACCATGTAAAATAAAATATAAAGAGAATATTTTTTAACTCTGCAAAAATGGAGGGTATGATTAGAGATGAATTACTTTAGTAGACTCTGCAAAATATTTTTGAAAAAATATACGACCCTGCAAAAAATGGGTTGAAGATGGTTTAAGGCGTAAGCCAAAATAAATATTTACATATGAATGATATTATCAACTTGTATTAAATAAGAATATTTATTAAAAACTATACTAAAATTAAGACCATTTTCAAGGAACTCTGTCTATGAAAAAATACTAAAAAAAAGCTCCAATCATTTTCATTCCTTACTCCAATTTTAAAGTGAGCTACGGTGTTCCTTCATTTTTAGAGGAACACTTTAACATTCCTCCAAAAATGAAGGTTATTTTTTTTTTTTGCAATTTGATCATTGAATTTTTAGGTTTTATGTATTTTGTGTTTTAATTTATTTTGTATTTTGTATTTTTTATAATTTTATAAATTAGATTTAAATATTCATATTGTAATAAACATATGTGTCATTATTAAAATATGTACATAAAATAAATTAACACTATATATTGCACACAAATATTAGTAGAGATACATTTAAAATAAATTCCAAATACAAATATTCATAAATATTTAAAATTATATAAAAAAAAAAAATCTTTACATTTTTAAATCATAAAATATTTCAAATAAAATATAATTAAATTAAATTAGTATTATTATTATTTTAGTTTAAAAATTACCTATATTGTCGAATTTTAATTTATGAAAAATAACTTTTGGAGTTAATATGTAAATAAATAAAAATTGAATAAAAGTTATGCAATTATTAAATATATATATATAATATTCTTTTTAGAGGACAAAAATAGAATTGGTTGGAGTGGAGTTAAAATTTGAAAGAAAATTTAAAGAAAATAGAAAAATCGGTTGGAGATTACCTAAATAATTACTTTTTGAGCTAATGCATTTATTATTTGAAACATAGTATCTAACATATTTTTAGGGGGTATTTGTTTTTAGGGATCAATTACGGTACTGATGCCTATAAAATCAGTCGGGTGCTAATTAAATATGTTATTTAATTTAGCATCTAAAAGTCAATATTAAATAAGGTTAATTTCATAATTTTGTTATATACTCTTTAAAAATAAAATAATTGGGACAGTGAAAAGGCAAAGACGCTGCTAGAGCACACCAAAGAAGCCGCTACAGCAAAGACACTGTTACAACACAACAAAAATGTTGTGTGTATACGTTAATGAGATTTTGGAATTTTGATTGATGTGATTTAGTGATATATGAATCCATAATATCTAATAGTGCAATAAACATCAAACAGAAAAAATAAAAATAAAAATAAAAATAGAAGAGCACAGTAATTATATAACACGAGTATAATGATTATATTATAAAAGCACAATGATTATAGCACAAGAGCACATTATTAACTATGAAAGAGCACAACAATAATATTTAAAAAGTACAAAGAGTACTTTAAAAGAACGCAATAAGTTAGATTTAAGCATATAAGTCACCACGGACATATTTGAACATAACAATGATTTGGGAATGAACAAAAAAAAAACAACAGAAAAAAAAAAAGAAATTCAAAAACTGATATAAAAAACACAATGATTATATCACAATAGTACAATAATTATATTACTAGAGCACAATTATTATAGTATGAAAGCACAATGATTATATTGCGAAAGCACAATATTAATTCTAAAATAGGACTATAATAATATTTTAAAAAAATAACAGTAGACATACGCATGATGATCAATTCAAAAATAGAAAGAAACTATAATTTAAGAAGCAATTAAGATTTAGAAAAAAGTAAAATAAAAATAAAATATAGAAGAATATAATATATTATTAAAGAAAAAAAAGAAACTTAAAAACTGATTTGAAGAGCACACTAATTATATCGCAAAACTACAATAATAATAATAATAATATCGCAAAAGCACAGTAATAATAATACAAAAGCACAATAATAATATTATAAAAGTACAATATTAATTATAGAAAAGCACAGCAATAATATTGATGAGTTATTGTGCTTCGTACAGTTCTCTTCCTACAACAATAATAATATTATAAAAGCACAATATTAATGATAAAGAGAGCACAACTGTTATATCATGAAAGCACAATTATTATATCACAAGAGCACAAGAGAGCAGAATTGTTATATCATGAAAACACAATGATTATATCATAAAAGCACAATATTAACTATAAAAGAACACAACAATAATATTTAAAAAAAAAAAAAAAAAAAAGGCACAAAGAGTACAAGAACATAATAAGTTAGAGTTCAGCGTATAAGTTACCGCAAGAGTTTGGACATAACTTCATTTGGGGAAATGAACAAAAATAAAATAAAAAACAAAACAAAAAAGAAAAAGAAAAAAAAAAGAAATTCAAAGACTTATATGAAAAACACAATGATTATATCACAATAGCACAATAATTAGATCACAAGAATACAATTATTATAGCACGAAAGCACAATAATTATATCACGAAAGCATAATATTAACTTTAGAATAGGACAACAATAATATTTAAAAAATAACAGTAGACACATAGATGAAGATCAATTCAAAATAGAAAGAGACAGAAATTTAAGAAGCAACTGAGATTTAAAAAAAAAATAAAACAAAAATAAAAATAGAATAATATAATATATTATTAAATAAAAGCAAAAAAAAATCATAAAAACTAATATGAAGAGCACACTAATTATATCACAAAAGCACAATAATAATATTACAAAAATACAATATTAATTACAAAAAAATACAATAATAATATTATACAAGCAAAATATTAATTACAGAAAAACACAATAATAATATTAATGGATTATTATATTTCGTACAGTTTTGATAAGAGAGCTTAACTATTATTTTTTAAAAGCAAAAAAATAGATCAGTGTTGGGAGTAAAAATGTAAAAAATATTGTCTTTGTTAACAAAAGCATTGTTTCTATTCACATAGAGCACCACCTCCGTTCACATAGAGCACCATTTCAGTTTACAAAAAGCACTACTTCCATTAACATAGATCACTAAGCACGATTAAGTTTTAACTTTATTTGGAACCTTTATTGTCTTTGTTTCATTCTTACTTTACATATATAGTGATTTAATTAAATCTCCATCTTCCATCTCTATCTGATCTGAAAAAAATTTGAGAAACAATATTGCAGAAGATGATGAGCGAACCATTTTAGAAGTAAAGAAGCACTGATAGAGAAAGAAGAAATAAATAACAAATTACTTATTTATCCTCCAATTTAATATTAATCGTTATATTATAATATAATCTAATGGATAATAATTAATCAACATCCTGCTGATTAGCCTTAATCAGTATAATCGCCGCCTTATTTTTATTAATTATTTTTCAAAAAATGTAATATTAAAGTATTATTTAAATATAATTCGAATGATAAAACTCTTACATAAGTAAACAAACACTTGTTATTTTTTAATATTACATAAATATTTGTTTATTTAAAAATTAAAAACTTTATTTTATATAAAAAAATAAATATATGATTAAATACTTAATAATATTTTGTCATTTTACAAAATATATATTTGAGTTTGTTCACCTTATGTTTTCAATTAATGTATTTTTTATGTTAAATATGGATATATATATATATATTATTTCGCATTGTTAATGTTTAATATGTGTATATTGTATATATAAACGATGTATTTATTTAATTTTAAAATAGTTTGCAGTTAAATTGAAAAATGCATAATTTATAGGAAGATAGAGCATTAAAAAAAAAATTCAAATATGACTCTCGGAAAATCACTAAAAAATAATTGAAAACAAAATTCAACATAATATTTCTATTGTAAGATAAATATTTAAACCACCGGATATTTACAATTTATATCTTCATATTTGACGTTTTTAAAAAAAAAAATTGCCCTCTTAATATTCATTTTGTTAAAAATATTTTTAATTTTTACTAATTAAAGTCAAATATAATTTAATTATCAATCAGAAAATAATTAATTAATACTTATGAGTTTGTCTATCCTTTATTTTTATTAATGTTTCTATGTCATTATCTTTTCTTATTATATATATAAATTTATATTATTATTATTATTATTATTATTATTATTATTATTATTATTATTATTTTGCATTAATTTATAGTTATATGTTTTTTTATTTTATAAAGATATTTTTTACGAAATAATATATATTGATTATATTTTTATAAATATTAATTTTTAAATATATAAATTTCATTTGAGTGATTTTATTTAATTTTTATTTTTCATGAAAAATTTCTAAAAAAATATAAAATTACACACCTATTTTTAATTTATATATTATTTTAAAAATTAATGTTATATTTAAAATATCAAAATAATTTTTATTTATATCACATCACAAAACTATTCAAAATTCAATATTTAACTTTCAAATGAAAATTCAAAATCAAAACCACAAACAGACACACAATTTTTTTTTTTTTTTTATCAAATGTATTAAATATAAATTTCATTTTTACATAATCAATTAATATTGGTTATTGTAATTATCATAATTTCCTTAAAACACAACCAAACATTCAAATACATTTCTAAAAACCAAACCAAAAATCAAATATTAAGGTATGTTTTGGTTGCTTTTATAAATTTATTTGAAATGTGAATAGATTTAAAAAAATTTAAAATTGAAATTATAGAAAGTTTGAATAAAATTTGAAATTATAATGAATATGATAAATAATATTAATTGATGATATAAAAATAAAACTTAAATATAATATATTAGATTAAAAAAAAAAAGAAAAAAGAAAAATCGTGTTTGGTTAGGGTTTGTTTTTTTTTGTTAGGGTAAACTGTTTTTTTAGTCTTATATCTGACCACTTTATTATTTCAGGACTTTAAGTGGACCTGGTCTGAAAATAGTCCCGTAAGTAATAAATTTTCGCTAAAATCGTCCTCCGGTGCCGGAGTCGCCACGCTAGCCTGCCGTTGTTGACGTGGCGTTGACGCGGCTGACATGTCATTGCCACGTAGATGTCATGTCAGCGACACGTAGAATTTTTTTTTTTACAAAATGTCTTGGTAAATTATTTTTTTAGTCTCGTTTATGACCTCCTATATCAATGTTAGGACATTTAAATAGACTGTCTCAAAATAGTCCTGCATGTAAATTTTTTTCCGCTAAAATGGTCTTCCGACATGGCATCTATGTGGCGATGACATGTTAGTCACGTCAGTGCCACGTCAGCAACAATTGCCATCGAGGCGAGTCCGGCACCAGAGGACTATTTTAGCGAAAAAATTTTACTTGCGAGACTATTTTCAAACAGAGTTCACTTAAAGTTCTAAAGTGATAAAAGGGGTCAGATACGGGACTAAAAAAATAATTTACCCTTTTTGTTTTGATTTAAATAGTAAAATTTTGAATTCGACTAATTATGTGATGTAATATAAAATTAAATCAAATTACCCAAACGAGATCAATGTAATTAATTATTTTAAAGATGATATTATATAAAAATATAATTAATATATACTCCCTACGTCTCATAACAAAGTATCCATTTTCTTTTTTAGTAACTGTACTATCTACCTAACATTACAAATACCCTTACAACTTACAATATATTATACAAATATCATTACATTTATATCACACATACTAATAAGGTTATTTTAGTCATTTCTACTTTATTCCTACTATATCCCAATATAATACTAATATTTCTAAAACTACGTGCAAAAAGCAAATGGATATTTAGTTCCGAGACAGAGGGAGTATTATGTTGTAAAAAATATTTTTATATAATACAAAAAATATATTCTTTTCATCCGCCTATAAGGATCACATTTACTTTTTGCGTCATTCTACTTAACATTAAAAAATATTCTTATATTTGTATAATTTTTTGTAAAAATGTTCTTCTATTAGTATTACAAGACACTAATTGAAGTATTTTTGTAATTTTCTCTTAATGTGTACTATATTTTGATATAATAATTAATAATCAAATATCAATATGCAAAAAGTAAATGAGACCCTTAGAGTCGAATGAAGATAGTATTATATACTATTAATATAAATTAATGCAAAAAATAAAGTATACTAATAATAATAATAATAATAATAATAATAATAATAATAGTAATATAAACTTAAATATTCGCTCCAGGCCATATCTATCTATTTGTTTGCATTTTGCACGAAGTTTTAAAATATTAGTATTATATTATCATATAGTAGAAATAAAAGTAAAAAGACTAAACTAACCTTATTAATGACATTTGTGTAATCTATTGTAAATTAAAATGATATTTGTAAGAGAAAATTGCAAAAAATATCCTTCATGTATACTATATTATCACTTTTGTCTTATATTTATCTCGCTGACAAAATATATCCTACATATTTGGAAAAGTCGTTATTTATGTCATTTAGTCGCACATGACGTTCACACCACGCGCGGTCATGTGCGATAATGCGCGGCCAAATGATATAAATAGCGACTTTTACAAACATGTGAGATATATTTTATTAGTGAGATAAATATAGGTCAAAAGTGATAATGAGATATAAATGGAGAATATGTTTTGCAATTTTCCCGTATTTGTAATGTAAGGTAGATAGTACAGTTACTAAAAAAAATTACTACTTTGTTATTGGACATATCAAAATGAAAAAATAAATAATTTGTTACAGGGAGGGAGAAACATTAAGGAAGAGAGAGGAGAGAAAATTTCATGAGTATTAACTAATTATTCTCTAATTGATAATTAGATTATATTTGTTACTGATTAGTAAAAATTGGTGATATTTTTTAGAAAATTAATATTAAAGAGACAGAATTTGAAAATACAGTCAAATATAACAACATAGATTAGACATATCCCTTTAAACTACAGTGAGTCAATTATGCATCTTGTGATCATGGTATTTTTATTTTACTTTTGAATCTAATTCTTCAATATGTCAAAAAATTTAAGCTTTTTCTATAAATTTAAATGAGAATGCAATTGACTCTTGGAACGGATAATCTAATTGTTGTACACGTACATGCCGTATCACATTAAACGTGGATGCTATTGATTATTGCACATATCAGCTATGTAGCCATTTGGTGTATTGATTGTAGTCATAAACATAATCTCATATTACCTATATATATACTAGTACTCGTGAAAGCGTGCTACGTCACGCCATTTGTTTTTTGGTCTGATTTTTTGAAAGGAAGTAGTTGTTATATCGGTATACCTCCTGAGTTGGCATGCGCCTTGGTTTGGACGTCGGGTGGTCGGTCGTTTTGTAGCTCGTTTTGTAGTTCGTAGTTTGGGTCGTTTGCTTTGTCGCTTTGGTGGGGCCCGTTATCGGACTGGGGTAGGTCGTCTGATGTGGCCGGTGGACGGCGGGCCGGTGGGCCGATTTGGGGGTCGGACCGAGGTTGGGTATTTAGAGTGGTTGGTGGTTCGGCTGGGTTTCCGGGTGTTCGGTTTAGTGGGAGGTCGGCTGGTGCGGCGGGTTATCGGAGGGCTTTTTGTGCGCTTTGGGGGTCGGTTGGGTGGCCGTTGTGCTCGTTTGATCGGTCGGCTGGTGGGGCAGGTCCTCCAGCTGTTGGGGAAAGTTATTATCACTCCAGCCCTTGCGTTAGGGTAACCAGCTGAAAAACCCACCACCCGATTTACGGCCCGAACGACTCCCCGACCGAGCAGCGGAGACGTCCCGATCTATTCAAGTAAAGTATGATCTAATATATAATATTTAACTACGGTATATTTAAGGGCCCCTGTTTTGGCTCCCTTTATCCGACAAGGTATGTCCAAAAAAATTTAAATTTTTTAACAGTGTTCTTCATATTGCTTAATTTAAAATTTAAAATATCATAGCCTTCATAAATTATAAAAATAAAATATGGTATTAAAGTAACTGTATTGAGCAACCGACCAGTCGGGGATTAATTTTTTGGGTTTTGCGTGGCCAACAAACTCGAAAACACCTGCATTAGTTTCAAATGGATTTTTTAAATATCATAGGCTTCATAAAATTATTAAAAAAAATATGGTATCAAAGTAACTGTATTGAGCAACCGACCACTCGGTGAAACTTTTTTTGTTTTGCGTGCCCAACAAACTTGAAACACCTGCATTAGTTTCAAATGGATTTAAGAAAATATCATAGGCTTCATAAAATTAATAAAAAATTTATATAATTAATTATATAAATATATATATATATTTATATATGTGCAACCAACCAATTTAAAAATATATATTTTTATTTTGATAATTTTTTTCTATTTTATTAAAAAATTATTCACTACAAAATCATATATACTGAATTGGTCGGACGAGAAGAACGAGAACCGCTCCTTAGGTAGTCGGATGGGATAGAAAGAGGAGAGAAAAAAATATAATAAATTATATAAATATATATTTTTTATATCTGTCCAACCAATCAATTTAAAAATAAAACTATTGAATGATTTTTTCAACAATAAAAAGTAAAATCCAAATATAGAAATTATCTTCGAATTTGATAAAATAAATGCCTGAGATTAAGAATCTCTAGACACCGTATGATACATAAATAAAATAGGAAAAATAACTACTACAGACTGAAAAGGTAAAGGTGTTTAGCAAGTGAACCCAAGTGCCTTATTTATAGGGGAGGCTAGCTTGGAAAAAGACTCTACAACCAATGTGGGACAAAAATATATATTATTTATATTCCACTAATTAAGTAAATAAGAGATGTCCAATTAATTAGATTAATGGGACCCACTTTATTAAATAAAATAAAACACCTCTTATCCCACATGGTAATGATGTGAGTAGAAACTCTCATGGGTGTTATAAATTGTGGTCTTCAAGGGTGGATGCACTCCAATGTTGATAATGCTCTTCCCATTGGCCTCCATGCTTCAACTTTATGCATGTTCTCCTCTTCCAAGTATAGAATTAATGCCATAATATTAGTTTAAAACTTCTTGGCACAGTTTCGAGTAATTGGACCTGGTGGTAGTGTAGGTTCATCGTCGCTTTTGACGACCTCGTCATCCCCCCATTCTTGAAAAAATGAGTCCCCTGTTTTCATAGCTTGTTCATCTCCTACATCAAAAAGACTTAAGTCAGCAACGTTGAATGTGCTATGAACTTGGTACTCACCCGGTAGTTCAATACGATATGTATTGTCATTGATGCGTTCCACAACTTGGAATGACCCGTCTCCTTTTGGGCTCAGCTTAGACTTCTGTTTCTCGGGAAATCTACTTTTTCTCAAGTGCAACCACACCCAATCTCCTAGATGGAACACTACATGCTTTCGACCTTTGTTAGCACTTTTAGCATACCGAACATTTGATTTTGCAATGTTATCCCGAACCTTTGAATGCATCTCCTTCACAAATTCAGCCCGTTTCCTACCATCACTATTAAAATACTCATTGCTAGGCAATGGTAACATATCCAAAGGTGTTAGAGGATTAAAGTCATAAACAACCTCAAAAGGAGACATGTGTGTCGAAGAATGCAACGTACAATTATATGCAAATTTAGCGTGAGGCAAACATTCTTCCCAACTTTTGCAATTCTTTTTTATCAAGATACGAAGTAGGTTCCCTAAGGTTCTATTCACTGTTTCAGTTTGACCATCCGTTTGGGGATGATGAAATGTAGAAAATAGCAACTTAGTTCCCAATTTAGCCCAAAGTGTCTTTCAAAAGTAACTAAGAAACTTTGTATCCCTGTCCGACACAATTGTCTTAGGGACACCATGCAATTTCAAAACATTATGAAAGAATAGATCTGCAACATGAGATGCATCATTGGTTTTCTTACATGCAATGAAGTGTGCCATTTTTGAAAATCTATCAACCACGACAAAAATCGAATCATTTCTCTCCTAGACCTAGGCAATCCCATAACAAAATCCATTGAAATATCAGTCCATGGTGCTTCTGGAATAGGTAAGGGTGTGTATAGACCGTGTGGTTGTGCATGTGACTTTGTAATCTTACAAACAACACATTTATTCACACAAGACTCTACATCATGCTTCATTTTAGGCCAATAATAGTGTTCATGCAATGCACTCAATGTCTTATCACGCCCAAAATGACCGATTAAACCTCCCTCATGTGCTTCAACCACTAACACATCACGAAGTGAACACCTAGGTACACACAAACGATTCACACGAAACAAATACCCATTATGCAAATAATAATCACCAAAGCCATGCGTAGCACATTTTGCAAAGATATCAGAAAAATCAACATCATTCACATAAATATATTTTATGAATGCAAATCCCATAAGCTTAGATTCTAACAAGGTTAGCAACCCGTACCTTCTTGATAGCGCATCAGCTACAACATTTTCCTTTCCTTTCTTGTAGTGAATCGAGTAAGGAAATGTGTCCACGAATGCTACCCATCTTGCATGCCGCTTGCTAAGCTTTTGTTGACTCTTTAAATGCTTTAATGATTCATGGTCAGTGTGAACAATGAATTTTTGTGATCGTAAATAGTGCTACCATGTTTGAAGTGCACGAACCAACGAGTACAATTCTCGGTCATACGTCGAATAGTTGAGGGCAGCCCCACTCAGCTTCTCACTGAAGTACGCAATCGGCTTCTTTCCTTGCATCAAAACAGCTCCAATTCCAATTCCTGAGGCATCACATTCCAATTCAAATGGCTTAGTAAAATCCGGTAGAGCTAAACAGGAGCATTAGTAAGTTTTCTCTTAAGCAAATTGAAAGATGCTTGTTCAGAAACTCCCCAATCAAAGTGTTTATCTTTCTTTGTAAGCTCAGTCAGTAGTGCTGCAATGGAGCTAAAATCTCGCACAAAGCGGCGGTAAAAGCTTGCAAATCCAAGGAAACTACGAACTTCCTTGATCGTTTTAGGTGTTGGCCAATCCCAAATAGCTTGTGTTTTAGCTTCATCCACACTTATCCCTTCAGCACCTACAACAAAACCAAGAAAATAACATTTGTCGACACAAAATTCGACACGAAAGTCGCACTTCTTCGGGTTAGCATAAAGCTTTTCAGCTCTTAACACTTCCAAAACACTACGAATATGCTCTACATGTTCTTCCATTGATTTACTATAAATGAGAATATCATCAAAGTAAACCACAACAAACTTCCCTATGAAAGTACATAATACATGATTCATTAACCGCATAAACGTACTTGGAGCATTCGTAAGGCCAAAAGGCATGACTAACCACTCATATAAGCCGAATGTAGTTTTAAATGCAGTTTTCCATTCGTCACCTTCCCTCATTCTAATATGATGATATCCAGTTTTCAAATCAATTTTAGAAAAGTATTTTGACCAATGCAGTTCATCTAGCATATCATCTAAACGAGGGATAGGGTGTCGATACTTTACCATTATGGCATTTACGGCTCGACAATCGATGCACATCCTTCATCCACCATCCTTCTTTGGGATAAGAAGAACCGGTACAGCACAAGGGCTTAGCCTTTCGTGAATCCAGCCTTTGTCAAGCAACTCATCCACTTGCTTACATATTTCCTTGACTTCCTCTGGACTTGCCTTGTAAGCTGGACGATTTGGGATTGATGCACCCGGAATGAGATCCATCTAATGCTCAATTCCCCGAATAGGTGGTAATCCTCCGGTTATTTCATCAGGAAACACATCTTGATATTCCTGCAAAAGAGAAGCAACATTGGAAGGGAGTTCCATTAGCTTTTACTTAGACAAATAAACAGGTTTAATCAAAAGTAGATAAGAACTTCCCTCGTGAACTTTCAATTTTTTTGCCTCTCTCAAGCTCACAAGCATTTTTCTTTCAAGCTCACTCTTGCGTTGTTCACTCACTTGCTCTCTTTTGTCACTCTTATTTTTTTCGCTCACTTTTCTCACTCCCATGCTAATTTTTTTCACTCTTATTTTTTCACTCTTTTTTCTTTCTCTCTTTTCTTTGGCTTCTTCCAAAAATTGACGATGCATGTAGAGTTGGTCCTCATGGACTTCCATTGGAGACAACGGCTTCAAACATATCTTTCTACTCTCAAACTCAAATGAGTATCTATTCAAATATCCATCATGATAAGCCTTTCTATCAAACTGTCATGGTCTCCCAAGTAATACGTGACAAGCTTGCATCGGTAGCACATCACATACGACTTCATCATCATAATTTTTTATCTTGATAGGAACTGTCACTTGCTTGTTCACATTCAACTCTCCTCAATTGCTAACCTACTGCAATTTGAATGGTTTGGGGTGGGGTGTTGTTAGCAAATTCAATTTTCGAACAGCAAGTTCACTTACAATAATTGTGCAACTCTTACTATCAATAATGAGGCTACACACTTTGCCTCCAATTATGCAACGAGCTTGAAAGAGATTTTCTCATTGTTCCTCATCAAAGGTCCTCGACATAGTGCTTAAGGCTCGTAAGGTAACCAAACTCAAACCAACACCAGAATCAGAGTCGTCATCCGTGTTATTTTCCTCATTTACTCCTTGATCAACCCCCTCCTCATTTTCATATTCTGTTTCGTATTCCCCAAACTTATTGAGAATCATCGTTTTTTTGTTTGGGCATTGACTTGCAATGTGGCCTCGACCTTGACACTTGAAGCAAATGATATCTCGATTCCTCGGCTTCTCCGGATCAGCTCCAACATGCTTGTTCCGTGGCGTGTCATCCTTGATAATACCTTTTCCTTTACCGAACCCTTGGGCCACTTGGGTTTTGTCATCCTTCTTGGTATAATTTGGTATGAAAGGGCTTCGTACCAAATGTTTTCTGTTTGCCCTTACGCTTCAATTGTTTCTCAATAGTAATAGCACGTTCCACCAATTCATCAATATCATCAAAACGATACAATCCCACTTTGTGAGCAATGTCTCGATTCAGCCCCGTCAAGATCCTCGCTATCGTGGCTTGTTGACTCTCTCGAACATCAGCCCGCATTAAAGTCACCTCCAAATCCTTGTAGAACTCATCGACTGTCCTATTTCCTTGCTTCATCGATTGCAGTCGAACATGCAATTCTTGCGTATACGAACTCGTCACGAATTTAGCTCGCATGACACGTGTCAACTCCTCCCATGTTTGAATCATCGGTGCTCCACCTCGCCTTCGATTGAGGCAAATATTGTCCCACCAATAAATGGCATAATCTTTGAACTCGGAGACCGCAGCTCGGACTTTTTGTGGACCATCCAAATCTTGACAATCAAAGATCAGCTCAATCTTCCGCTCCCAATCAAGATATGCTTCTGAATCATATTTCCCGTAGAAAGGTGGGATTTGGAATTTCATAGAACGAATTGGATCATTGTCATCTCTTTTATGTGCCCCTCGTCGTTCTCGAAGAGGAGCATTGCTCTCTACTTCTCCATCATACTCAGTCATGTCACGATCATCTTCAAGAAGATCACGAACTCGTTCATGCCTTGGAGCATTCCCGGAATGTCGTCGTCCTAGAGGTGGAATGCCAATGTGGGGACGTGGAGGGGCTGCATTCCCTTGTACTCTCGATGTTTCCAATTTATTTATTCGGGCATGGAGTCCCTCAACCTCATGTCGAAGTACCCTTTGTACTTTCACCATCATATCCTTCACGAACATTTTGGGGTCAAAACTTGATGCGGATGCCATATCATGTTCCTCGTCACTTTTCTCACCTGCCATAGAAAATTATAGTGGAAATATATATACAGATGGTTAGATAAATGATTTCCTCACCCTCTCGTGTATACCCACATAATGTACCTCCCCGTCTTACACACGCGCTCAAATTTCACGGTCCTTGGTAAGCCCCTCGAGTTATAGCCAACTAAACTTCACGGAATATAGTCAATATAAATTGACGAGTGTACCCCAAGAAGCCAAACTCAATAATAGTAACGAACCAACAATGAAAGCACAACCATAAGAAAACCGATATCCACAAATAAACAAATGGATACAATACTCAAAATCACAATATATTTCAAAGAGGGCTTCTTTTTTTTTTTTTACTATTTTTTTCTGCAGTTTTTTTTTTCTGCAGTATTTTTTTTTTTAATTTTCTGCAGTTTTTTTTCTTTTGTTTTAATTTTCTGCAGATTTTTTTTTTCAAGTATATATATATATTTTTTGCCCAACAATGATAATGCTACTACAAAAATTTAAAAGATCTTAACATAATTTAACAATATGAAATAAAGACTACTAATACTACCGGAATAAGAATTCTGATAAAAACGGGCTCTGATACCAAATTGATGATACAACCCAAGTAACTAAACTCTACTAACCGAAACTTAAAACTAAATTCAAATAAAAAACTAAGTAAAAAAATGATATTACCGGTGTCCGATTCGTCAATCGATGGGATGTGAACCCAAGCGTTGCCTAGATCCAACACTTCTAAACCAATGGAGACTCGAACGATTTGGCTAGGAACTTCGGTCGGTTTCGGAAGCCACGAACCCAAGGAATCAACCCAAGGACCCGATTTGAGAATGATACGCGTATGCAAGGGTAACCCTCGCTCACACTAATTCCAATATAATGGAATAAAGAGAAACTTTACTTGATATAATTTTTAAGGTGTTTAACAAGTGAAACCAAGTGCCTTATTTATAGGGGAGGCTAGCTTGGAAAAAGACTCTACAACCGACAAAAATATATATTATTTATATCCCACTAATCAAGTAAATAAGAGATGTCCAATTAATTAGATTGATGGGACCCACTTTATTAAATAAAATAAAACACCTCTTATCCTACATGGATAATGATGTGAGTAGAAACTCCCATGGGTGTTATAAATTGTGGTCTTCAAAGGTGGATGCACTCCAATGTTGATAACGCTCTTCCCATTGGCCTCCATGCTTCAACTTTATGCATATTCTCCTCTTCCAAGTATAGAATTAATGTCATAATATTAGTTTGAAACTTCTTGGCACGGTTTCGAGTAATCGGACCTGGTGGTAGTGTAGGTTCATCGTCGCTTTTGACGACCTCGTCACTTCCTCTTTCGACCGACCTCCGTATCGTCCGTCTCATCATTCTTCGCCCGACTTCCTCTTTCGACTGATCTCCATATCGGCCGTCTCATCCTTCTTTGCCTGACCTTATCTTGTCCGACCTCCCTGCCTGACCTTATCTCGTCCGACCTCCGTGTCGGACCTTATCTTGTCCGACATCCGTGCCAGACCTTATCTTGTCCGACCTCCGTGCCCGACCTTATCTTGTCCGACCTCCGTGTCTGCCGAATCACCTTTCTTTGCCCGACTTCCTTTTTTTGACTGACTTCCGTATCAGGCCCCTTAGACTATACATCAATCTAATTTATAAGCCCAATACATTATTATTATTATTATTATTATTATTATTATTTGTACTCAACAAAACCATTTTTCTTTGGATAATTTTTTTTTCTATTTTATTAAAAAATTATTTTTTATAAAATGGTAGATATACTCAATTGGTCGGATGAAAAGGAGGAGAACCGTCCAGTAGGGAGTCGGTTGCGATAGAAAGATGAGAGAAAATATATTATAAATTATATTATTTTTTTATATCTGTGCAACCAACCAATTTTAAAAAAATATTATTTTTCTTTAGATAATTTTTTTCTATTTTATTTAAAAAAAAATTATCTACAAAATGATATAAATACTGAATTGATCGGATGAGGAGAACCGTCCAGTCGGTTGGGATAGAAAGAGAAGAGAAATATAATAAATTATATAAATATATATTTTTTATATCTGTGCAATCAACCAATTTAAATATATTTATTTTTCTTTGGATAATTTCTTTTCTATTTTATTAAAAAATTATTTTCTACAAAATGATATATATACTGAATAGGTCGGATGACAAAGAAGAGGAGAACCGTCCACTAAGTAGTCGGTTAAGAAAGAAAGAAAAGAGAAAGAAATATAATAAATTATATAAATATATATTTTTTATATCTGCGCAACCAACCAATTTAAAAATATATATATTTTTCTTTGGACAATTTTTTTGTATTTTATTAAAAAAATTATTTTCTACAAAATTATATATATTGAATTGGTCGGATGACAAGGAGGAGAACCGTCCAGTAGATGGTCAGTTGGAATAGAAAGAGAAGAGAAAGAAATATAATAAATTATATAAATATATATTTTTTATATATGTGCAACCAACCAATTTAAAAAAATATATATTTTTCTTTTGGATAATTTTTTTTCTATTTTATTAAAAAATTATTTTCTACAAAATGATATATATACTGAATTTGTAGGATGACAAAGAGGAGGAGAACAGTAAGTAGTCGGTTGGGATAGAAGATGAGAAAAAATATATATAATAAATTATATAAATATATATTTTTTATATCTATGCAACCAACCAATTTAAAAAATTTTATATTTTTCTTTGGATAATTTTTTTCTATTTTATTAAAAAAATATTTTTAATAAAACGATATATATATATACTGAATTGGTAAGATGACAAAGAGGAGGAGAACAATAAATAGTCGGTTGGGATAGAAGAGGAGATAAAGAAATATAATGAATTATATAAATATATATTTTATATATATGTGCAACCAGCCAATTATAAAAAAATATATATTTTTCTTTCGATAATTTATTTTCTATAAAATAATATATATATATATATATATTGAATTGGTCGGATTACAAGGAGGTCCAGTAGGTAGTCGGTTGGGATTGAAAAATGAGAGAAAGAAATATAATCAATTATATAAATATTTTTTTTATATTTGTACAACCAATCAATTTATTTTAAAAAAAATATTATTTTTCTTTGGATAATTTTTTTCCTATTTTATTAAAAAATTATTATCTACAAAATGATATATATACTGAAGTGGTCGGATGAAAATGAAAAGAACCGTCCAGTCGGTTGGCATAAAAGCAACAGACCAGTCCTTGAAGCCCGCTTCCTCTTGTCCGACCTCCGTATCGATCGTCTCATCTTTCTTCGCCCGACTTCCCTTTGTCCGACCTCCATATCGTCCGTCTCATCTTTCTTCGCCTGACCTTCTTTCGACCGACCTCCGTGTTTGCCATCTCATCTTTCTTTGCCCGACTTCCCTTTGTCCGACCTCCGTGTCTTCCATCCCGTCTTTCTTTCGACCGACATCCTTATCGTCCGTCTCATCTTTCTTTGCCCGACCTTCTTTCGACCGACCTCCGTGTTTGCCATCTCATATTTCTTCGCCCAACTTCATTTAAAGTAACTGTATTGAGCAATCGACTAGTCCATGAAAATTTTTTTCGATTTTGCGTGCCCAACAAACTCGAAAACACCTGCATTAGTTTCCAATAGATTTAATAAAATATCATAGGCTTCATAAAATTATTCAAGAAATATGGTATTAAAGTAACTGTATTGAGTAGCCGACCAGTCGGTGAAATTTTTTTTTGGTTTTGCGTGCCCAACAAACTCGAAAACACCTGCATTAGTTTCAAATGGATTTAATAAAATATCATAGGCTTCATAAATTATAAAAAAAAATATGGTATTAAAGTAAATGTTACTATGCACAAAATGATATCCATATCAATATATTTTCTACAAGGAAATCACTAAAAATTAATAAATGGAGTTGGAAAAACACAAACCACAACACCTCCAAATATCCCAACTATAACTGACAGCATTGGGTTTAAATGACCAAATTACCCTTATTCCACTACAATATTACCCTAAAATATAACTGCCTAAAATAAAACATATTACAGTAATAAAGACATTTACGTATTATCATGTAGCCATCCGTAAAGGTTCTCATATATATGGCTTCAATGATATATATATATATATATTACTGCTTGAAATCAAATACACAGAAATAACATCTCTCCCTCTCGGATGTCTTCTCATATCTATTAATAATATCACAATCTAGTACATATAATATAATATAAGACATAAGGTATACACTGTATCAATATATACTCACACACTGCATACACACATCTCCCTCTGTATATATATATATATATATACTTTAAATTATATATTATATACAATATAGTGGTTAGCGGTAGAAATAATTAATATTTATATTGGCTAATTTCATAATAATATTACAACACATTATTAGCACGATTATATATTTTAATTTCCGCAAGATAATCCTTGATATTTTATTCGTTTATTATGTCTAACATTGTCAAACAGAAATTTCTCCCTCTCTTCGTTTCTGGCCAAAATTATATGGTCTGGGCTCGCGATGTTAAAATGCATCTGGCATTAATAGGGTTGGAAAATACCATTGTCCAGGATAAAAATTTCCTAAGCCAAGATTGTGCAAAGGCCATGATCTTTTTGTGTCATCACATTGATGAGACACTGAAAATACAATATGTGACGTTGGAATCCCCACCCGAATTGTGGGAAAGATTGAAAGAAGATATGATCACTTGAGGTTGACTTTTTTGCCAAGGACACAAAGCGAATGGCAAAGCCTACGGCTTCAAAACTTTAAACCAGTCCAACAATATAATTCTTCCATATTTAAAATAACATAACAACTGTGCCACTGTGGCAAAAATATATCTGAATCTGATATGATGGAGAAAACTTTTTCCACTTTTCATGCCTCTAATATGGTTTTGCATCAGAAGTATCGCGAAAGAGGCTTCCAGAAATATTATGAGTTGATCACCTATCTTTTGTTGTCCGAACAAAATAATGAATTGCTATTGAAAAATCACAAATCACGGCCGACAAGTGCAAATCTATTTTCAGAGGCAAATACAATACAACCAGAAAATCCGGTGCATAGTCGTGAGCAGGTCAGAAATCAAAGAATTGATCGTGATCTAAATCAAAATCGCTGACGGGGCCGGACAAACACATACAATCACAGTAATTATCAAAATAGGCTCCGATATATGCCAAATCGGCATTACAATGATAGAAGGCCGTACAGACCTCAACAGAGGTTCAATACTGGGAGAAACAGAAATAATAACGAGGAATGCCCCCGGTGTGGAATCAAAGGTCATTGGGCCCTTGTTTGTCACACAACCAGTCACTTGGCTTAACTGTATCGGGCCACAAAAGAAATGCAATGAAGAATTTCCCCCGTTTTTGTATTATCCCTATAATATAAGTCTATTTTGATTATGTTACTAATACGTGTATTTTATTATTGATATGGATGCCAAATATTTTGTAGCCGATGACAATAACTGCCTTATCGACAGTGCTACGACTCACAGTATTCTGAAAAAAAAAAGTTATTTCTCTCGTCTGAATTTGGGAAAGACCACTATTGTTACTATCAGTGGTGCATCGAAAATGATTGAAGGCTCAGGGAAAGCTACTGTATTTCACCCTAAAGGGACAAAAATGGCAATTGAAAATGCCATGTTCTCAAACAAAGTTCGAAGGAATTTATTGAGTTTCAGTGATATTCGGAAAAATGGGTATCACATTGAAACATTGAATGAGACAGAAAATGAGTATCTCCTAATAACTCAGATTGTAAATGACAAAAGAATTGTAAAAGAAAACTTGTCATCATTTTCTTTTAGCTTATATTATTCAAAAGTTAGTGCCGTTGAAACATATTACCTTGTGGACCAAATGGCTACTAGCGAATTTAAATCTTAGCACGATCGACTTGGGGCATCCTGACAATGTAATGTTGAGGTGAATTGTTGAAAATTCAAATGGCCACCCATTGAAAAAGAAAAATATTTTGAGTCTGAATGAATTTGCTTGTGTTGCCTTTTCCCAAGGGAAGTTAATAATCAAGCCATATCCAACAAAGGTTGAATTTGAATCCCCAGCTTTTCTGGAAAGAATTCAGGGTGATATTTGTGGACCTATAGATCCACCATGTGGACCCTTCAAGTACTTTATGGTACTAATTTACGCGTCAACGCGATGGTCACACGTTTGTTTGTTATCTACTCGCAATTTAGCTTTTGCTAGACTACTTGCACAAATAATTAAATTGCAAGCACAATTTCCAGATCACCTGATAAAGAAAATATATTTAGATAATGTTGGAGAGTATTCATCACATACATTTGATGATTACTGCATATCAATTGGGATTATTGTGGAACATCATGTTCCCCATATACATACGCAAAATGGTCTGGTTGAATCCCTTATCAAAAGATTGCAATTAATTGCTAGACCATTTTTAATGAGATCTAAACTTCCCGTTTCACCTTGGGGACATGCTTATTGCATGCAGCAGCCTTCGTGAAAATAAGATCAACAAGTTATCACTGTTATTCCCCTACTCAATTGGTATCGGGAAAAGTACCAACTATATCTCACCTGCGAATTTTTTGGTGTGTTGTTTATGTGCTGATTGCGCCACCTCAACGCACGAAAATAGAACCTCAAAGAAGGTTGGGTATATATGTCAGGTATGAATCACCCTCGATTGCAAAATATCTTGAACCAACAACGGGTAATTTATTTATTGCAAGGCTTGCAAACTGTCATTTTGATGAATCTCATTTCCCGACATTAGGGGGAGTCAGTAATCAACTGAAAAAAGAAATTTCGTGGAAAATACCACTTGAATTTGATCATCGTACGGAGCATAGTGAACTTGAAGTACAAAGAATTGTGCATTTGCATAAAATTACAAATCAATTGCCTGATGCTTTTAATGATGCCGCAAGAGTTATGAAATCATATATTTCAGCAGCAAATGCACCAGTTAAAATAAATATCCCAGAAAGGAAGGTTCCGAGTGCTAATGAACATACTTCATGCGTAAAATATGGTAGACCGTTGGGTTCCAAGGATAAGAATCCATGAAAGAAGAAAATTATAAATACTGGTGAAGATATCAACAATGATCAGATACCTAAAAAGGTCAGTATAGTCCCTGAAGAGGTTGATAATAAAAACTCTGATGAAAGTGATGATGAAGTTATTGAAACTTCTGTTAATTATACCATCAGTGAACCTAAATCAGTTGATGAATGTCGGAAAAGAGATAATTGGGTAAAATGGAAAGACGCAATTCAGTCTGAATTGGACTCATTGAAAAAACAGCAAGTATTCGGCCCTATAGTCAAAACACATGAAAATGTGAAACCTGTTGGTTACATATGGATGTTTGTAAGAAAATAATGATATCACAAGATATAAAACAACACTTGTAACCCATGGTTTTTCCCAGAGACCAGGCATTGATTTTGAAGAAATATATTTGCCGGTCATGGATGAAATAATATTTAGGTATCTGGTGAGCTTGACAGTACACAATAATCTTGATATACGATTAATGGATGTGGTTATTGCCTATCTTTATCTCTCCTTAGACAATGATGTCTACATCAAATCCCAGAAGGAATTAACATACCTAAATCATTCAAATCAAAGCCAAAAGAATCATATTCCATCAAATTGAAAAAATCATTATATGGGCTCAAGCAATCGGGCCGAATGTGGTACAATTGTCTCAGCGAAAGCCTAACAGAAGAAAGTTACATAAATGACCCTATCTGTCCATGTATTTTCATAAAGAAAAATGGGCCACAATTTGTAATCATCGTTGTATATGTCGATGATCTCAATTTAATTGCAACTTCTGATGTAATTCAAAAAGTTGTTGAATATCTGAAAAAGGAGTTTGAGATTAATGATTTTAGGAAAACCAAATTTTTCTTTGGTTTACAAATTGAACACTTAGAAAGTGGAATCTTTATCCACCAATCAAACTAAACCAAAAGGGTACTGAAACAATTTCTGATGAATAAGTCACATCCTCTAAGTACCCCAATGATCGTCAGAGCACTCGATCCAATAAATGATCCGTTTAGACCAAAAAGAGGAAACTAAAGAAACACTTGGCCCAAAAATGTCATATATGAGTGATATAGGTGCATTGATGTATCTTGCTAACAGCACCCGACCTGACATATCATTTTCTGTAAATTTGTTGGCAAGATTCAGTTCATTGCCTACTCGACGACATTGGAATGAGATTAAGCACATTATTCGCTATCTCCAAGGAACAATTGATCTCAGGTTATTTTACTCGAAAGATTCTCGACATGAATTAATTGGTTTTACCGATGCAGGATACTTATCTGATTCTCATAAAGTCAAGTAACAAACTGGCTATATATTCACTTGTGGCGAAACAGTGATCTCCTAGAGATCGATGAAACAAACTTTAACAGTCACTTCTTCAAATCATGCTGAAAATATTGGTAATACATGAAGCTAGTCGAGTATGTGTTTGGTTAAGGTCAATGACTCAACATATTCTGAAAAATTGTGGGTTAATACCCGACGATAAAATCTCCCCGACTACATTGTATGAAGATAATACAACCTGTATAACTCAATTGAAATGGGGTTACATTAAAGGAGATAGAACGAAACATATTTCACCAAAATTCTTTTTCACTTATGATCTACAACAAAATGGTGAAATTAATGTGTAACAAATTCAATCAGATAATAATTTGACAGATATATTAACCAAGACTTTACCGACTGCAACATTTGAAAAATTGGTAAAGAAAATTTGGATGCGTCGGTTAAGAGATCTCAAATAATGCTCAGATCAAGGGGAGCGAATTAATATAAAAATGTTGTATTTTTTTTCCTTCACTAGGATTTTTTTTGTCCCACAAGGTGTTTTTCCTAATAAGGTTTTAACGAAGCACATTCTGTTTATAAAAGCATCCAATAGGGAGTGTTGATAAACGTAATGTCAACATAGACACTACATGTCATTTACGTGGATGCAACATAGTTCATTCAACTCCATTTACCTATTGTAATTTGTATCTATAAATATGATTGAAAGCAATGAAATAAGGCACACCTTACTTACCCCATCAATTACCCATCTCTTCCCTCTCTCTTTAATGCTTCTTTAATTTACATACATACACACATCATAGCTATATATATAAAAATATTTCATATAGTAGTACATACCCATATATATAAATATATACTTAAATACATATATATACAATATAATACACATATAATATATTATATGTAATATATAAAATAATGGTTAGTGGTAGAAATAATTAATATATTTATTGACTAATCTTATAATAATATTACAACAGAAATTATATTTTACGATGAATCAAATTTTTAAAATACTGAACATATTCAGCCCAATCACTGAACTAAATAAACCCAATTATAAACTTCAACTCCATCATTAAACTTACACGTTGTGAGTATTGTACATGACAAATTATTTTAAATTTTATTGTTGTATTTTCCATATTAAACTTACACGTTGTACATGTATGTTTTTAATACATTAATTTGGATTAGGTCAGGTCCAAAAGTAAATTCTAGCATGGATTTTCTTTTTACCTTTTTTTTTTCACATTTGGATTTTGAGTTTGCAAATAATAAAAGTTTGAATTAAAATATTATTTTTAATGTAATATTAATAAGTATTTAATGTGATATTTTGAATGAATATTTAAAAAAATTTTTGAATACTTGTAATGTATTTTATGCCCGATTAAAGAATTTGAAATACTATTATATATAATAAGAAGATTCTTTTAAAAACATACACTACCCGAAAAAGACGAAAATGACACGAATAATGAGGTACAGCGTGGCTCAGAACACATAGTAACTTAAACTCGTGTCAAACTAATAATAAAAATATTTGACGAAGAATGTCTCGCCTTATTATTTTTAATATAAAAAAATAATTAATATTTTATGATAAGTCGTTGTCTTACGTGCCTAATTTTTAATATTTGTTTTCAAAATAATGAGGCGCGGTTGTTAGCGCCTCTCTGTTAAACTATTTTTTTAATTAAAAAAGAGGTGCAAACCACCGCATCTCAATTATATTAATTTTAAAATAAAATGCATGAGTATAAATATTTTTTTAAATAAAAAATAGAACCGCGAACCACCGCGCCTCAACTATATTAATTTTAAAAATAAATCTGTGAGTTAAATTAATTTTTTAAATAAAAAACAGAGGCCCCGTTTTTTAAGCCTCTATTATAAATTATTTTTTAAATAAAAAATAGATATGAAAAATCGCACATAAACTATATTAATTTTATAAATTATTTTATAAAATAAAAAATCGTACCCAGCTATATTAATTTTAAAAATAAAATAAATGAGTTAAATTAATTTTTCAAATAAAGAAATAGAAGCACGATTTTTCGTGCCTATATTATAAATTATTTTTTAAAATAATAAAGAGGCGCTAACAACCGCACCTCAACTATATTTATATTAAAAATAAAACACTTGAACAAAAATTAATTTTCAAATAAAAAAAATAGAGGCGCAATTTTTCGCGCCTTTCTTATAAATTATTTTTTAAAAGTAAAAAAGCGGCGCGAACCATCGCACCTCAACTAAATAAATATATAAATAAGCAAACCCTACTTACAACACACTCTCATGGTCGCCGCCCTCCTCCACTTTTTTCTTCCCCTGTCTTTCTTATTTCACTGTGTTTCTTCTTCTCCGTTACTTTATCCACCGGACAGGTAAATACGACCTTTATATTTTATTTTCGATCAAATAAGCCCTAATCTTATTTTCCATCTCTGCGTAAATCGAATGCTCTGCTCTGTTCACTCTCCCATGCTCAGTTGGTGCTCAGAATTTTGAAAGGATTGTTGCTAGCTGATCGTAAATTTGGATCACGAAGTTCATGTATATTTCTGCAAATATGCTTTGATGTGTATTATTTCTTTTCAAGAATTTAATTTATGTTTTGATGTGTACTATTCCAATGAATATGTCTGATTCTTATATTAAGAATATTATGTTACTAGTAATGTAGAAATATCATTATTTAGGCATTTTTCAAAGCCCTAATGTGATATGCTAACTCAATTCATTGGCTAGCCATGGCCAATAATAATGCATCGAAGACCTTGTTGTGTTGCCAACAATGTGTGTAGTAGATACTTGCTTTCCTTGCTCTGAAATTTTGGCAGTAAGTAATACTAATTATATCTAGCACAAGTATAAAACTATAATTTCAGCCATAATCTTTGCAACTGTGCTAGATGTTTGGTTAGCTAATTCCATTAGTGACATTTGGTTTAGGCGTTGTTGCTACAAAAACTCTCTCATGGCATTTAGCATCTGAAACCAAGTCGACCTTGAAAGGTTCTTCACGTGGTATTATAAGGTTTGTCCCAGAAGCTCTCATTATATGTATGCTTCTGTCGATTATGTGCAAAACATAGTTAATATATGCTTATGTTTCAAAATTCAGGCCTCAAAAGCAAATGTTAAAACATCTGGCCCACCCAACTTGTTAGGTATGCAATCATTCTTATTCAACTTTAATTAACTGTTGAAAGTGATATCATTATCTTTCATGTTCAGAAAAATTCATTATTTTAATTTATCATTTGTCAATTAGATGTTGAAGAGAACACCAGGTTGAAATCCACGCCAGCCTCAAGTGTAGGAATGCAAACCTTGGGTGTTACACATAGGGTAATTTTAATATCTTTTAAAATTAAACATGATATCCTCTAATTCTCTTATTTTTATATTCTTTTTCTAGAGGGCTTGACTTGATTTCGGTAGTATTGCCTTTGAATATGATGTAAATGTTAGAATAGGGGTTAAATTTTCATATAACTAAAATTTTCCAACTGAGGGATCTATAGAAATAGATTGATCTTATTTATTAACAAAAGATATGAGTGGTTTAGGAGTGACGAGAGCAGTTTTCTATTTATAGGATCACAGGTCGATATATTTCTTATAGCCGTATCAAGTTTGGAATTTTTTTATCTGACAAGATGAATAATTGAAACACATAGGCTTTAGCCATTAGGTGGTTTCTTGTCCTCCCAATCTGCTTCATTTAAAGATTTCATCTTTTTATTGGATATTTATGGTGGAAATGCCTCTTTTCCCCAACTAGATAACCCAATCAATTGCTGGCTGGTGGATATATTAACTTTTTATTTCTTCTGGGTTTTCGGATGACCAGTACAATCCAAATTATCCAAAATAAAACAACACAAAAACATGCCTGCACATTTCCAACGAACTTATTGTAAAATACCAAAGATTGTTATGTAGAAAGAACATTAGAATGTTGTCTTGTGCTAGTGAGCTCTTCAAGTAATGCCATCATGCTACGTTGTTACTTATTAATCCTTTTAGTAACATTTTTTGTGCATGTTGAATCTATTGATAAGTTATATTGGTTTGGTTGATATTTGCTCCAATATTAATTTTGTCAATTCCCACTCAAGATCCCATAATGAAGTTTAATTTTTCTATTTTTTTTGTTGTAACTTGTGTAAGAAATTTTGTAAGGGAGATACGTGGAATGTTTGTATTCTGTTATTTGTTATTTGTCATCTTTCATTTTATTATTTATATATTTTTGTGCATATTACTAACTTCCTATTAATTTGTCGGATCATTATGTCATTGAAACGTTATGGGAAATTATTCAGAGCCTTAGCTTGGAAAATCAGCAGAAATTCTTGAAGTATGCATAATATCCCTTGCTTGTGTGGCGGCATTTGTATCTTAAGCAATTTAAGTTAAATAATGAAGATGGCATAGTGTTATGTATATGTTGTAGTGTTGTAGCTTTGTTTTGTTTAATATGTGTACACATAACTATCCTTTTGGGTTTTATTTGATCTTTTCTTTTGATGTGATATTTCATAAATTTAGTCTTTGAATTGAAATTAATGAAATTCTCTTCCAATAATTACAGGGACTGTTGAATGCTCTTTATTATTTATTTTATTTTATTATATGGCGCAATTGTTTGTTAGCACCAAAAACAAAATATAATTTACTTATTATTAATTATGTTTTGGCGCCACCTTTGACGCTTATGATTTTTATTTATTTAAAAAAAATTATTATTATTAGTGCCACTTTCGGCGTCAATCTGTTTATTATTTATTTTTATCTTAAATTGGCGCCGATTTCGGTGCCAATTGTTTTATTATTTATTTTACTTTATTGTATGGCGCGACGGTTGGCAACAAAAAATAGAATATAATTATTTTATTATTAATTATATTTGGCGCTACTATCGGTGCCTATGATTATTTTTTAAAAAAAAATTAATTATTATTGGCGCCACTTTCAGTGCCGTACAATTTTTATTTTAAAAGTACAATGGCACCGCCTCCGGCACCATATATTTAATTTTTTGGTCCGGCCAACCAGGGCTAAACATTTGGCACCGTGATTCGGCTACAAATTCGAACCGTGACAACAACCGCGCCATTTAAGCATAAATAGTACAGATTTGGCGCGGTTTTTTTCGCCCCAAATGCCTTTTTGGGGGTAGTGAAAAAAATATAAATTTCTTTCAACGAATCAAAATATCTGAGTTAATAAAGAGATATAAGGGTCCGGCCCCAAAATCATTTGAACACACACAAAAGCAACACAATAAAAATATATTTCACCCGTAGCGGAACCAGAACTATTCGGTTGGAGGGGCTACTGTGATACCCGCCCGCAAGTTCCGCAAAGTCGGGCATGTCGGGATGTCGTAGACTAGCCCCACAGGTCAACACAAGTCCTTTCAGCACGCTTTTATCCTTACTCACGCGCACCCTAGAAGACTTCCCGGTCACTCATCCTCAAATTGTTCTGGGGCAAGAACGCTTAACTCTAGAGTTCTTTCAGTAGGCCTCCCGTAAAACAATGTGCACATTTCTTTTCAGAAGCCCTACTGAAAGAACTCTAAAGTTAAGCGTGCTTGCTCCAGAGTAATTTGAGGATGAGTGATCCCTTAGAAAGTCTCCTAGGGTACGTGAGTGAGGACAAAAATATCCAACTTTGCGTGGCTTGCGAGTCGAGGTGTCACAGCTGAAGACTAAAATTAAAATATTTATATATATAGTATAAAAAAAGTAATTTAAAATAAAATAATTAAACTATTTTTAAAACCTGAATATATATTAGAAAATGTAAAAATTTACAAAAGAGAAGTGACAAACAAATTTTTTTTATACAAATAAAAAAACAAGAGAGAAGTTTAGTACACTTACAATAAAAATAAACTACTTAAATCATTGCCGAACAAAATATTCTTCTTAAAAAATGAATTATCCTTGATTAAATATGCACAAAAAATATTGTCACTATCAAGGCAAACAAAAAAAAAATATCAATCCAATCAATAAGATTCCAACTTTAGACAAAATAAAATTTAATATTATTGCGATAATTGTATTCTTCGAGCAGCTATATTTTGAAACCTTTAAGAGCTTTCGAAAAAAAATCTTTTCATTATAATTTTCTAAATAATAACAAAAATATTTTGATTAAAACTATTTCACTAAAATCACAAATTAATTTCAATTAAATTAAATCATAATTAAATCAAAATCAAAATTAAACAAAAAAAAATTAAACAAAAAAAACAAACAAAGCATTCTAAAAACTTTCAGGAATGAAATTAGAAAAAATAAATCTATAAATTATAGCTCCTATTTTAATCAAATTAAAAATACTTATATAATTTATAGATCTCAAAATAAAAAATTCAACAACAAACATATCACTAGCAATTATTAAGAACATAAAAATAATAATAATAATAATAATAATAATAATAATATATTTAAACACTTGTACACATAATAATACATATTCAATCCACTTCAATGAGAACTGAGACGAGTAGCGATGGGCGGCCAGCGGCGGTGGGCGACGAGATTGAGGGCGGCGGCCAGCGGCCCAACGGTGGTGGGCAACGGCTGACGAGATCAGTACGGCGGCAGAGAGCGACGCGCAGTATAGCGCAAATAGAGAAGACAGAACAAAAAGCACTAAACGATTTCCCTAAATTATCTCAATTCAAAATCTATCCCAATTTTTATTTATTAAATTATGAATATATTATATTATAAACATGAGATGCAACAATCAAACCTTAGGGTGTGTTTCTTGAGGGTGATTGGAGATAATTGGGGTTTGAATTTTGTTTTTATTTGAATTTTGAGATAAATATGAGTTTATGACTTTCTTTTGTGTGTAGGTGTGGTTTGGGTTTAGAAAGCTTTTATATGTATAAATTTGATGGGTAATAAATATAGTAATATAAATATGTATTAAATTTAAATCTTTAAGATTAATAATTGTCTAATTTAAATATGAATTTATATTATATTTACATATATATTTTAAATTTTTTTATTTATTTTTATTATATATTTTATGACATACATATCTATTATACTTATCAAATAATTGCTTTGTAAGGGTATCCCGTACAGCAGTGGGGGTATTTTTATAAATATTGAATTTAAATAAAATACAAAATTAGTAAAAAAAAAAAAAAGTAAAATATTGTTGCAAGCAGCAAGCTGTCGGTAAAGATGGGGCAATAGAAGTTTGACAGATTTTCTGCTGTGCACAGTAACTGTAGAGTAAAAATCTTTAAATTTGCCTTGCAGAAACATACCCTAATTATAAACCCATAAACTGCTACAAGCCCACAACTCATTATTCAAATCCAATATGCAATAGGTCTAATTTTTATCTTCTTCTTCAACTTATCACTGCAACTGTGCGAGGCGAGCGACCGACGACCGACGGGTAGAATTTTACCGCAGTTGAGGGGTTTGAGGCTGAATAATAGCGAAATCGAGATGACTAAAAGACTAGAGTTCAGAACACGTATTACTCATGGGGGTTTGTTTGTTGGCTCGAGGGGCTTCAGCCTCCCCGAGCCCCTTACTCCCCCCACCACTGCACTTCACATAACGAAAAGTAATTTCAAAAATAAAAAATAGGGCTTACGAAACAACAACGAATTTTTGTATAATAGCAGCTCTCTCTCACCCCTCCCCGTACATATTTAGGGCAAGGGTGATTGGACAGGTGAGAATAATGCCCTAGATCCAACGGCTCAGGATAGAGGCATATAGGTGAGTCAGGTCATGCGGGTCTATGATTGTTGAATTGATTTATTTTAATTTCAATTAAATTATGGACTAGAATTAAAAAAAAAAATCATCTACGTAATTTTGGTCTCGAGTGATTGAAGATCATCATCGCCAATGTAATTACTTTCTTGCACAAGAAATATATATACAAATTAATATTAGTATAGATTTTGAAAATAATTGTAATGCATAATTAAAGCTTATAAATACACGCGGTAGTACTGACTAATTGAATGTATTACAATATATATTTTTCATACAAGGTATAACTTTGTAAAGGATAAAACCTTTGTACCTATATCAGCAAAGTTATATTTCAATGGAATATTTTTTTATTTTAATAGTTTTTTAGATATAATATCACATAATGAGATGAAAATGTACATCTATGTATTTATTCCTATTGTGACATACAAAATTCTTACACAATTGAATTTTGGTCTGGCTGTCCGAAAATACAATAACAATATTTTGCAAACAGTACATTTTAGTTATTAAATCTTTTAGCCATTACACGTCTTTTAATGCCTCGGTTACTGCTACATACTTAGGTTTGATAGTGGACAAAGCTATTATGTGTTGTAATTATGATTTATATCTAATATATGTACCACACAATGGAAAGATATAATACGTAGTAGACTTTCTACTGTCTCTTTCGTTAGCATAATTGGAATAAACAAATCCCTCTAATCTTTTGTTTTTCAAAGACTAAACCACATCGACAATACCTATAAGATATCTAAAGAGCCATTTTAATGCGTACTAATGTTCTAAATCATTATTACAACGAACAACATATACTATGTCAGACCTAGAAATAACCATTAAGTACATAACATATCCTAATGCACTATAATATCGTACATGGTTCATACATTCAATATCATATTCCGACTTATGACATTGATCTTTATTTAACAATATTCATATCAAGTATCACTTTAGCATCACCCAAATATTTCATATCAAAATTATCACTCAAGCACTTACATCACCAATTAATTTTAAACAAGGGCTAATTATGAACATCGCTCCGGTTACCGTGTTATGTTTATTTGACCCAATAAGTAAATATTTATAAATAAAATAGCACATATTAATATAATACATGACAAATATTTTAATAACAAATTATATGATTACATGTAGAAAAATATAATTTTAAATTTAACACAATATATTCCGATTTTAATACCATAGTACAATAAACAAATTATACAATACAACACAATATAAAACCCACATAGCAAATGCTAATACAATATATAACTAAACATATTATACTTTTACATATGGCACAATATTTGTTGATTTAAACAAAAAATATAACTCACACAGTACATATTTATAAATTACACAATATATGTTATCCGTCTTTTGATGATTTTCTAATTGTTTCAAGTTAATGTACTAACTTGGTAATACGATATATGTCTTATGATGACTTTCTAATTACTTCGAATTAATTTGCTAACTTAGTCAAAAACCAGTACGATGTTGATTTGATCAAATCAGCACTCTAACCGCCGCCTATGAACATATCCTTCACATAAATGAGAAGAAAAATAGGATAGTTTCTAATAGTTCCAATAAATAAGCAATAATCAAATTTGCTCTTAGAAAATTTCAAATTTTTCATACATTCGTCGAATTTGATAACATAGGCAAATATTTTATTATAATCTATTCCCTCTTTTGTATAAATCTTTTTAATACTATTGATTCTTAAACCTAACACCATTATCTTCTATGTTTACCTTATAAATTTATTTACAGTCTACAAGAGAACAATTAGGTGGCTTATGAACTAAATTTCATGTTTTATTTCAATTAATGGGTTCATATATTCTTTCATAGCTTTTATCCATTGAGTCTTATTTTCAAAATTAATTGTCACGCTAAAAGTCTTAAGTTCATTCATATTTGAGTTCTCAAACGCCTTAAAAGCTAATGAAGATCAATCAAAATTACCAAATTTAAAGGGTTTTCTAGTAGTTCTTCCAACTCTATCTCTAATTAATTGATAATTTTCTAATTCATTTTGATTACTATTATCAAATTCAGATTCTATTTCACTCTCAAAATCAGTAAGCTTGTGGATGATAGAAATATAGATGATTATAGTACTATGGTTCAGCTAAATGTTATTCCAAAGTCGTATTTTGATGTAAAATCTCTGATTAGGCTACAACAGATTTTTTATTATCAACCTTACAAATTACGTGAACAACTAAGTTCGATGTTATGCTATAATAAGTCATTTCATCCATTTCAGCCTTCTTTTCAAGTGGTATGTTAATTGCATGATCCGACTCAACATATTTTATTAATCTTGAGGAAACTAAAATACTTCTCATTTTTTTATTACAAATAGAAAAATCAAATTTTCCATCAAGATGTTGCATATTATAAAATATTTGTCTATCCATATTTTAATATTTCAAAAATAGTTGTTTTTCAAACAAATACATATTATACATAAGTTATCAAGCACACAATATGACACATAAAGGCAACGAATCACAAAATTCAACATATCTATTACAGCATACATTCAATAATTGTTCCACCAACGCACCACAATAATCACTTACACAACTGCAAGAATCATATATTATTTTAACCTTGGTATCAAAATAGTCCTTACAATATTTCGGGCATATTTACAAGCAGAAATTAAACTAAGTAAAGAATATAACAATATAGTAAAAGTTAAATTTTAGAGTTTTACCCTTGAAGTACAACAATGATTTTCTCTACAAAATAGCAAAGGGAAAACACAGCAAGAATCTATTCTCTCACCATAAAAATTCTTAGCCAACAAAATAAAACAAATGTGACATAATACAAATTGATTCAGACAAAAAACAAGGATGGATTTTCTTCTATTAACAAGTTTTAACCAATATTTTGCCTAAACATGCAATCTAATCAGTTTATCCAGAAAAAAGACATGGAAGCATAGGATTTTTAACCGAATGGGCTTTATTTTTATATATCTACAGAAATCGAACGGAATTTTAGAAAATCTATATATATTTAGACCATTCTTTATAGATCCAACCAATGCGAAACAATATAAGAACAATAGAAATTAAGTTCAAACCATACATGAATAATTCGATCAAGGTTAAAACAACAAAGATCAAATTACTATGAGGCCGGATTTAACTTAAAACCGAAGGAAAGAAACCAAACACATAGAAACATGTCCGATTCAACCAGATTCTTTCTATTTACAAGCTGTTAACTTTGAGATCAATCAAATTTACACAAAAGTGAGTAAAAAATTATGATTTCATAAAGAAAACACAATGAATTTGTGCTCTAATACCACTACAATGTGTTTTATGACCAATTAAAGGATTTTGAGCACAAATGTAATATGAAGAATTAAATAAAACACAAAAAATTATGAATTGAATTTAAAGTGAAAACCATCTCAAGTTAACAAAGAAATTTGAGGCTTAGGCCCTAAATTATTTGAAGACACACAACATTACACAAAAACAACACAATAAATCCAAATCACGACAAAGGCACAAATACCGGCCCTAATACTCATCACACAACAAAAATTAACCCCAATAACATAACGATATAGCGGTGGACATAAAAGAAACACCATGGAAAAAAATTGAACACCACACAAGCTATACAAACCCTCTGCGGTTTGATTTGTCAATTGAGAAAAGAACCGCGGCTCAATCTCCACTCGAAACAAGAAGAGAGGTACCACAGAAGAATCTAAAAACAAAGACAGTGAATTACAATGAGAAGTAGAGAGAGGTGAGAGATAACAAATTTTAGAGAGAGATATAAGTATAAATATGTGAATAACGACAACTTTCTCACTCTCACCCCTCCCATATATATCTAGGGCAAGGCGGATTGGACGGCTAAGGATAATGCCCTAGATCCAACGGCTCAGAATTGAGATGTATATGTGAGTCAGATTAGGTGGTCATGGACCGGGCCAGAGGGATGTTGGGTCAGGCCAAAGTATATCGCGGGCCACATAAGTGGATTTATATGTGTTGAGTGTGGAATTGATTTGTTTTTATCTTAATTAAATCATGAAAAATCGTTGACTTTATTCTCTCATAAAAAATGTAACATCTAAAAATCCGGATATGTCACCCGTCAGCATTATAACAATAACATGTATTGACACATCACGCTATAATACTAAGGCTTCATAGAATGTCACATAATTTTTAAACTTTTTTGGAAATAAAATTTATTTCAAAACATAGTAATACTTCAGTGTTACCTACATTATTTCTCAAAACAATGAAAAAAGTGAAACGGGTTTATTACGATACAATGTCAAAATAAAAAAAAAAAAAGGTGACTGATGCAGTAATCCAAAACTATCTCAAAATTGTTTATATGAAATTGCTAAAAACTTGTTTGCAGTCATGTGGAAAGACCACTTTTCCAATGCTATGTCAATCATTGACCCAATGGTCCAAGTACGAAGTTTCTACGAAAAAAAAAATGTAATACCATCAACAATACTAGTTGAGTATGAAAATAAATATATAAAAATAGAAAAGACAAATCATAATCCAAAAATCATGACAATACTCTCAACCATCATATTCAATCATAACACATAGCTCAATCACAACTCGTCATAGCCGATCCCACATATTAGCTCAATCATGGCTCATCATAATCAATCGCAACCCCTAGCCAAATCACATCTCATCATAATCAATCTCAAATCATTAGCCCAAATCCGGCTTAAATCATAATCAATCCCAAAACAACAGCTCAATCACAACTTAGAATATAATCAATCCCAAAATGAGAGCTCGAGCCCAGCTTATAATATAATCAATCCCAAAAAATGATAGCCCAAGCCCAGCTTGTATCAACAATCAATCCCCAAACATTAGTTCAAGCCCAAATTATAGCATAATCAATCCCAAAATGATAGTCCAAGTTTGTTTAATATCATAGTCAATATCCAAATATTGGCCCAAGCCCAGCTTATAACATAGTCAATCCATATATAATAACCAAACTTAGCATATATCACAATCAATCCCCAAATATTAGCCCAAGCCTGGCTTATAACATAGTCAATCCAAAAATAATAGTCCAAATCCGGATTATAACACAAGCAATCTCAAAATATTAGCCCAAACCTATCCTATAAGACAATCAATTCTAATTACACAAATCACATAAGCATATGAGTACATCATATTACATATCTCATTTCATCAAACATATAGTTACGTAAAATTCACAAGTTTATCAAATCACAATCAAGTTGCACAAATCATCACAGTCAACACATTTATCACATCACAATTTTCAAATCATATGCAATCACAATTCACATCTAAGCACTGGACAAATACATAATCAATTGCTTATTCATTTCAAGCACAGTTGGTTAAATTCGGCTTACGATATTTAAATTCACACTTTAACTTCATATATAAAGCACCAAGCAGTTGTCCACACTGACAACCTCTTTAAAGATCGGAACCTCCTTTAAATAATAAATTTTCTTTAGTTACAACTTATCGAACCCAAATGTATAAACAAACCAAATGAGTCCTTACCATCACCTCTACGAGCATAGTGCAACGGATGAACACGGATCGGAATTACGAGACGTCAGAACAATCAAAGCATAACAATCAACCCCAATAAAGGCATGAACATCACAATAGCACAATGTTGAAATTTCAACTCACATCCGAAAAATCCATCAAACACATTTCAAAAACAATCCTCACTCATCCACAAACTCACACTCAATCACCACAAAAGTTAGAAGAACATTTTAAATTATTTTGATTCCAAAATTTAACACATACAAGGTTGTCCATTCGGACTAAATAGAAAATAAAGTAATTTTGATGGTTCAAAAACCAAAATGCTTAAAATTCACCTAATTGCATTAATACGTCAAAAGACCTATCAATTGGCACCTCTACATGCTAATTAAATATTCAAAACGCTAGGTTCAAAATCAAATTAAGGATTTTCATGAGTTTAATCAATATTACAATAGTTGAATCTAAAATCATACAATTAACAATACTAGGATTTAAAAATATTATAGCTAATTAGATACTGTTTTTTAGTGAGTTCTCATACGGATAGCTTTAATTTCAAGTGGACATAGTGCTCTTGTCTGATGTTCAATCGACTCGCTGTTAGCGGAATTGGAAAGTTAATTCAAATAACCATCAAATGACACTAACTTCAACAAAAAAGAATGAAGAATAAAAAACTTGCATGCGTTCAAAGTGATGTATTGCAAAGAGGTTTTAAAATGATCGAATATAATAACATCTAATGAAACGGGTTGATGTCGAGTATTATAAAAAGTCAAAATTCAACACAATTTTCAAAAAACCATACTAAATATATTTTTTAATATGTGAACATTTTCATTTAAAGTATAATATTAAAATATGACTTTTTATTTTTATTTTTATGCAATTTTATATCAAAATGTAAGAAACGGATAATTACATATCATTGATAGACACTACAAATAATATAGATACAAATATCCCTATGGAGCAAAAATATAATGTTAAAATTTTTGAGCAATTTTATAAGAATTAAAGTAGATGGTATGCAATATGTGAAATGCAAGTATTGTTAGTACTACAAGTATAAAATGATAAAATACTAATTTGACAAAAAAAATATATGTCAAGTTGAGGAAGTTATTTTTTTTTCCACAATAATTATGCTTTAGTAGTGTCTTCGGTTGAAGGAATATTATTCCCAAAGTTGACGTCTCCAAATAGATGATATCTTGATATTTATAGCTTCGGCGAGCAAGATGAGACAGTAACTGGGCAGTGCCAAAGAAGCAATGGAAGATGAGGGATTGTGAGAACACATACCAGAAAATAAGAGCTAGAAGGAGAAAAAAAAGGGCTATTCGAGTTTACTATGTTGGAATGGTATGGAGGATGCCTCTTTTATTGGTACTTCAATCCATGGAGTTTTGGCGTTGACCAAAATTCCCGTTTATTATTGCCGTAATTATTGCTACTGACCTGTCGCGCGGTCAATCAAATATTTTACCTAATCCGTGATCACAATTTAATGTAATATAGGGGAATGGATCGTCTCCACAGGGATTGTGATTCACTCTTTCGTGTTCTAGTGCAGTAAATAAAGGGGAAATTTTCTTTTATTATCTAATGAAAATAAAATAACAAAACAATTAAATTAAGGGGGGAACTGACTATCAAGGGGATGTCTGGCTCAAGGGATGATGCAGTTATGGCACTTGTGTTTTATCATTAATTCAATAAAGTTAATTCTTATTAAAGTATCAATAAATTGGTTATAGTTATCAACAAGCTCTGACAACCAATTTTTCCTTACAGTGAAGGTAATTAAGGTACGACCGTTAACTACCCCTAGTTAAGCAAATAAACTTAGGTGCGTCCATAAGAATATTGCCTAACTTCATTGTAATCTAGAAAAACCCAATTCAAAACAATTACTACCTAGGATGAGCAATTAGATTTGATTGTCTAACCCCCGGGAGGAATTATTCAACCCGGTTATCACCTATTCAAGTGCGAATACAATTACGGATATCCTACCTGAATTGACTTTAGATTATCAGACTAATTTAAATATCAGTACCAAAATATTCAATCAATCTAACAATCACAAACGCTATTCTTAGAATTAGACAAGTATTGATAATCAAAAAGAACTTTTATAAAGAAAATCAAGAATTTCCAAAACAAAAGAACCAAAACATTATCACCCCTCAAACCAGAAAAGTATCTACTCCATAATCAAATAACAAAGAACAAAAGAGAAAGATAAAGTCATAGTAGGAGGGGGAAATCTTCTCTGTCGATTTGCTCCTACGCGATCTATGAATCTGTCAGTCTCCTACTCCTCTGCGTTTTTGCCCTAGCCGTTCTCCCTTGCCAAATAGGCGTGTCTTTTTCTTCTTATTTGATTTTTGCCCTAATTATTTTGTAGATGGGCTTTTGGGCCTTTAATTAATTTTATTTCTTTTTTTCTACCAATTATGTCCAATTTAATATTTGCCTTCTGCACACAGCAAATAAACAATTCGCATATAAATTAGGTAGAATCCAATCAAAATCACTCAAATATCGCATATGATATGAATATAAAACGCATACGATTTCTAACTATCAGCTACTCATTACTGACATAATTTTCGGAGTGTAATGACAAGAACTCAAAATTGCACCATAGGTTTAGGGTTTATCTTGGTTGCACGGCCACAAATTACATTTACTTTTGGACGATTTTTCGAGTTTGGATTCTTGGACTTGTCTCAAGACATAATAATAATAATAATTGAATTGGGCTTTGGAGCAAAATTGGCCTTACCAAACCAAATATTTTTCAAAATTTCAAGTCCAAGCCAACAACTAGTACCATGCTCGTATACATGTATATGTCCGTGTACATACCAGACGGCACACGCATATTGTTTAGTTGTTTTTATGCACTCTAAAACATTTTGTTCCGTTTATAAATACATCAAAATTTACTATAATTACAATATGGAATGAATGAACTTAATAAAATTCGCCCCAGTGTTTCATTATTATATAATGACCTTATTTAGCCATATCAAGTCCTTAGTCAAGCCCAATCAATTGTAGACCACTCCAATTAACTTGTTTGTTTGGCCCATAATATTTTCACTCACCAATAAATTGATTTTCTATTTTTTAAAAAATTTAAAAAAGAAATAGAATTAGCTTTTATATTAAATCTCATCAATTCATTTTATATTGATTAATCAACAAGTATTGCTAAGTCGTTTGAAAGCATTAGGTGATAATGAAACATATTTTTAGGAAAATAATATAAATAATATCATATCTTTTGGAGGAAAATAAAATACAAATAAAATAAATATGATTTCTAATTATTGATATATGTTGATTTTTGTAAAATATCAAATGAATACAAATATATTCAAAATGAAAAATAATGTATAAATATCATACATATATAGATACACATAATTTTGACAGCAAAATTAATGGATTTTATCAATTACGAAAATATCATTAATTGATATGTGACGAGAAAGAAACAATATAAAGATTTTATCAAAAAGAAATATACAAATAATTTTTTCAAAACGAAAAATACTATCCGAATAAAATATTTTAAAGTCTTCTTGTCGACTAATGAGAGTATACCATGTGGCCTCATTTGAAAAGAACATAAAAATTACTCATTACCATAATGATTTAATCAAATCAACATGGTGCTAATTTGACTCCGTCAACATAATTTTATAAAAGGGACAATGCATTTTGTCTATACATCACATTATTTCATAAACAGAATTTTTCAATACATAAATAACAAGTTTTAGCTTCGTTTAAGGTCTTACTAAGATAATAAATAGCTCGTTCCCGACCTTCGTCATCATCCTGAGTAAGGAGGCAGCCTGTCGTGTCATCGGTGGCGGCTATGTATAACTTCAGTTCTCTTCCACTGATTGGTGGCGTTAACACCAGAGGAGATGCTAAAGTCTGCTTAATCTGGTCCAAAGCTTCTTGTTGGGCTGCTCCCCACTCGAAGACGTCTTTATTCCCACACAACAGCAACGAGAAGGCTTTCATTCTCCCAGCCGTGTTAGCAATGAATCTCTTCAAGAAATTGACCTTCCCCATCAAACTTTTCAGCTCTTTAATGTTGAGGGGGGCCCAAGGTACTAGACAGCCTTGGCCTTATTTTTTTCAACTTCGATGCCCCTCTGATGTACCAAAAAACCTAAGAAATACCCTATTTGTACTCCAAAAGTGCACTTCGCTGGGTTCATCTTGAGGTCATGTTGCCTCATCCGCATAAAGGCCTTCTGAAGGTCCAGTAGGTGGTGATCGAATGCTCCGAACTTCACGACTACGTTATCTATGAACACCTCCATGCAGGCACAAATCAGGTCGTAAAAAATCGCATTCATCGCCCTCTGGTAGGTTGCTCCGGAATTCTTGAGACCGAAGGGCATTACTATCCACTCGAAGATTCTGATTGCTCTAGGGCAACAGAAAGCCGTCTTATGGGCATCATCCTCAGCCAAATATATTTTATTATAGCCATAGTAGTTGTCCATAAAAGAAAGAATCTCATATCCAGCCGTAGAATCCACGAGCATGTCGGCAATGGGCATCACATATTCGTCCTTTGGTGTCGCTAAATTACAGTTATGGAAGTCAATGAAAATCCAGATTTTTAAGTTCTTTTTCACTACTGGAACAATGTTAAAAATCCACTCCGAGTACTTGCATATTCGGATAAATTTAGCTTTAAGGAATTTTTCGACCTTTTCATTCACTTTCGGTAAAAAAAAAATTCCGGCTTGAAACGTCTAAGGGTTGTTTGTGGGGCCGAAATGAAGCTTTAGTTGGCAGTCGATGCTCTACTAAACTCCTTGATAGCCCTAGCATCTCGTGGTAGTCCCGTGAGAAGCAATCCTTGAATTCTCATATCAAAGCAATCATTCACTCATTTTTTACATCCGCAAGGGGCTGACCCGTGTGGTTCGAAGGGTTGTCTCATCCCCCAGTTGACCTCCTCAGTGGATCTTGTGCCTCAAAATGTGGAGCAGCTCTTCGAATTGGTGAATGAATATCCTCTTTGTCCTCATCGTAATTAGGCGGATGGAAGGATGGCCATGCCTGCCCGACAAGAGGTTGAGCGGCGTGCTTTCCAGCTTGTATAAACGGACAACTGGACCTGTCTGCTCTCGCCTACAGATCCTGCACAATCAAGTTGTCGGACATGATAAGTACCTGAATTATTAGGCCGTGCGTCGGCCTCAACTTTGATCTCGAAATCCTTCATGGTTAAATTGCACTATTTTCAAATTCCAACATCCTCAAGCATCATGGACAGTGGGTATACATTAGGGGAATAATAAACAGCCTCTGCGGAATCTACCTCCATGGCCAAATTAGCTTCGGCCTCCACCGTCTCGACTTAATCCCCATTCCAAAACATAACTTTTTGGTGCAAATTCGAAGGGACGCACTAGGTAATGCGGATCCAATCCCTCCCGAGAATGACCAAATAAGTTGGCATCCCTTTGATAACGAAGAAAGTCATCTGGTCCGTCCTCGTTCTGACTGTCACTTTCACCACGAAGACGTCTACTACCGTATATGCGTTTCCAGTGAAGTCGGCCATCTGCATGGTTATCGGTACAAGATCGTTCCTGTTTTTTCCAATATTCCTTAGAGTAGACCAGGTCATGACATTGACAAACGCCCCTCCATCGACTAGAATCTTGTTGACCGTCCGCCCATCGAGATGAACGGTGAGGAACATGGGTTTCAAATGACGCGTATCCTCGTCCGCTAACTTCTGGAAGATCATTGGTTCCGGTTCTTCTTTTTGGATGTCGTAATTCTGGTCACCCAACATAACGAACCAGCTTTTTCCAACAGAACATCTCCCTGGAGATAGTCGGGCTGGCTTGGAGGAGCTTCGAATTCTCAAGGAACACACCTATTGTATTAACCTTGAGGTCTCTTTCATAGTGCGAAGGTCGTTCAATTTCTTGGTTGGAAGCTATAATATCCAAGGTAGCCTCTGATGCTTTATTGCAATCAAAGGTATCGATCATTGGTTCATCCTCAGGAATCTGGTCTTCCCCAAGTATCACAGTAAAGTGAGGTTCAGTGGGGTACTCAACCCTTGTGAAAACTCCTTTTAGTCTACACTCCTTTCGGGCCTGAAGCTAGTGACGAAGGTCCTCCCGACCAATCTTTGGCCTTCTGGCGACATCTCCTTCCGAGTTCTGGGGTTGCTGCCCCCGGCCTGACCTTCATGGCCATCAGTCTGCTGCCCCCCAGCGTGGTACTCTTGGGAAAAGTGAGCGGCCAAACTTTGTCGCTGCATTCTCCTCTTTTGAGTCCTAATAGGAGGCCGTGTTGCCTGCTCCTTCCGGTTACTTGTCCAGCTTCTATCGTTGGGCACTTTCCCAGGAAGACAGGTCTGATGGGGTGTGATCAACACCTGATCTACGGAGGTTACTCGCCAAACTTCTCCTCCTTTTTCGAGGCTTACTTCCGCGACTGTATTCATGGAGGAAAGTCTGTCCCACACCGAACTCTTTCTCAGAGTTTTGATCGACATTCCAAGCCTTTCAAAAACTGTTTTTAGGGCCTGCTCCCTACCATCTGTTCCAAAACCTGGATTTGACTTTCTGGACCTGGTTGGACGCATCTCGACAACGTTTATTGGTGCCGGGAATGGTTTTGTGTCTACTTTCAGGTTGGGTTTTTCAGCAAGCTTGAGGTGACCTTCTTTGATGGCTTTCTTAATTTCTTTTCGGAAGGTGATATAGTTACCAATCTGATAACCATATACTCCATGTCACTTACAAAACAATTTTCCATTCAGCTCATCTTCGGTCGGCATTTTGTGACCTTCTTTAAGGCGGAGCTGATTGTCTTTCAGCAGATACTCAAAAATCTGCTCCGTTTTCATGATGTCGAACGAGTAAGATATCTTTGGATTCATCTTCTTCCGTCGGGGTGGCTTAAGTGCCGGCATGTATATGCCTTCCTCTGCAAAATTTCAGCATGGAAGGGCTCTTCATGCTCCTCCTCGACATCGGCACCCTCTTCTTGGGCAAAAACAGAGTGATTTCCACCCCGGAACTTCTAATTTTGTACCGTTTGAGCCTCTTTGACGAGCTGCCCGGCCTTCACAGCTTTGGATGTCAGCTGCTGGAAATCGTGGTACTACTAGAGGGCTAGTTTATCACGCAGCTGATGCGTCATGTTGTCGATGGCCATGTTCACCACCTGGTTTTCTGGTATACGAACTTGGCACCTATTTTCCGACTCCTGAAGCGTTCCAGGAACTGTTACACAGATTTATCCTCATGCTGACGTAAATGTCACATTTGAGACGGTCACCTCTAGAAGAGGGCTGTAAAAGCACTCATGGAAGACCCTCTCCATGTCTACCCACGTATGGATAGAATTCGGAGGTAGCGAAGTGTACCACGAAAAAGCAGGACCCATCAAAGACAAAGAGAAGAGCTGGAGTTTAAACCAATCGTTATTCCCGTATTCTCCTCCACATTGCGCCGTAAATCGGCTAACATGTTCGATGGTGGAGTGGGAATCTTCCCCAGAAAATAATGTGAATTCGGGAATGCGAGCGTTGCGAGGCAACATGTGATCCAAAAGAATATACCCCGGGAAAGGCTGTTGGTAGTGAGGCCTAGCCGGTAAATAGATGGGATCATTGTAAATTCTTCGAATTGCATCCTCAATTGCCTGAGGATTTTGGAGTGGCAGCGGCAACACTTCTCTAGCTGCCCCACAGGCTGCTCGGGAGTTGCCTGAGCGGGCGGCGGATTGCGGGCTTCCGGTTGCGGGAAGACCTGATAAGTAGTTTCCCATAGTAGGAAACTTACTCTAAGGCCTCCCATAGTTTCCCTGAACGTTGCGGTCTGTTGTGCTGGGGGATTTCCGGGGGGTGTTTGGGCAGAAAATTCAAATTTTGTTGTATCCTGGAACCAGCAGCGAGCTGACCTTCTGTGGCAGCCACCTGCCCCCAAGTGTATTGGGATGTCACTGGGATAGCTCCCCATAGTCCCCACATTATCCCAGAAGGTCCTGGAGCGAATGAGGGTGTTGGAACCGTTGTTGACCTTGCTCCTCAAGTATTGGCGGTCTCTTGCTCGGGCGTCGGATATCCTTGGAGGCTTAGAACGGGGGTTGGAGCATTAGAGGTGGTTCCGGTGAGTGACAAACCCGAATGCAAGACGGAGCTAATGGTACTAACCCGAAGGTCATGCCGAATTGGTCTGTCGGAGGTGGCCCAAAAAAGGCATGCCCAGCTGGCGCGCTAAATTCTTTGAACTTCCGGGCGTTGAACGAAGGTTCTCGAGATCCGTTTTTACCAAAAATACCAACTTCACCATATTTGAGCGCCTGGGAGTTCGGATCCACCCCGGAGCTGGCTGCGAAGGTGGCAGGTGGCCAGTTTTCCGACGGATTGGAGTTGGCCATCAGTGCCTTGCCTTTTTGAGCTTCCTCCTCCCGAAGCAACGCGAATTCAATTCGGATGGTGCGCTTGAGTACGTCGGTGATGTACTTGGACAGTTCCAGAGTAGATTCAAATTTCAAACCAAATACATCGTTAAAGTTTATTAATTATGAAATATATTTTTAAAAATATTAAAATTTAAAATGTTTTTATTTTTTAAAAATTTCACTAATCCGGCCTAAGTTTGATTTCATATCATGCTGGAGTTGAATTTTCAAAATTTTGGGTCATGTTTATTTTTATTTGTTTTAATTAAATTTAATAAAAAAAATAAAAATTTTAAAATAATTGTGAGTAAAACATAAATAGATAATTTGAATATTGATTAAGATTTAATTGTGATTAAAAGTTGTTCGTTTTTACTTTTTAAGGAAAGTGACATAATTGAATAAGATAACTAAAAAATGAAATGCGGGCGGGACAGATGGAGTAATAAAGAACAAGCTTCTATACCATTTATTATATTTTTAAGATGGAAAACTTTAAGTCCTGCAAAGGATGACATAGTGATGTGATCAACGGTGGAATCAGAACTTGAATAGAGGAGGGGCAAATTTTTTTCCTTTCAAAATTCGATATACCAAAAAATTGGTATGATAAATGTATATATTGAAATTGTACAAAAATTTTGGTACAATATCGATATATACTATTTCATACCCAAATACTAAAATTTAAAATAATAATTGTAATATCAATATATTGAATTATTTGTATATATCACTATACCGAATACTAAAATATCATTATTCCCGTATTAAAAAAATTAATATAATATTAGATCATACCGTAAATTTTGATATACTAAAATTTTGATATATTTATAATAAAAAAATAATTTTTTAGTACAAAACAAATTTATATTCCAAAATTTTAATATTTTTTAAATAATAAAAATTAAGAGGTGAGGTGGGGCTGGCGCCCCTTGCCCAAATGTAGTTACGTTTCTGGATGTGATGATGAATTTGCAATCATGAAGATAAGAACTCCAATTTTTGACACTTTCTGGTCTTATCTATCGGACCTAGTTGCAAGCTCTCGGTCTTTGCCAAAATCGAAATTTCAAACCCTTGACATACAAATCACAGTTTGGTAATTTGATTTATGGTAATATCTACCCATATTGCACACACACAACATATATCGCAGGATTTATTGAAGATTAACGGTTCAAAAAATTTTCGACCCAACGATCAAGATTGAATCTCATAAGGCCATGGACCAAACTTGAAATTGGGCTAATTAAGATGGACACGTTATATATAAATTGATATTGATTAAGCCTCAATGTATCAATTGGCTGAAATTTTAATAATATGATTCGACATTATAAAATTATTACTATTATTGCTATTAAACATGAAAATATATATGTTTGCTTGAGAAAAATACATATATTATAGGAAACAAAAAAATTTACAATATTCAACCACGTAGAATTCAGACAAATTTTGCGAATATTCGATTACATGGGATACAGATCAGACTTCGCGAATATTCGACTACATGGGATACATGTCAGACTTCGCGAATATTCGACTCCGTGGGATCCAGCTAAGACATCCGAGATACTCAAACTGCATAGGATCCACGTCAGACTTCGAAATAATTATATTATTATTTCAAATTTATTGTCGTTGTTGTTGGCTTACTAAACTTAAACGAGACATAATTATTATTATTTTTTTCAATTTGATTTATTCTAAAAAGGAAAATCATAAATTATAACTTACTCTTAAATTATTTGCATTAAATTAAATTTAGTATAAATTTTCTAATAATTTCATTATAATTTTGACCGGTGAAACTTATAAGAAAAACTAATAGTAAAAAATGAAATAAAAATACAAGCATATATGCATGACGGAAGTTATGGCAGTACATTATGTGGTAACAGACAACATACGTAACATACAATAATTGATTTAAAATATGATATATTTTTATACAAGTTATAAATATAAACAATAATAGATGTCTTTATTTCACATAACACATACAATATCTATTGTTTGTGACAAAGACATGTGTTATTTGTATATTTTGGATAAATTAAAATATTGTTTTTGATTTCCCCAAATCAATATCGTAACTGCTTCTGATTTCCCAAAATATACATATTTATTTGTATTATTTATAAATTTTTATGTTCTTATAAAATAATTTTATTATTATACGTATTTTATTAAAATATAATGTTTAAAATATTCAAATATATATTTTATATTTATTTTAATCATATTTTTTTTAAAAAAAAAAACTATCAATAACACAGTTTATTAAAAAAATAATAATATCATAATTGATTATTATTAACGGACTAAATTTAATTATTCTAAATATCAGTCTTACTAATCAGATGCGTCTACTGTTTCCGGAGCAGGGATTATATAATAAAGTAATTTTGATAGAAATTTATAAAAAAAAATATATATATATTATATAAAAGTAAAATAAAAAAAAGAAAGACAAGGCAAATGATAAGCGGGTCATATATACAAAATATTATGTTAAATTAATTATTCAACAAAGCTATTAAACTGCATGCAAAAGCATACTGTACCAAATAAATTAACACTGGTAAATAACCTTAAATCCTTAATCAACATATATTTATCTATCTTAACCATTATGCATTCTTAAATTCTTCGAATAAATATTGTATTATTATTATTATTATTATTATTTTCATTTCCACCTACCCTACCTACGCACCCTTTCACCTTCTCCATCAAGACCATACATACAGACACAGTCATTGGACCAAAACACCGGACGAATCCACGCCACCCATCTCTCGGGGCCCACAAAGAATCAACGGCGCAGATTCACCAATCAGTCTCCAAGTCGTCGTCGAGAGGCGAGAGATCCGTCAATCAGATAGATAGAAAATTATTCCATCATTTGTATCTAAACATTATTAATTTTTTAAGGAAATTCGCAATGAGTACCCAAATATAAGTCCCAACCCATCATTACCTCTTCATCATTTACGTTAATTATTTAATTAATTATTTGTTTTTTTAAAAAAATCTTATTAGCCCCCCCCCCCCCCCCCCCCCCCCCCCCAGAACACACACACTCCTCCAAGAATCAATTTTTATTACAAAAGCTGAGCCCTTTTGGAGAGAGAGAGCTTACTTAAAGCCCCCTTACCCACCCACCCCCTTTCTCCTCTCTCTCTCTCTCTCTCTCTCTCCCCCAAAAAGAAAAGTTAGAGAGAGAAAGGGAGAGAAACAAAGGTTGTCTTGGTCGAATTCTCACTACTACTCTACTGCTGTGCTGCTGCTGATTTTATATAATCGAAGAAATCATTCATCATCATAGTCGTCTTTCTTGGTGCCATGGATGAGTACGAAGCTACTAAGGTAGTGATGACGAGGATCCAAAGTTTGGATCCGGACAACGCCTCGAAAATCATGGGATATATTCTCATACAAGACCAGGGCGAGAAGGAGATGATTCGATTGGCCTTCGGGCCTGAATCGCTGCTGCTTTCTTACATCAGCCAGGCCAAGGCTTGTCTGGGGCTCACCGCCGGCGCCGGCGCCGGAAACAGCCCCTTTCCGCCGCGAATCTTGGTCCCCAACAATGGCTTCCATTTGAGCGGCCCTCCCTCGCCTTCCCTCTTCCAGAGGAGCAGCCCCCGCCCCTTTTCCTACGCTGCTGCTCTCAACGGCAATGGCGCCGGCGCCGGAGGCGGCGGTGGAAGTGGCTCGCCAAGCTTGCATTTTTACGGCGGCGGCGGCGGTGGTGGTGGGAATGAATTTCCGTATCTGGACGACTCGATTGTGGATCCGGTGATGAGCCCTAGCGGGAGGAGTGATTCGATGATTTTCCCGTACGGCGACGACGGCAACGGCGGCGTTTCTTCGCCCCACCCTTTCCACCGCCGGAGCTGCTCCGTTAACGACGCTGCTGCATTTTTGTCCGGTCTGGAGGACGGAGGAGGCGGCGGCGGCGGCGGGGGGTGGAGGCCTTGCATGTACTTCGCTCGAGGGTTTTGTAAGAATGGGAGTGCCTGCAAGTTCTTACACAGTGACGTTGCCGCCGCCGCCGAAGCCGCGGCGGCGATGGAGATGGGGTCTCCGGGCAAGAATGGCGCCGGATTTGATGAGCTGCTGAGACTGCGGACTCTTCAGCACCAGAGGTTTGCTTTCATGGCGGGTCACCATCCGTTTGGTTATCACAACGAGAATCCGAGGTGACCCAAATTCGATTATTACTAATGTTCTTCTACTTTGTAGTAAAGTTTATCTATTTTTAGGAGGGGTTAAAAAAATCTCACCTTTTTTGCTAAAGAATCTCATCTCTGGCCATTTCTTTGTTCGACTAATCGATCCTTGCATACCCAATTTTCACTTTCTTTTTTTGTGACCCTTTCTATATTACTAATGTTGTTCGAATTCGATTCATCTGATAATTGAATTGCAAATGTGACTGTTGATTAGCTTTGATCGATCTTAATTTGGTGTAATGATATATATATAATAGGAATGAGTTTTCTGCATTGGGTTTGATTGTTGGTCCGAATTCGAGCTCCCGACAAATTTATTTAACGTTCCCGGCGGATAGTACATTCAAGGAAGACGATGTTTCGAATTATTTCAGGTTAGGGAATTGGATGAATGTGTCTTGAATTGCTGCTTTGATGCGCAGTAGGCGTCGCTAACGATGTTTTTTTGTTTTCTTACGACGAAAATGTTCGATTTTGAAGTAAGTTTGGACCGGTGCAAGATGTCCGGATTCCGTATCAGCAGAAGCGTATGTTCGGATTTGTGACCTTTGTCTATCCGGAGACCGTCAAGATCATCTTGGCGAAAGGGAACCCGCATTTCGTGTGCGATTCTCGCGTGCTCGTCAAGCCGTACAAGGAGAAAGGGAAGATCTTAGAGAAGTAATATATGGGCGCAATCGATAATCCTATCCTACCTTGTATTGTGTCTCGACATTTTTGATTTGTTAATGTTGTTTGTTTGATCGTTGTAGGAAGCAACAGCAGCTGGAAAGAGGCGAGCATTCAGCTTGTCTGAGCCCATCCGGGAGAGACACTAGAGAGCACGTCGATTCCCCGTTTGGTAATAACAATCGAATGCTGCTCGGCGCTCAAGAAATGATGCTGAGACGAAAATTGGAGGAGGCGGAGTTGCAGCACGCCATCGAACTTCAAGGCCAAAGGATGATGAACTTACAACTTTTCGACCTCAAAAATCAGCATCATAGCCCTCGATTTCTCCCGAACTTGAGGTCCGCCGTCGCTCCGTTTTCGTCTCCCAGACACTCTCATTTACTGATGAACCAAACTTTCGTTGCCGCCGTTAACAAAGAAGACTCTGAAGGTCGAGACATCGTTTATAGAATTCCCCGTCGTTTTAATTCCATCTTTTTCGCCGTATATATTGAAATGACATCGTTTATAAAATCTCGAATTTCCCATGCAGCTAAATCTTCTGCCGAGGCAGCTGCCGGTGAACCTGATCTACCGGAAAGGTACGGTTTTTATTTTTTAAATCGACGATTTCTATGCAAACTAACTATACGGACGTATTATTTTCGATGGATTCGAGCGCAGCTTGGAGCACATCCTTCCCGACAACCTCTTCGCGTCTCCGACAAAAGCAGCGGCGGAATGTAATCCTCCTTTCTCCGAAGCTTCGGGTGATGAAATCGAACAACCCGTCGTAACAATGTCGCCGTCTCCTAACAATAGCAACAACCCAGCCAGTTCTTCCCCCGGCATTACTCCGAAATCATGTTACCTTCAAATGCCAAGGTAACGAAACCGATCTCTTATTGAATTTTGCCTTTTTACTTACGGCGATTATGATCGACATGGACTTCGATTCAGGTTTTCGTCCTCCGGGCAAGAAGTTATCGAAATGTAGGTGCAGTAGAACTGATTTGAGGTAGCGAACAGCGATTAACAACTTAGCCACCGGTAATTCTCGACGGCTTTTGCTCGATTTTTTTATGTCCTAATCCATTTTTAAGGTTCTTAGTGTCTTTTTTTTATGCAGAAAGTAACAACAAAGTATACAAGGAAGTAAGAAAAAGGCAGAAATCTATGTAGCTGTATAGCCAAGTAAAAAAAAAAAAAAGACCACATACAACCTTCAAAACAACACAAAGAAGAAGTTCGATCGATGGATCCCTTCAGACAAATCCAATCCAACCGTAAGCAAGAAAAAAAAAAAAAAAAAGGAATCTTGATCGAGGATTATTATTGATATCATCATCAAACGACATCAACATCATACTACTAGTTTTTACAACAATACATGATGCACGGGGGAAGGACAGATGAACTGATTTATGAGAGCGGGGGGTACTTCTCTCTCTATCCTCTTTCTCTCTCTCTTGGTTTTTGTAGTACCCTGTTTTTCTCTCTCTCTAGATGTTTGTCTGGACCACAATACAACCCACCCATAGCTGCTGCTGCTTATAACAATACAAAAGTCTAGCAGTGAGTAACTTTTACTAATATTATAGTAGTAGAATGCAGATTCACTTCAACCCCCCCCCCCCATCCCCCACCCCACCCCACCCCACTCCACCTTATGCTATGTATATCATCAATGTGTAAATCATTTGCAACTTAGCAGCCCAGGTGGGTAAAGATTAGATTTTTATGGATGAATGGTGAATTGGGGATGGGGTTTGGTTAAATAGAGAATAAAATAAACTGAAAAGAATAAAGCAGACAAGAAATGAGAGGGAAAAAGATAAAGGGCGGTGTATCATTAAAGTGTGTGTAGTGTGTGTGTGTGTTTGTATGAGTGGGTTTCTCTCTCTCTCATTCTTTCTCTCTCTCTCTTTTAAGGTGAGTGAGGGCCACAGAGTCACATGGGTGCTGACACCCCCCAGTTGAATGGGCATCTGGGTAACATAATATCATCAAAGTCCTTTAGAGTGAGAAAGAAAGAGAGAGAGTTGAATTGAATGGGGGGCAGTCATCTCTCTCGCTCATCCATCAGGGTTGTAAATTGCAGAAGCAGTAGTAGTAGTATTGTAGTAGTAACATAATTACAAGTCCTTTCACTTTCAGCCCACACACTCACATGGGGTTGAGCTTTCTCTCTCTCCCTCTCTCTCTCTCTCTCTCTCTCTGCCCTTCTCTCTCTCTGAGTGAGTGGGTATCCACATGTGGTTTTGCTCTTCTTTTATATAATTTCTTTATGGACTCTGCAAATCTGATTCCTCTCTTCTCACTTTCTCTGTCCTTTTGGTGTGTTCATGTGCTCCATTTCTTGCCCTTCCCTCCTCCCTCTTCAATCTTCTGTTGTCCACAAACATTATATATATATATATAATAGATCATATCTATAGTGCATCTGGGATTGGGATTATGGAGGGTTGTTGATTTTTTATGCATTGGGAGGTGTGGCAAAAATCAAATCTGTCACGGTTGATCCTCTTGTTTTATTGTCTGTTGATTCTTTCTTTGGGGCATTTCGTCGAACACATTTGGGGCTTAAATAAACAGCCTGGTCTTATGTGCATATTTGTATATTTCCCTGTTCCAATATATTTCCAATCAATCAACAACACCATTCCTTATCATTATCCTTCGAAAATTTTTGTGAAAAAGAACAATCTTTTTTGTCCATCCTCAAACCCCTCTTTATTTTAGATTTGAATCTCTTACTATATATGGTCGATATGTCTTTTTCATCATTTGCTGGAAAAATGTTCATCTCATTATTACTCAAATTTTATTTTAATTTTTTGGCACCTTACTGTTGCTTACCCTTCTCACCAATGAAATTAATTACTCCACTTTTAAAGAATTAGCCATTTCTGGCGTTCAAATAGAGATAGAAAATTGTATTATTTGGTTCTACTTGTTGTGATATACTCCTACATCCATGGTGCAATATTTGATAGGCAAATTTAAATGAGCACTATAAAATAGAATAATTTGAAAATTAAGTAATATTATAAGAAAAAAAAAATGTATTTTTATTTGAGTAATGTAATTTGATAAAGTAAAGTAGAAATTAAATATATTCAATTATTTTTTATTTTAGAAATACTCCTTTCATTTCAATTTTTGTGTGTCCATGTATTTATATTTTTGGTAAAGTTACTGAATCAAAATATATTTAACAAATATATATCAACTTAATTAACAACATAACCCCTTTATTTCTATCTATCAAATATTTTTTTCCGTCGTCCAATTATGTGCTTATTTGACCGGACACGAGTTTTAAAAAAAATATGTAAGAATAGAAATTTTTACTTTTTTAGGTAAAGAAAATGGGTGTTTTTTACTTGAAAAATAAAACGAGAATAAATTTAGATGACAATAAAAAAAATGAAAGTGAAAATAGATATGAATGGCTGAGTACTATTTTTTTATCTACTTTTAAAACTTCACATCTTTTGTAAAATTGGCTTACGTTAATTATAAATAAATAAACATATTTTTTTTATTTAGTTGTATTATAAGAAATTTTATTATTTACAAAATGATATCCGTATTGATATATTTTTTATTGCTTTATAATTTTAAAAATATTTAAATTGGCTTATGTTAATTATAAATAAATAAACAAATTTTTTATTTAGTTGTATTATAGAAAATTTTATAATTTACAAAATTATATCCATATTGCATATATTTTTTATGGCTTTATAATTTTAAAAATATTAAAATACATATTCTAATTATTTTAGTCATATATATGTTAAATTTATTTTAAAACTACCAATATTATTAACTACATAAAAAATAATAAAATAATATTATAATTCACTATTATTAACTAATTAAACATTATTGTCTTAAATACGATGTTCAAGTGTCAACTGAGTCGGGACAGAAAAAGTATTACACAAGAAAATGTCGCAGAGAGAGGAGTAATATACTTCATTCATTCCAAAACAAATGATATTTTTTTGTTCTAACATGTTTAATTTTATTTGACATATTTTGTAAAATTTATTAATTAAAAATATATTTAATAAATATAAATTAATTTAATTAATTTCATAATATATAACATCATACCCACTCAAAGTCTATTTTTATTTTTTTTTCTCAATAAGGAAATATTTTATCTACATTTAAATTTTTCATCTTTTATAAATTTAATTTATTTAAATTATAAAAAATAAATATATTTTTTATTTATTTCTATTATATAAAATTTTACTACGGTCTACCAAGTGATATTAATATGAGATGGAATATAGTTTATTGAAATATACATTTTAAAATATTTAAATAAATATTCTATTTTTTTTAAATTATATATTTTCTTTGTCCGGGGCAAATGTAATTTTTATTTCTTACACGCAGATTTTAATATATTAGTATTTTATAGATAATATTAAAGATAATAAGATAATTTTGTCCTTAAACTCATTTACATTTTAATTACATTGGTTATAATATTGTGTTAAGTTTAAGGATATTTTTTATAAAATGAAAATATTTTTACTAACAAAATGAAACCAATACATTAGAATTGCACTGAAATGACAAAATAGTTACATTAAGAATGGATTGATGGAGTATATTAATTCTTATTTTAAAACAACTAATAACACTCACATGAAAAATAATGAAATAATATCATAATTTATTATTATTAACTAATTAAGTTTCGATGTATTAAAAGTAGATCTGTCAAAATGGGTTAGTGGAGCGTATTGATCCACAATCCACCATAACCCGTAAATAAGCGGGTTGTTTGCGAGCCAACCCGCGGCGGAGCGGATCAAAATTTCATCAGTCAAACCCAACCCACCGGCGGGTGGCGAGCTAAGCGGGCGCCCATGAGCTTTTTAAAAATATTAAAAGAATATTAATATTATAAATATTTTCGTAATTAATATTTAAAAATATTTAAAAATAGTTTTAATGTAAAATTTAAATAATAAATATTTTAAAATAAATAACAAATATAAAAATTCTCAATTCTAAATATTATTAATTGATGTATTTAAAAAAATTAATAATAAGAAATACTTCATTTTAAAAATATCATAATTAATTTTATGAATTTGTAAAATTATAAAATAATAAAATGGAAGACGAACAAAACAAATGATGAAAAATCGAAACAAATAACAATGTCATGAATAACATAGTTAGAAAAGAAAAACAATGTGTAGACAATATTAATAATTTATTTAAGCTAATGATAATATAAATTTTATTTTATTCGTCTTAACTTATTTATAATGGTATGTTTGTAATTTATAAAAAATTAAAATACATTTTTATATTAATATTTGATTAGTTTTATTATAATTTTTTAATATGACAGTACAAAATGGTAAAAAAATACATTTAGTTAGACGAGTGAGTACTAATTATTATATCTACTTGACTCGCGGGCCAACCCACCCTCAACCCGCGGCCCATGCGGGTTGGCCCATTTAGGCCCGCATTTTAACAGGCTTAAAAAATCACAACTCAACCCTCCTTAAAAGTAAGGCGGGACGGGCCAACTCAACGGGCTTAGCCCATTTTGACGGCTCTAATTAAAAGATATTATTTTTATGCCAGTAGGATTGTGGTAAGTTTAAAATAAGAATTAATATATATGATTAAAAAATTAAAATATATGTTTAAATATTTTAAATTTTATATTTTAATAAAATATATGTAATATGAATATAATTTTGTAAAGAATAAAATTTTATATAATACAAATAAATAAAATATTTATTCATTTATAATTAATATAAATAAATTTTATAAAAGATGAAAAATTTTAAATATAGATAAAAATATTTGTTTACTAAATAGAGATATAGAAATAAAAAATATTATGAGTCTATTTGATATGTTATTAAATTAATTAAGTTGATTTATATTTATTAAATATATTTTGAATTAATAAATTTTATCAAATACACAAAATGTCAAATAAAATAAAATATTTTAAAACAAAAAACTTTGAGAAAGACAATACCACTGATTTCGACCGGATTAATTTATAGTATAAGGGTCGTTTGGTTCAAGAATTTTTTTTTTTTTGTTTTTTTAATGGGATTGACATTTTACAGTATGATTTGTATGTGATATGATTTATTGTACTCCCTATGTCCCATAATTATGTATCCATTTGTTTTTTGTACGGAATTTTAAAAATATTAGTATTATATTGGGATGTAGTAAGAATAAAGTAGAAATGCCTAAAATAACTTTATTAGTTTTGTGTGATATAAAAGTAATGATATTTGTGTAATATATTGTAAATTATAAAGGTGTTTGTAATGTTAGGCAGATAATACAGTTATTCAAAAAGAAAATAAATATTTTGTTATTGGACGGACTAAAATGAAAAAATGGATAGTTTGTTACGTGACAGAAGGAGTATTTAAGATTTGAAATTTATCCTGGTTAAACAACAGAGATTTATATTTTAAATAACATAATTATTCTTCAACGAGTTTTAGTTATTGTGATAAATTAAACTTTACATTTTCAAAACTTTAGTTATTTTTTCACCGTGTTCTAATAAAAAAATTTAATATAGTTTTTGATTAATATTAAAAAATATGATATATATATATTTATACAAAATATATAATATATAATTTCTACACTAAACAATACAATAATTTAACATAAAATATTATTTTTTACACTACCAACACTCTTTCTCATATTTCATATTTAAAAAATTAAAATTAAAATTACAAAATTAATACACCAGTAAAATAAATTTAAATTATTAATTTATTTAGTACTTCGTATAAAAATTATCTTTTCAAATCATTTTACAAAACAAACACATTCTAACTATTTTAATTGGATTAAATTTTAATTATTTGGATAATCCTAATATTTTTAAATTTAAATAGTCCGCTATTTTTTTATTTTTTATATTTTTAAAATTGTAACATTTCTAATTTGAAGCGAGGGTACTTAAATTTATTTGGAAACACAATTATTAAATAATAAAAATATTCTTTTGATAAAATAAAATTACTGATGTATCACCACTCTTTTACACCTTCACCCGCCCCCTGCTAATTTGTGTATATTTTGAGAATATATACTAACTGATTAAATCAACAACATACTATTTAATTCATCAATATTGTTGAAGATTTTTATTTGCGAATAAATAATTAATTGTTGCGTTTTTTTTAACAGTTCGAATTTTTAGGTTTGACGATTACTCTGTATCCAATATAGCATCAGAGTTTAGACTAAGTTTCGTATAGCTCGACCATTTAGGTGAGATGGTCAGATGACCTTTAATAATTTATATATTATTATTTTTAGTTTTTTAATTTTATTATAAAAAATAAAAATTATTTACATATCTGTCATGTGGCGTTAATCTGGAGGATACGCGGATAATTTTTATTTTATTTATTTTTAATTTTATTGTTATTCTTTATTCTTTTATTTTTATTATATTATATTTTTTATTTTCTAAAATAAATTATCCATATGGCGGACACATGTCCGCCACGTGACGCTGATCTGACCGACATATGTCCGCTAACATGCGACTAATGTGCCACATAGGCTTTATGAACTAAATGTACAAAAAAATTTCATTTACAAAACTATTTTTAAATAGTTTCAGTTACACTGAAAAAATTAAATTATAAAGCTAAAAATCAATTTACCCTAATATTGTTAATTAAATAAATTTCATGTCATTCAACTTTCAACGGACCATCATGGAGTATGTATTATTTAGTACGAAAATAATGTCAAAATTGAAAATAAAAACAAACACGACCAAATCATTCACGTGCATATTTTATGAATTTGGCATATACCTTTTCAAATGGTAGGACAGAATTGTCCACTTCTAAGTCCAAACCGTACAAACGAATCTCGACCGTTGAAAGAGCATGACTAAATCTCCAACCGTCGATTAGTAAACTAGTCATTTTACTTTTATCCATCAAGAGTCGTGTGGAGAATAAAGCGCTTTTCGCACTTCAAATCAAGCATAAAATTAAAGTCGCGTTTTCAATGTTGCAGGCATTAAAATCGTGCTTTTGCCAATAAAAATAATACAATTACTCAATTAATCCCAAATTTGTCGCATCAGCAAATAGTAAAGCTGGTCATTATTTATTACTATGATCCGTCCCAACTTTTATATTCGAATTAGTGTAGATACGGTAATTTAAAAAAAATTATCCCAATTAATTTTTTTTTTTACTATTTGTTTATCTTATTTTAAAGTATTATTTTTTTATTTTAAAAAAAATAATAATACATTAGTACCAAAATATATTTAATTTTTATTTAAATTACAAACATATAATTACATATGCGATTACTTTATACATAAAGTTAAAGAATAAAAATGTCAAAAATTCTTACACGATATTGACTAATAAAATACTATTATTTCTTAATTTATTACAAAATTCCAAATTCTTTTTAATTAGGAACAGAAAGTATATATAATTAGTAAATAATTAAAACTATATTAATAAGAATAACTATTATATATAATAAATAACTATAAATTGGGATTAATCTAACTAAATTTATAAGAATTAAAAATTTAAAATGAAGTTAAATGTATATTTTTTTTAAGAAAAAAGAAAAAGAAATGTGATGGACAAAATATGTGAAACAAAAAAGAATAATATTTAACATTTTAAAAAAAAATATCAAATTAAATACTTCTTTCATCCCAAAAAAGATGTCTTACTGGGAGTGGACACAATAATTATGAAATAATAGTATTTAATTGAAAGTGGGTATAACGTAGAAAATAAAAGACTAAAATACCTTTGAATAATTTTAAAAAGTAGGTTATAATAATAATTAGGGGTAGTTTGGAAAAATAGGAATAATTTTGTTATAAAGTGAGGACTACAATTACTAAATAAAAAAACAAAGATAATTGTTTTGGAACGGACAAAAATAAAAAAATAAGACAACTTTATTGGGACGGAAGGAGTATTTATTTAGACTTAGAAACTATCAAAATTTTCAAGGTTGTGTTTCTGTGGGTATGAGTTTTGGAAACTTAATGTGCCGTTATTGTTAAAGGAAAATTGAGTTGAGCGTCTAAGATTCCGATATGAGGTGAAAATCGGAAAGTTATATATGAGCAGAGCAGAGCAGGTGTTGATTTTGTTTTTTCCAAAAATTAGAATTACAATCCGGTCTGCACAACTGTATTGTAGTTGAGCCGAGCCATTTCGCTGTTTTATTGAACCCTTATCCACAGAAAATTACATGCAGTTCTGTACAACGAATTAATATTTTCAATAATATAGTTTAATATAAGTAACATAAATTAATACTCAAGTCAAACCATTATCTGATTTCATAAATTTAATTTAATATATTTTTCATCATTATATTTATTAACAATCAAATCAATACACGTTAAAACACTTCAAATTAAAACCAAACCTACTGATCCAAAGAAATGCATATTCCTAAAATTTTCAAATTCAAATCAAATACAAACCAAACTAAATAAGCTTGCAAATCATTTTCGTACCATTGATGGATGAGACTAAAAATAAATAAATAAATGTGTTCAACTGTGCAATTTGTAATTAAATATTTTTCCTCTAATTAAAGTATTATTTTTATTTATGTCCGTCCATTCATAAGTATTTATTATTTATTATAGTAGAAATAATATATTTATATCAAAATAATTTTTAGTTTTTATATAAATTATAAATATATTATTACATATATATTTATCTTATATATAACGTAAAAAAATATTAAAATTATGTTATATATTTTCACTGACTAATAAGATTACATCATTTTTTAGTTCACTATAAAAATCCAAAAATAATATTTTAAATTGAGACGGACAAAATATTTTTTAATTTTTTAATAAAATTATCTATTTATAAAATCAAAGTTATGTCTCTTTTAAATAAAATATGCATTTATTTTATTCAAATCTCTCCCTTTTTTTTTTATTCTGCTTAGCAAGGAGATCTTTGTTGATGAAATCTCGCTCTGCAATTCATAAATTCGGTTGGGATATGAAGTCTGATTATATCCTAAAATTTAGGGATATGATTTAGATATTATATTCTAAAATTTGGAGATATGATTTGAATATTATTGACATAGGCTTAGCCTATAAATATCCATGTATTCTTACTTTAACACGTGCATGGGTACTTTATAGTAGAATTTCTGGCTTGGCAGCGCCCCCAGACGTAGATCATTGTGATCGAACTGGGTTACCGAATTCTTGTATTCTTTTGTCTTTGTTATCTCATCTTGATTTCCTGGGAATTTTTGTAACAAGTAGTATCAGAGCCTAGTTCGTTCGTAAGATAGACTGAGAGGCATCGGATATTGATTGTGGCTATAGGAATCCCTTGTGACCTGCAGAGATGCCTTGTGTCGAAAGTCTCCTGGCGGTGTTGGGTCGGTCCCGACTGGTAGGTCAGACAGCGGATCCCTTTGTGATAGGCAGTGCAAGGTAGGCAGGGAAGGATAAGGGTTTCGGCAAACGCAACGGAAAAGATATCAAAGATGTGCTCTCATATCAAGTGAGCCTTGGGTTTGTTTGTGGGAGTCAAGATGGGTGATCGTTATGTTGTCAAGGTATTCGATGGTATGAACTTCAGTTTCTGAAATATGCAGATAGAAGATTACATGTATGGTAAAGATCTAGATGCGGTATTGAAGAAGAAATCCGAAGACATAGGCCGAATACAAGAAGATCGACAGGAAGATGATGAGTGCGGTTCGACTAACCCTTTGGGAGAATGTCTCGATTGAATTTATATTTGAGGCAAAAGGAAATGGTGAAGATCAAGAATGGTCAAAGTTGAAGCTGAAGAATAAGGACAAGGAAGATGCAAGTCAGGTGGTATGTTGGAACTGCAAGGGGCACTTGAAACGAAAGTGCGGGGCGCCGGAGAAGGATCAGGGTTCAGCAAACGCAGCGGATGAGATATCCGATGCGCTGATTCTGAGCGTCAACAGTTCAATGGAATCATGGAATCCTATACCGCAGGTAGTTTTGGTGTTGTTTACCTTGCAGATGATTGTAGGTAAAGAAATGATTCGAATCAGAACACCGAATGGTGGGGAGTGAATATTGAATGACGTGAGCCATGTTTTGGGTCTGAAACGAAATCTGATTTCCATTGAATAATTGGATGAGGCAGGTTACTCGACAATTTTTTGAACCTAAGTCGTGGAAGGTAACCTAAGGATCCATTGTGGTGGCCCAAAGGAGAAGAGATGGAACTCTCTACATGACGAAAATCATGTAAGACGGAATCAGTTCCGTGGCCATAAATAATGACACAAAATTATGGCATTCTCGTCTTGGACATATGAGCGAAGGGGATAGGGAAGCTCATGTCAAAGGGAAGATTGTCAGGTCTATAGTCTGTCGATATTGGAGTATGCGAGGACTGTATCTTTGGGAAGCAACGAAAGGTGGTGTTCTCAAAGGGTATGAGAGACCTGGAAAATGAAAAGTTGGAGTTGGTTCATACGGACCTACGAGAACCAACTTTTGTATCGATCCTTGGAGGCTCACAGTACTACCCCGTGGTCATTGATGACGTTACAAGGGAGGTATGAGTATATTTCCTTAAGTGTAATTATGATGCTTTTGATACTTTTAGGAGGTGGAAAACACATGCAGTGGGAGTAGTGAGCCGATTTATGAGCAATCCTGAAAGACAGTCTAAGGTGGTGACCTTAGATGAATTGAGGTTGTGTTCAACCTCAAGTGGCCTCGATGAGTGATGAAGGAGGCTTGACGCCGTCATTGCTGATGAAGTAAAATGTTGAAGTGGAAGATGCAATCAGTCTTGGAAGATGCAATCAGTCTTCAAGTGGGAGATTGTTGGGATATGAAGTCTGATTATATCCTAAAATCTAGTGATATGATTTAGATATGATTTAGATATGATTTAGATATTACATCATATATTTAGATATATGATTTGGATATTATTGGCATAGGCTTAGACTATAAATATCAATGTATTCTCACTTTAACATGAGCCTGCGTACTTTATAGTAAAATTCCTCGCTTAGCAGTGCCCCCAGACGTAGATCACCGTGATCGAACTGAGTTACCAAACTCTTGTGTTCTTTTGTCTTTGTTATCTCTTCTTGATTTCCTGAGAATTTCCGTAACAAACTCATATTCAGCTCCAGGCCCAGACGGCTTTCCAGCCATATTCTACAAGCGATATTGGGACATGGTGGGTGATGGTGTTATCAATATGGTAAAAAATATATTTCTAACCGGCCAAATCCCTGATGGACTTACTGAAACTCTTATTACTCTTATCCCGAAAAATGCTAGCTCTAACTTCTTCTCGAACCTCAAACCTATCGATCTCTGCAATGTTATCTTCAAAATTGTCACAATGATCATTGTGGCAAGACTAAGGCTCATCTTACATATCACCGATCCAAGCTGTTTTCCTAATGGGCAGGAGTACTGATGACAACTCCATAGTGCTCCAAAAGGTTATGTATCAGCTTCATAAGGACAAAGCCAAGGTGGGCTCTATTGTGCAAAAAATTGGCCTAAATAAAGCTTATGACAATGTGCGATGGCAATTCTTAAAGCAGTGCTTGGAGGAGATTGAAATTCCTCAGCAACTCACAAAGATTATCATAAATATGTAACATCTACATCATTAACTCTTTTTTGGAATGGGAGCAGTCTCCCCACCTTCAAACCTACCAAGGGCCTCAGGCAAGGGGACCCTCTTTCACCCCTGATTTTTGTATCTGCATGAAGAAATTGTCCAGAACAATTTCTCAAGTTGTTGATGATGATAGTTGGAAGCCGATCAAGCTCTCCAGGTCTGGAATTGAAATCTCACACCTTTTATTCACAGATGGTATTATCCTATTTACAAAATATGAGAGAAATTAGGGTGATATAACAAACCAAATTCTGGATTCTTTTGCTTGTGCCTTAGGCTTGCGTATGAAAAATAAATAATTGAGGGTTATTGCATCTCCATCCATGCCCAAACACATCCAATGTGATTTTGGCCAAACCACTGGGATCCAATTCACCCATGATCTCGGAAAATACCTCGGATTCCCAATGGTGCATGGTAGAAAAAAGAAAGACTTCTTTGCCCAGATAATAGAACGGATAACTCAGAAGATCAATAATTGGTCATCTAGGTTCTTGTCAAAATGCGGGAGAATTACCCTAGTTCGCTCAGTCCTGAATTCCATTCCAGTCCACTTGATGCAAAATTTCAAGCTTTCATTTTCCTTAATTCAGAAAACAGAAAATTGCATGGCCAGATTCATTTGAAAAGATAAAGAAGGCCGCTGAATACATCTTGTTGGATGGAAATATATGGCAAAACCCATAATACACGGTGGTCTCAATCTTCGGAACATAACTTCCTTTAACTTTGCACTACTGGGAAAATTCACTTGGGGGATGTTACACCAGAAATACAAACTATGAGTTCGCCTCATGCACGAGCTCTACTGCAGAGGAAAGAATTTTTTGGAAGTCACTAGAAAAAATGGATATTCGATTTGGCGGGCCATCTACTATAGAAGAGAAATATTAAAATCGGGCTACAACTTTAGAATTGGAAATGGAGAATCCTCATTCTGGTTTAAGGAATGGTTGGATGGTCGGTTGCTATGTAATGAAGTTCCATTCATTGACACCGGGGATATCAATTTGAAAATTTAAGATATTTGGAACGAAGGAAAAACCAACACCAAGCACATTCGATCATGGATCAATGAAGATCTCAAGCTTGAGCTAAAGGAAAAATTCATCCTCTACCATCCTAAAAATGAGGACTTCATGATTTGGAGTGCATCTATATCTGGAAGCTATTCAACCAAAGATGGCTACAAGTGGATTACAAAACAGACAAATACCAATACAAATTATATTTGGAAAAAAAATTTGATGCATGCCAACACCTGAAAAGGTTAAGCTCTTTCTCTAGCCAATGATAAAAAAAAATCCCTCCCTCTTAATGATTTAAGATATAATATAGGTATGTCACAATCTCAAATATATATGAGATGTCAAGAAGATACCGAAAACTGGATCCATGCCTTATTTTACTGTCCACATGCCAAAGTGGTTTGGCCGAGCTATATCAATGAGATCAGCTACTACGCTAATCAAAATGAGATCATGGAGTGGATCTTTTGCAACTTTAACATAGGTCATACCGATTTCTTTGCTAGACTATGGATGGCTTGGAAATCAAGAAACGAGGAAATATTTCGCTAAACTAGTCCCAAGGCGGGAAATCTGGAAGCTTCAGTCAAGTATCATGCCTTCTTTTGGAACAAGATATCCAAACAACCAAAACAGCCTTGTCTCAGATTCGTTGTCTGGAATGAAGCTAGAAATAAAAAAATACATCCTAAACTGCGATGGAAGCATGAATCATTATGGAGCTAGATTTGGATGTGGCTTGGAAGGGACGATGGCTCATGGCTGACCTGTTTACCTGGAAAATGACCACAAGTTGTGGTGTTGTTCACCTGAGTTAATGTCGATACGGGAAGGAATTCGCATGGCATCTAGATATTACCTTCCAGAATTAATGATATACTCGGATTCCCTCCACGCCATCTAGCTATTCTTTGGTAGCGACCTTCGTCATCATTAATACACTGGGCTAGTTAATGCAATTAACAAATTCTCACCGAGCACCCATCATACGCTTCGCGAAGGGAATTTAGTGGCATATTGTCTTGCAAAAAAGGAAGTTGCTCTGGACAACTTTGAGCAAATAATGTGGGGTTCGCCTCCTAGATAGATTTACTTTGAGCTTCTTTCATGTAAAATTGGTACTCGATTTCCTAGATAATAATAATATTCTTTTTCGTTATCTTACCAAAAAAAAAAAAAAAAACTCTCCATTTTTTTATAATTTTATTTATGTTAATAATGTGTAAATATATAACTACCTCCATTCTTCTTTATTTTTATTAATACTACCTCCGATAACCCATAAGAAGAGTACATGGCCTTTTTGCGTATAAATATTTAAATATTGATTACTATATCAATATGTAGTACAAAAAAAATGATAATAATATCTCTATTAGTATTTTATAATACAAATACAATGACATTTGTGAGGTAAATTATACAAATATAAAGATATTTTTAATGTTAAGTATAATGATGCAGAAGACAAATATAATCCTTCTTATGGAACAAAAGTAGTATAATTTTTATAAATATTTTTTACACTCACCTGTGCAACACTATACTTCAATTTTGTCCTTCGAAAAATGGAGAAGGAAAGTATGAAATATACAATAAAATGAAGACCTTAAAAGTTACTTTTTTGTTATCATTTTTTAGACCTCATTTTGCTTGATTCGATACATTTGAATTTGAAAATGAATTTTAAATGAATAAATTTGAATTAATTCATATTTAAAGTACTTCATAATTAAATTTCATTGTTTGATTACGGAAATAAAATATTTGAAATGATACAATATACTTTATCTGTTCAAGAGTAAATTTTTTATTTTTTTTAAAAAATAACTCACTTAAATACCAAAATATCCATTTTTTTACTTTTCATATCACTTTTACTTTAATGTCAAAGATAAAATAGATATTACATTACTTTATTACATTATATATCTATAAAATATTAATTTATCTTAATTCGCGTACAAAAGTCAAATAAAAAACTTACTCAACGAAGGAGTATATTTTTGAAATACTGAAATAGATAGAGATTTGAATCTATGTCGTGATCAAACAAAAGTAATAAATTGATAAGAGTCGTTGAAATACTTTTTAACCCATATTTCTCAAACCAAACATGCTTTACAAACATGCTTTAGATTTCTTTCTATAAATCATATTTAGAAGACTGAAATATAATTTTTAAATAGTACTTGAATAAATATTTTAGTATACATTTTTATCAAAATATAAATATTATACAATATTTATAATATTGAATAATATTATACATTTTTATAAAAATTAATAATTCAACACAAAATATTATTTTAATATTACTAATATAATGTTTTATGTTTTTCAAGTCTATGACGCAACTCCTCTTGAAAAAATCGCTAGGGTTTAGGATCACAACCCTAATTTATATCCCGAATTATTCATTGGTCTCATCACCCAATTAATAAGTTACCGAGTTTCTGCACATAAGAGACAAACACTTACTAAATACTAAGCCCAATAAATTAATAGATCACTTAATATAGGCTTAATCTGACTGACAACCCAGATAGTTACATTTAACCCACAATTGAATTTTTAATCCAACAATCTCCCACTTTGGTAAATGTACACTGAATAACCTTATAAGCTCATGAATATTTTGCTATAAGTTTCTTTAATGTATTTTACCAATCTTATCTATAAATCACATAAATGCAGATCAAAGTGGCCGTCACTACATCTATCGCAATGAGACCGATCAGTGGTCACAACATCAATAAAACCTAAGATTCGATCAAGTGCGGATGCACAACATGAAAATTTCATGTAATGTGATCTTAACATGCCTATTTCCAACTGATCCACCTTAACTTTAATTTAGAACAACTGAATACTGAACAAGGCATACTGAATACTGCAGTATAAAATAAAATAACTTTAATAGTATTTGAACATTACTAATTAGCTCCCATTAAACCAAAATATCATATATGGTTCCACTCTCATACGAACAACATGCTCACTTTAGACCTTATATGGAAACTCTTTAGCAATTAAGCGGATCCACAATCATGGAAGCTATATGAATATGTTTAATAATTAATTTATGAAATGAAACCATACAATTAAGCAAATGACGATTATTATAATCAAACAAGGTACTAGTTCCAACTAATTTTGAATTTTATAAGAGACAAAACTCTATATCCGAATGAACAATAATAACCGAATTTATTCAAAATAGAGATTGGAATTAAATTTCGACTAAATATGGTACCAAAAAACGTCTAATCCAAATCCAAATAATAACAAGTACCTAATAATAATCTAAAATTCCCAATGACTTCAACTTTAACTTTCTTGTCGTCACCCATATAGATGCATCTTTCAACATCAACTGATTTTCGGCAATAGAAATGATCTTGCATAGACCGTTGATGTAAGTTGTTACACTAAAATACACCCCCCAGGTGTGTCTATGAACTGAAGTTAAATTAATTTCAAGAGCAAATTCGATAGGACAAACATGTCCTCCGAAAGGTTTAACTTAAGTGCCCTCAATTTAGTAGCAATATTAGACATGTTTAGGATGTACTCCCTTATGTTGTATTTGCAGTTACATCATCAGATATCGTACTCCGAAAAATTTATAGAGTATTTTTCTTAATGATTATCAGACTTAGTCGTTGGGCCTATCCTACTTCTCAAACAACTGTTATTCATCTGCAATGCTTTTCGTTGTATGAGGGGGTTGGTTTACTCTTAATGCCAAGTCAAAATTTCTAAATAAATCAATATTGATTCTTTTTAGTGCTTAAATTTGTTCACATACCATATTGAGACCGGAAAATACATATATAAATATTTATGAAGCACAATGAAGTTCAAGAATAATTCATTTTCATCCATAGACACTAAGTGCAACATAAATGATCAATTTTTGAATCAATAACATTGATTGCTAGCAGCCATCTTGTTGCAATAATATGTACGGACAATAAGTAATGTCAAACAGTAACCAATCTTTGGATTGATTCACTATTCACATAAGTTAAAACTATATAATTATCTCATACATATTATCGCAGATGTATATTTCATTATGTCAATTACTAACTGCCTTTTGGCCGAAGAATAATCACAAGAATTAAAATACACATATAAACACTTATGTTATAAAGTAAAGATCTCATATAAGAGAGGTTACTTTGGCAACGTCAAATATTTGATTTTCAAAACGCAGCAAACATTATTAATGAATTTATATATTCTTAAACCAAATTAGAATTAGAATCACGTTCAATGTATACGAGTCTGATTCCATAAAAAATAAAGAATATATATAAACAACTGAATGCACATGTCTATAAGCAACAAAATGTTCCGTATGTGAATTTATAGATAAACTAGCAATCATACTACAAGCACTCGAGCAACATCATCAATTGTCTTTGGACAATTATTGACTCGCCAGTGATAAACTTATTTTGACAATCGAATGTTGACAATAAAGTAGTGTGTCAAACAATACTCTATCTTTGGACAAATCTATTATTCACACACAAATAGCCAAATTATCATCACCACATTAAATGTCACTAAACATGCATGTAACTATTTAATCGTTGAAATGCCTTTGAAACAACCTTATAAGTTACATGCACAAACTTTTAATATATAAGATAAACTGATTTACACAGCAAATGTTGTTTTGGTAACATAACTGTTTCAACCAACTCATAAAATATATTATATTATTTATTGCTAATTAAATTCACCTTAAAGAAATCATGTCCAATACATTATAAAACCATAACAACAACAATTAAATTTTCGATTTATTAAAATAATCAAATAGTCCAAGAAGTACTATATGCAGCGGAATTACATAGGTAAAAATATGCCACCAAAAAAGAATATAAATTTGATACAATAAATAATTATAGTCGAATTTGAACAAACACATATGATAAAAAATACATGCTGATGCACAAACTTAATTGCATCGTAAAACATATCATAATAAATCTATAGTTATGATTATTCATAAAAATCAACGATAAATAAATAAATAATCGGTCAAATGCATGTCTAAATTCATGACATTCGAAGCAAAATTCAGCTTCCATAAATAATTAAAAAAATTATAATAGCTACATATATAAATAAATCAATGATGGTTGTCATGATTGCAGAGATACATCTATTTTATTAAATCACATAATTGAATCAAATAATTTAATAAGGGAGATATAGACATATTATGTGCAACACATATGAAAATTGTGTGATATTTTTGAATTTTATGAATATAATTTTAAGAACAAAATAATTTTTGAAAATTAAATTTGCATATATTTAGAGAAAATTGGTGTAAATAAATAAATAAAATAAATAAATAAATATATAATTTCAATATATATAGTGATGATCTCGGCGGAAACAAATAATCACAAATATGCTCCCGAATGAAAAGCTATACTGACATGAACATAAAAAGAAATTAATATGTACTAATTCCATTGCATTAAGTACCGAATAAATTGATAATAATAAATAAACATGATTGCATTACAACCATTAATGCTTAATTCTACGTCATATGAATACAGAAAACAAGGACATTGATTCAAATATGTTTTTAACAATAGATACACTGGCGATTTCCTCATTCAATTAATTAAAGTTGATTAACCAATTACTTCGTCTGACGAAAACAAATTCAAATCGACACCAACTTTAGACCAATTGATCGATCCAAAAAATGTTAGAAAATAAACATATAATCAAATATGTTAGCGGAAGCGGAATTAAACAAACCTCCAGCCATTGCTAAAAATTAAAGTTATTCTCGATATTCTCTTCTTCAAGCAAACGGTAGATTGGAACCGTGGGAAGATGGTGTTGCCAAACTCTGGAATCCTTGGGAGGATGTTGTCAAACTTTGAACCCTGTGAAGATGTTGCAAGATCCTGGAACCCTAGGATGATGTTGCCAAACCCTGGCTCTCAAATAGCGTTGGTGTATTCTGATTTTCTAAGAGTAGGTTTAGTAGCCCGTATGTGAGAGTATTTATAATAAAAAAGAGAAACCGTCCATCACGATTTTTCTGCCACTTCTGACGTATATTTTGAATGTGATAGACTTAATGGGAGAAAAGTGGGCCACAATTTAAGGTCAGTTTAATTATATAAGATAATTCAAAATAATCAAAATTCAAATATGATTAATTAATTAATTAAACTAACATTATCCCACTTGGCCCACTCAAACCATCACAACATAACGAGAAACTTTACATACAAATCATGGCGGTAGGTCTTCTATAAACGAATGTTACATTCCATGTATTACGATATGTCAAGAATCTCAAACTAAATTCACAACTTAATGAATAAATCTTATATTTATTCCGGGTTAAACTTAAGCGAGTTTTTCTCAATAATAAACAAATATGTGCACAATAAAGCGAGAAAACATCAAACTGAATAAGAGTCTCAAATAACAATGTGCGCAAATAAACTACATTGTATAATCAAGTCCCATACTTGCTACGTGATCCTTGAAATTCTTTAGTGGTATGCCTTTAGTCAAGGGATCACAAGCATCAACTCTGTATTAACGTGTTCAATGACCACTTTATTTTCCTTGACACGTTATCTTAAGGTTAAATACTTAATGTCGATGTGTTTACTTCGACACCCACTCTTATTGCTTTTAACCATAAACACCGCAGCAGAGTTGTCACAGTACAACTTGATCGGTCTAGAAATAGAGTCAACGACTCTAAGCTCGGATATGAAACTCTTGAACCATACACCATGCGAGCTAGCCTCGAAACATGAAACAAACTCAGCCTCTATAGTGGTAGTAGCAGTGATAGACTGTTTTGCACTTCTCCAAGAGATAACTCCACCAGCCAACATTAACACATAATTCGATGTGAATTTCCAAGTGTCAATGCAGTCGGCGTAGTCCGAATCGGAGTAGCCAATCACTTCCAAGACATCAGTTTGTTATACATGAGCATGAAATCCTTCGTACCTTGAAGGTACCTCATATAACATCCCTTTATCATTAGTTGCAAGCAAAATATCATCCACGTTCAACTCAAGGAAGCATATACGACTCCCACTAACCTTATGGTATATACAGTGATCCATGACGTTTTCTTCAAAGCCGAATGAAGAGATAACATCATGAAATTTCAAATACCACTGACAAGAGGCTTGCTTCAATCCATATATGGATTTATTAAGCTTACAAACTAAATTTTCTCCATTCCTCCATCAATAATTTTTCATCCTCTTTAACACACATGGTCATCAATTCATTGATGGACCATTTATCTTTATGTGTACTGTAGGATAATGTCCCGCATCCGCATTATGTGCTCGCGCACACCCCTCACACCCGCAAATCTCGTGGTGGAGAACTGAATGACTGGCATAATCAATGTCCATCCAACCTAAATGAAGGAGGATCCATTCTTCCAGATTTCGTAATTATCACCAGTCAATTCGGGGACATCACACTTAATGTCAGAGAAATTCATAGGATTAAACGCTCCAAAATTAAATATACATGCTCATCAATAAACGAGACAAGTAAATTACATGTTCTACCAATGTAAACATGTTAAAACATGAATTTAGAGACATAAAACTTGTCTGTGGGCTAAAGTTTTACTCAATTATATTCAAACAAAAACTTAACAATAAAACTATCAAATTGTGTTCCTTTTCTTAACTCATGTGGGTAGATTAAGAAATACAATTCGATACTTTATCCTAATTACTCATATAAATATAACAAGACTCCTGTGGGTAGATCTTATTACATTGTACATGATAATTACAATTAATGTCTATTAATATGATTTCAAATCAATCATGAATAAATGTTTAATTAATCGAGGATGTTGTGGCTATTCCCCAATTAAATAAAATTTAAAATAAATCAAAAAAATCATGAATATGCAATCTAAAGTACACATTTCTATAAGCTATTGAGCAACATCAACAGTTGTCTTTGGACAAATTATTGACTCGCCAATGATAAATTTGTTTTGACAATCGAAAGTTGACAATAAAGTAGTGTGTCGAACAATACTCCATTTTTGGACAAATCTATATTCACACACAAATAACCAAATTATCATCACCATATTAACTGTCACTAAACATGCATGTAACTACTTAATCGCTGACTTGCCTTTAGGTCAATCAACAACCTTATAAATTACATACACAACTTTCTAACATATAAAATAAACCGATCTGCTCAGCAGAGGCTGCTTTGACAACATTACTGTTTCAACCAATTCATAAAATATATTATACTCCTTATTGCTAATTAAATTCACCTTAAAATAAACTATGTATGTCCAATACATATGAAAGCTATAACAACAATTAATTTATGGACTCATTAAAATAATTTAGTAGTCCAAGAACAACTAAGTGCAGCTGAATTATACAGACAAAAATATGTCACCCAAAGAGACTATAAATTTAATATAATGAATATTTATAGTCGAATTTGCATAAATGCATAATGTCGAAAACACATGTTATATCCCAAATTTAATTGGACCTTCAAACAGATCATAATGAATCTACAATTATGATATTCACAAAATCAGCCATAAATAAATAAATAGATTGTGCATGTATTAAATATAATTGCAGATACATTAACATACACACATTAATTAATTAATTCTGCAATAATCAAACTGGATGGATATATATAAATTGAACGTCAATCTTGACCCAAATGGTTGATTAAATAAATAAAAGACTATTAATTCGCAATTGCTCACCAAATGCAAATATTAAATATATAAATAAATAGGCACCCCGATATAATTTATTTTGGTGTCAACAAACAGACAAATACAAATTTACATGCATCTAATTCAAATTATAATATATGTGTATAACCAATCCAACAAAGTAAAACACAGTATATTAATGTGAATCACACAAATCTATATAGCAATTATATTGAGGAACTTATCCAAGTTTGAGAAGTCATAGCAGAGGCTGCCCACACACTTCTTTCTAATATCACAATAATTAATACCACCCACACGGCTAATGATAGAATTGAAGATTATTTCGCAAACTGAATAGGCCGCCAAGCAAGAGAGAAGCCGGAATTGCTAGATTTCTCATCAAACAACAATTGATTTCTTTCGTGTCGGGAGTAGATCCAATAAAATTATAGTGTATATGATTTCAATCGATTGATCCCATACAATATCTCAATTATTCAACACGAAACTGCTTTCTCAAGGTAATTAATTGCGCATACAAGTTGACACAGATATGAAGTGCACAGAAGACATTACAGAAGAATCTGAACACTCCATCGAAACACACGAAAAATTCATAAATTTAATATTTTACATAAATTAATTTCAAAATAAAATTTAAAATTTTTCTCAAAACATAATGAAATTTTCTCAAATCGCAGGATTGGATCTTGATCAAGAAATATCGCAAAGCAATTGTTGAAAATAAACAACAAAAATATTTCCAAATAAAAATTAAAGCGAATCTTGATCAAGAATTTGACGAGAAGAAAATTCAAAGCAAGGCAGAGGCAAAAATTGCTCTGATACCAAATGTTAGAAAATAAACATATAATCAAATATGTTAGCGGAAGCGAAATTTAAACAAACCTCCAGCCATTGCTAAAAATTAAAGTTATTCTCGATATTCTCTTCTTCAAGCAAACGGTAGATTGGAACCGTGGGAAGATGGTGTTGCCAAACTCTGGAATCCTTGGGAGAATGTTGTCAAACTTTGGAACCATGTGAAGATGTTGTCAGATCTTGGAACCCTATGATGATGTTGCCAAACCCTGGCTCTCAAATAGCGATGGTGTATTATGATTTTCTAAGAGTAAGTTTAGTAACCCGTATGTAAGAGTATTTATAATAAAAAAGAGAAACCGTCCATCACGATTTTTCTGCCACTTCTCGCGTATATTTTGAATGTGATAGACTTAATGGGAGAAAAGTGGGCCACAATTTAAGGTCAGTTTAATTATATAAGATAATTCAAAATAATCAAAATTCAAATATGATTAATTAATTAATTAAACTAACATAAAATATATTAATTTTGCTTGGATTAAATCGGACCAATCAAACATCAATCTATCAAATAAAATCTCCCAATAATCTCTTATACCAATTGTTGAACTTATCAGGAATTTAAACTTAAGCTCAGGATTTGACGTGTTGAAATAATAAAATAAAACTAATTAAATATAACATTATTCCATTAGCGCAAACGGATTTGGATCTACGAATTGACAGACGGTTTTGTGTTCTTCAATCCTATGACGCAACCCTCTTAAGAAAACCGGCAGAGTTTATGCCGTTATTACCACGATTAGATATAGATGGACACCTGGGATCACAACCCTAATTTATATTCCTAATTATTAATTGGTCTCATGGCCCAATTAATAAGTTATCGAGTTTCTGCACATCACATCGGAAGTATACATCTAGGCCCAGTAAATTAATAAATCTAATTTAATAGAACACTTAATATAATCTGATGATAGTTCAATCATTATTAATTTAATAGAACACTTAATATAATATGATGATAGCTCAATCTATAATTGATTTCTAATACAACTTATATTCTTCTATCCATCCACTAAATCACTGAACAATATAAATGAAAAATAAGAACACCGAAACTTGTTTACCTAGTGTAAAGACCTACATTTTGAGGTTACAATTTAAGTTTGATCATTAGAAATTAATCATAATTACACCAATTTATTTCTCAAACAATTTCTACAATGGTAAACTTCAACCTTTTTTCCTCAAATTTTATACTTGAAGGATTCACTAACTAAGTTCACGAATTTGATTTTATTTTCTAAATGATACCTAATTTGATCAATCTTAAGATGGAACAAAAAAGATTTTCTCTCTAATATTTATAAGATAACATAAGCAATAACTAGAGCTGAATTATTATTGGGCTTGTTTTATTTGTGTTGGGCCTAATTTGAACAGCCCAATTGTGGCCCGTATAAACCCTAATAGTACATATAGCTTACGAAAGAAAATAAAACTAGCCGTTAGGATTGCGGCGTGGAAGTAACGTTCGAAAATTTGTATTTTGAATTTTCGAAACCACAAAACGTCTCTTTTTATATCGCATCTCTTATCAGTGTACTGTCTTCGTCTTTCATTTCTCTCTCTGTTAATCTTCACTTGATTCGATTTGCTTTTGGGAGAAGAAGAAGATCGATCGATCCAGAGTTCTCTTTAATTACCTGCGGTCTCTTCTTCTTCTTCGATCCGCACAAGGGCGTTGTGATTCCGCATCGATTTTGTTTGCCATTTCCTTGAATTCGATCGATTACGTAGCTGGAGGTGGAAATTATGGCGACGACAAACAATAGCCGCCACCAGGATAGCAACCCCAACACCCCCGCCGCGGCAGCGATGGCGAAGCAGACAGTGGCCCCTGCGAAAAGTGTCGATACGCAGTCTGTTTTGAAGAGGTATGAGCTTTCTCCACCACTTTTAGGGTTTCGTTTCTTGCGTGAATCAATTTTCGGTTTCTCAATTGTTCTTGATCCACCTGTAGCTAATTTGTTCAAATCCAATTTCGATTCATTGTTCAATTCGGTCTTCTAACCCTAATCTGTGCAATGCATTTTGTTCCGAACTTGCGATTTGATTCTCAGTGTGATTCAGATCTAATTATATGATTCTTTTGATTTTGCCCTAATTCATCAAGATTTAGGGGCAAATGAAACCCTCCAATTCCAATTTAGTCTAATTCATCATTTTCTTCAATTCACAGGCTACAGTCTGAGCTTATGGCCCTAATGGTAACACCTTGAATCCACATCCAAATTTATGAATTATATATATATATATATATATAACACTTTCTTGTAATCTACACAGATGGGCGGCGATCCTGGCATATCTGCCTTCCCCGAAGAAGACAACATATTCTGCTGGAAAGGAACAATCAGCGGCAGCAAAGATACAGTCTTCGAAGGAACAGAGTACAAGTTATCGCTAGCCTTTCCCTCCGACTACCCTTTCAAACCTCCAAAGGTTAAGTTCGAGACAGCCTGCTTTCATCCCAACATTGATGTCTATGGAAACATATGCTTGGACATATTACAGGTACATACATATATATATATATATGGCACAAGATTTACCTCTTCCTCGAATCTTCTTGTCCAATGAATTAATCCTATGGAATGAATGATTTATATATAATTACAGGATAAGTGGTCATCTGTGTATGATGTGAGGACAATCCTGCTCTCAATCCAGAGCTTGCTTGGGGGTAAATAAACTATTCTGACAAAGCCATCAAATAATTGATGTATTCTTATGTTGTTTGGTTGTCTGTTTTAGAACCAAATATCAGTTCGCCTCTCAACACACAGGCAGCAGCTCTCTGGGGTCATCAAGAAGGTACATTTCTCGTCATTTTAAAGTATGTTTGGACATGTGAAGAAATAAACTTTTGCTGCATGTATTTACATATATCAAATACAGAATATAGGAAGATGGTGGAGAAACTATACAAGCCAAGTGCTGCTGCTTAGCCTTTACAGTGCAGTGCATCTTCTGCTGCTGCTGCTGCTGCTGCTGCTCTTCATTTAGCTTTCCAGTATAGAGTGAGTGTGGTGTGTTCCTTGTTTTAGTGATAATATGAAATAATAATAATAGTAGTAGTAGTAGGAGAGCATAATATATTATTATTATTATTATATTACTTACTGCAAACTATTACTGTATTGAAATCATATAAACAAGCACACATGTATGTGTTGTACTGTATTTTTATGAAATTTTTCTAAGTTTCAGTAGCAATAACAAAAATCCCTCCCCTATACCAAGAAATGGAAAAATGGTATATGCCTGCCACAACTATTTAGATTTTCTCTCAACTCGTTGACTTACCAACATACTTCCTAAAATACCTTTATTTTTATGTCATTATTACAATGCATATTAGTACATTTATCAGTAACACTATTTATCTCCGTCTGCTAAACTTATGGCTAATTTAGTACACAATTTTATTCACTAATTTGCCACCATTTTTTCATCATTTTAAAATAACAAATTTCCATAAACATCACAACTTTATTTTTTATATACCCCTCTATAACATTAAATTATTGTTATTTATTAATCTTCATAATTTTCCTGGACAGAGAGTAAGTCCGTGTAAACATATGCTGTTATAGTCACAAAACATCTTATTCAATCCACTATTCAAAAAAAAAAAAAGAACACAAGCGTTAACACTATGACAGGCACTTTAATGGCGAAAAATACCCCTTCTTGATCACTCCAGGGGGCTCTGCTGCCTGTGTGTTGAGAGGTGAATTTATATATCTGATTCCAACAAGACCAACAGCAGCACAGGCAACCATCAGAATACATCCATGATTCCGCAATGGATGGTGAAGACACAGACAACTTATCCTGTAACAATTAGACATGATTAATTCGATGCATCAAGGAAGAAGATTCAAGAAAAGGCAAAGCTTGTGTTATTTATACCTGCAATATGTCCAAACATATGTTTCCACACACCTCTGATGTTCAAATTTAACCCTGGGAGGCTTGAAACGGTAAAAATACACTTAAATTTAGCAACAGTTTATATTTAACTGTACATTTAGCCCTCTGCTATTTTGTAAGGTTAAAATTCCAATAATGATCTAATTATGTTTCCATTCTATCGGTTGTTTAATGACATTCTAGAACAAACTGATTGTTTAGTTAACTAGGATAATCATATTTTTCTGACAATCTACCTTATAAGGAAACCATAATCAGATCAAACAGGGATCTTAAACAAACTTTGCCGTATGTAGTGTTTACCTTCAGCCAACACCACCATCATGCTATGCGCCGGGTCTTTTCAAGTCTTCGAATTTCCAGCAGTACATATTTTAATCAAACAAGACCTCATTGTGATGGGCTTGCTAAAGATAGATAGTGCAAACGAACATCACAACCAAGAAATGCCCACTTAAAGATTGAATTGATCACTGATAAAGAGTAGAAAAGAATCTTCCAATTCCTGTGTTCGGGATCTACTGTTATGCTCATCTTAGGCCAGCTGGGGTAATATATTCCTTGTACAAAACATATAATGGATCCTAAAAATAAAAATTCAATTAGCACCAATCCTTGAATGTTTGTACTCTTAGCGAAAACTTGAAAATAAACTAAATACAATTGAATAAGATTGTGGTACTAAAGCTCTATAATAGTGTTTCTGATGTAAAGGAAAAACACTCTGAGCAGTCAAAAAGCAATCAAAATTATTGAGTTCAACGGAAATAAAAGAAACAAGATGTACTCAAAATATTCGTTCTTTCACACAACATGCATATGAAATGGTAAAACTTAAAGTGGAAAATTACAGCCAATTTTAAGACACATTTCATACTACAACTTGAGCCTGCAACAGCTGATTCAATGAAACACAGAAATCATCGTCATAAGAAAAATAAATAAATAAATACATAAAAATAAAACACAGAAATCAGAAACCATCAAACAAGGTTTGCATCAGTGAGTTTGACAGAAAATACCACACCAAACTTTTGAACAGGCGATAAAGGGAAAATTGTACTCAAGCAGAGAATGACATAGTCGATCCAACCATCTGATGCACCGCGATGTCCCCGAGAAACAAACCACATAAAAAACAGATGTTCTGCTAAAATGCATATACCTGTATCCACACACACACACATACATGTCTGTGTTTATAGTAACGTAAGCATGGCATAGAATAAAGTTAGATAAAGCAATCAATCATAAGTATAACACAGGAGAAATATCGATATGAAAAGAAAAAAAAAGAAAGGAAAAAGGTGACTGCAAATAATCTTTTATTAACTTTAAATTTCAAGTATATTTATCTCAATGACCTTTCGCATTTCAGCTGATGTTTCAAGTTTCACAAAATAGATTTTTTCAATGTCTGTAGTATTAACAAATTCCCTCGATAAGGGAAAAGTATAAACACTAGTCTAATCTATGTTCCCCTATACCACCAAACGGCTCATCGCTTGGCACCAAAAAATTGTTTTTGTAGGCTACCAAATGAGTCAGTAAGAGCTCTATTTGCTCCAAATTTCAAAGCAATACTACCGTTTGTCAAATCATTATTCACAGGGTTATGAGCTAGGGCTGATATCCAGCTTCCCAGACCATGTCAAGAATTGTGAGTGGTCGATTCAGTTTCAGCAGCATTCAATATCTGTCCCTTTCCTCACCAGATTCATTATATACTAATTGTGGGGTAAAATCTTCTCAGATGATGCAGAAGTCCTATCTCTCGTCTGATTCAATCAGTTGAAGAAAGATTAATCTATTCAGATTCCAATCAGATGGCACCTCTGTTGATCTTTCATCAACACAAACCAAACAATTAGCAGGCTCATCAGTGTGTGCAATCTCTGGTTAATTTTCTGAAACAAATTCACCCTTTGTTGCTTCCTACTGGAAAATGATGGGGGCAGAGAGGAGGTCTCTTATCGAGACACATATGGCATTTGAAGCTGATAATATGTTCAATTTTATCAGCCGTAAGATTCAATGCATCTCCATGGAACCAAGCTGCACACAATCACACAAGGAGAAATAAATAACAAGAAAAGAAATTAAGGTTTCAATTACGATAATCAAGCTCCATTACACCATTAAATTTTCCATCAATTGCTTTACAAGATTAGAATCACGTATAAACTAAGATCAAAATTATCTAGCTGGACTTCTCACAGGATATCGAAATCAGGACACAATAGTACAATCTGGCATTGAAAAAACAATTACCAAAATGGCAACGTGGTGTACTGATATAAAATACAAAGTATAATTAAAAAGATTACCTCCACAAATCTCACAAGCTAGATAGTTCAACTCAGACTTGTATTCCAATTCCTTGCAGAGACAGCATTTTGGTTTGTCGCAGATGAAATTCATCTCCCCAGAAGACACAAGAAGCATTTGATTTCTGAAATTCATTGAACGTTCATCATTTGGTCTTCGGCAAAATCTCAAACCGTGCAGCCAGTAACTGCTATAAACAGGAGTCCTCTTCTTCTTCCGAACACTATTTTTGGGCTTCTTTATTGCACCCTCTGAATGAACCCTTTTGCACCTCTTGCGCTCTTTCACTAAAATACTATGCAAATAAAGCCTAGCATTTTGTCCAGCGCTCCTCACAGAACACCGCAAGGGAGTAACTAACGGAACTGTTCTTGTGTTTCTAGAATCCACAGGCTGTTCCCCTTCTCCCCTTTTTTTCCCTTTCCCAGAAGGTTTTGATGCTTTTGATGCATTCTTAACTTTTGGGAACCCAGATTTCCTATTTCCTGTATCAACCTTCACAGGCTCACCACCAAGGCATTTACGGCAAGTATATGCACTGACAGATTCAGCTGATTTCTGAACATGTTTCTTATGAAAAAATCCTGAAATATATTATCCAAGTACCAAATGAACAGGTTAATTTGGTTTACACTACAACAAGAGAAGAAATTCAAATACATAACATGACAATCTGACAATAACTAAGATAAGAATGTCTAACTACATCTCGGAACATGAATGCCTTTACCTTGACAATACTGACAGCTAACTGCTTCACTGCAAATCAACATCAGTATTAGCATCACTGCTATTGAAAATTAATAGAGTAAGGGTTAAAAGCAAATCATTTTTGGAGCACATAATTCTGATACCATTCTAAGAAAATGAGAAAGACTACACATATTTTTAGCTTCTCGAAAAGGCAATATCCTTGTACACTAAGGAAAAAGTCTTGTGTTTAGGAAATGTATTCATCCAACTTTTGTGCATCTAGGATAATAATGGAAATATTTATCCTCAAAGAAGGCAGGGCATTCAACACTTCAAGGATAAAAATGGAATCATTTGATTTCCAGCGTTACAATATTGTAATAAGATTTTTCTGTTATAAATGATGCTCTAGGAACTAATAGATTGATATAAGAATGCGACCAAATTCTAAGTTTGAACAAGGACATACCTGATTAAAACATCTTCGTCACAATGCCCGCATTGAATTTGCTCAGATGTTTCAGCCCTTGAGAAGAGATAAGAAAATCCTTTGTTCCTGAAGGGTTTAATAATGACTTCACTGCTCTCACCAAGTTTTCCAGCATTTGCAACATCACAGTTACGAGCGATTCTTTTCTCTTCAAAAGCTTTTAGGAGATGCAATGGAACATGAGATTCTTCCAGCCAGTATTTCTTCCTTTCACTTGAGGAATCTTCAACCATGGATCCATGTATCACAGCAACATCAGGAATAAATCTTCTTTTACCAAAATCTAGAAGGTACTTTACTGCAGTTCCCTCGGAGCATTTCCTCCGGATTATAACCTTCTTAAATGACCTAAGTGAATTCTTAGCCTCCTTGCCCACCTTTGCGAGAAGTCTGTTATTACCAATTTCATCCCATTTAATATTGGCATCAAGCTCTCTAACCTGAAAACATGATAAAAATTCATCAGAATCTCTTTTGTTATGAATCAGTAAACTAATGCTTATTTCACTTTTCCATTAATTAGGCGGGACAAAACCAGAATATATATATATATATATATGTAAAGCACATTGAAGGAACAGGCCTGGAGGGCAAGCTGCTCCAAATTTCTTGATGTCTCAACTGCAGCTCTCCAGGAAACACACTTGGTTCTCTTGGCATGCTCCCCACTTTCAGGGTACAGTATGCCTGGTATCTTCTTACAGCCACCTATAACAATATAATTTAAACCATTTTCGGGTAAGTAACTGGACAAATATCACAAGTTCAAAAAATAGAAAAATTACAAAACTTCCAACCTTGGCGAGCAGCTTTGGAAGCCAAAGACAAAGGCAAAACTTTCCAATTGAAAAGTGTATGTGAGATCCTTCTACCTCTCCACCAGAGTAAACGCATCCCTGATGCAGCTTTCGAAGATGAGACAGTCTTAACCTTGGATGGATTCGTTCTTTTCCTGCCACTTTCATGTTTCAATGACACTCGAACACGACGAGCAGAATTATTGACAAAATGATAAGCAGAGCCCATTGTAACTGCAGAATCCACATGCTTTTGCCATTCAGAAGAAAGTGCTAGATGATGCAAATTTGACTCCAACTGGCATCAAATTAACAAAGAATAAAATAACTGGTTAATAAGAAAGTATAAAAAACCTGATATAATATGTAATAAATTAGGAAGGGAAGACTTTAAGAATCTCGCAATGTGGATTAAAGGCAAAATTCAAATTCAGCATCTCTTTAACGGAGAAATAAACATAGTATACAACGTCAACATCCATATATTAGCCGCAAGAACAATTTAGCTACAATATGCATACCTTTAACAACAAATATTTCAATGATGTAATGTTGTTTGCTTCTAGAACACTTTTACGCCAAACCATAGAATACTGGGGATTTAACCATGGGCCCAACAGAAGACCGTGCAGGTGATCTTCAATGCATACATAATGGCACTTGATATCAATAAGATGATTATTGTTACTATTTCTTGACTGAAATCCCAAAGCATTGCAGGTATAACTTTCCACAGCAGGAATACTATCGTTCATAAAAAATAAGCAATCCCTTTCGTCTTCTGGAACTCTACAATGGCAACACCACCCACAGCTCTCTCTCCTGGAGACCAAATTTGAAGTTTGAATATTTGACCAAGAAAATTCAGCACATCTGTTTGACACAACCTTCAGTTGTCCTGCTACATTTTCTTCAATAGATTTTGTAGCATCTTCAGAGATATTATCAGAAGATTTACAGGTCATATTTTCAAAATATGATGATGCAGTTTTAGCCAATTCATAATGGTTGACATAATTTGCCTCGTGTTGAACTTTAGACAGAACTCCTGAGTTTTCATTGTGAGGTGCAGAACACTCCAAACTAAAGTTTCTGCCTTTTTCAGCATCCAGAGAAGTTGAAACCATACAGTGATTCCCAGCATTCTCAAGCCTCCCTGGAGAATGAAAATGATCAGCGCCCTTTTCTGAACAAGCCAACCCAGCTTCACTTAAAGAATCAGGCTTTATAGATGTCTGAGATACTTCGGCTGAACATTCCGGACTTGCCAAATCCAATCTCACTCCATGGGTTTCAGTCTCCAGCTGAACAGTGCCCAGACCAGCATTTACTGGTTCTGCACAACTTGAATTTGCAGGCATTGACTTTTCACGAGACCTCTCAGCAAAAGTCTCATTGTCAAGCAGTTGTCTGCTTTCGGGAAAAGCTGACTGTATAGAGTACGAACGATCATCCAAATCATTTCTTACCCCAACAGCTACATGAACTACATTCCAAGTTTTACACACAGAATTTATTATTGAGTTGTAGATAAATGGTGTTGATTCCAGAGCTTCAATAAGAGTGGCCAAGTCGTTTCTGTTGTAGAACCGATACAAGCAATCATCTTTCCAAGACTCCATTCTGCAAGTAAGCAGTGCAATGGTCAACATATGCTGTATGACAGTTATAATAAGCAATGCTCAGTATTAATGTGAGAAAAATGTATCATAAGCTATTTAACACTAAACAAATATAGGAAAAAGGTAATAAATGTAGCTAACTATAGGGCATATAACAAGAGCCAATGATACATAAGAAATGAATTACAGAAGCTATTGAAAGCACACCATACTTTCTGCACAACATTGAATAAGCAAAAATGATTCTGCAAAAAAACCATGTATTATTCTATTTTTACACAGTTTAAGCTCTAATATGCATAAAATAAAAAGACTCAAAAGATAATGTCAATTATATAATATGATATTAAAATATCAAAGAACTTGACAAATGACTTTAGAGAGGAAATTAGAGAGAACAAGTATTTTCAAATTAAATAAGGAAACAATAAAACAAAACTCGGAACAAGAGTTGGTGCAATTCATCCGTAAATAGGATTCAGAACAAGAAGTTAGTCGAAATTGAAGAACAAAACTCATTTTCCATGGCACACATCCCAAAGTCGCATTAGAACCATATAGAAGCACATTGCACACTTATCAACTGAACTTAACATAAAATAATTGAACAAAAATGAATCTTATATACAACTATAAAATTTAAAGAAACATAGATGGTCAACACAAATGAGAAAAGTGGATGATAAAATAACCACGACACAAGTTCAAAGGTTAATAGATTTGTAGAGGAGTATTTAGTTCTTCTGAAAGACACCAAACCAGAGAATGAGAGAGATTAAAGTTAAGAGGGAAGGATGATACATTTAAGGGACTTATTTTTTTAAAATACTCCGATATTACAAAAATAAAAAAGTTGGAAACATACATTTGAAGAGATGGTGCAAGTCATGGTCTCTATAATTGGTTAAAAAGGGGAAAGGGACAAAGATATGTTTCTAAGGCTCTCCTCACCACTAAGTGGTGCTGAGGTAGCAACTTGTGCCATGGCATACGAATAACAACTGTGGTTAATATCATGCTTAATGGTACTAGATATAAAAGCAATAGTAGAACAACACCAAGTCCAAAGGTTAATAAATTTTGTAGGACAGTTATGTTCCTTCCAAGTGCAAAGGTATACAGTTCTTCTCGAATAGCATTTACTAACAAAGAAGCTAGAAAAGCCTTTTGAGGAGCATGTGAAGGACACGCCTCTACAATTGTGTAGAAGGGAAAGACACGTGTCTTTGATGTTAACTAATAAAGAAGCAAGGAAGCCTTTTGAGGAGCATGCAAAGAACACGGCCCTACAATTGCATTAAGGGGAAAAGAGGCGTGTGTTTGACATTTGCTAATAACAGAGCTAGAAATCCTTTTTAGGAAGGTGCCTAGGATGCACGCGCCTCTACAATTGTATTGAAGAGGGAAAGACACGTGTCTTTGACACCTATTGCCACTCCAAATGGTGTTGACGTTGCACCTTGTGGCATTGTATGCCATTTAAAATTAAGATCGAGTCAAGGTGAATTTAAATATCAAGATTTAGGACCTCAAACACAAATCGTCCTAAGGAGCTAAACTCAAGATCAATAAGGCAACTATTTCATGGAGTTTTGCGCCCAAGCATGATAAGACTAGTTAATGAAATGAGTTTTCTTCAAGCTCAATTAAACTTGAATCTACTTTACATAATCATTATATTCAGCATAAAAACCCCATTTTAATTTAACAATAAAATTCTCAAATTTAGCATGCTTGGTTAATTACATGATTTTCACACATTTTATTATGACTCAAGTTAGGCTTAAGTGTTCAAAAGTAGCCCAAGTTTGACGATACATCATTATTCTTTGGACTTGAGTCAAGTTTAGCCCATAAATAATGCTAGCAATAATGATTGAATTGGAGGAATCATTCGGTTCTTGTCGGGAGAAATTCATCCTTCCCAAACACAATATAAAGCTCTTTATTGTAACACTCTCCAAGAAACAAACATTATAACCCCATAAGTAACAAATCATCTATTCTATTTGTTCACAAACTTTGCGGGGGTTAAAAAATATGGTGCTTTAGTGTGAATTCTAAATATGCTGATGTATGTTTCGTTTCATACGGTTTTTAAGGTTTATGTAGACATACTATTTATGTACAACTACAAGTCCCATAATTAACATACTTAGTTGAGCTCAACAACCATTGTGGACCAACTTCTCAATAACTCAAGTTGGACATGTGAATGTTAACAGTCGGCCCGAATTTAAAAATAACCAAACTCGATTCTGGCTTATGATCCAAGTCCGTTTACATTCCCCATGTCAATTATATATAATGGAAAGTAACAAATTGATGTTTCTTTTCTAAATATATATATATATATTTCTTGATGTGTTCACCAACTTTGAAAGTGAAACATATGGTGCTTAATGTGAAATTCTAACGATGGAGCTAGTGTTTTTTACTTTTTTTTTTTTTTATTTTAGTTAGGCTTACAATAACTGTTTATTTAAGAAGGGACAACCTCACTCACTCTTGAATTGGGACACTTGCATGAACAACAACTACAAATGTTGCACATCCGCCACCTACTATACTCTTAAGGAAAAGTAGGATCATAGCTTAGATCCGCCCTAGAATTGGGTTTGGAATAATTTATAATAACAAAATTATTTGATAGCTAATCAATTAAAAATAACCAAACTCGATTCTGGCTTATGATCCAAGTCCGATTACATTCCCCATGTCAATTATATATAATGGAAAGTAACAAATTGATGTTTCTTTTCTAAATATATATATATATATATATTTCTTGATGTGTTCACCAACTTTGAGAGTGAAACATATGGTGCTTAATGTGAAATTCTAACGATGGAGCTAGTATTTTTTACTTTTTATTTTTTTATTTTAGTTGGGCTTACAATAACTGTTTATTTAAGAAGGGACAACCTCACTCACTCTTGAATTGGGACACTTGCATGAACAACAACTACAAATGTTGCACATCCGCCACCTACTATACTCTTAAGGAAAAGTAGGATCATAGCTTAGATCCGCCCTAGAATTGGGTTTGGAATAATTTATAATAACAAAATTATTTGATAGCTAATCAAGTATATCATTAACTTCTACAATTTAAAACATAAGGAACATATGTAATGGATTGACTATTATAATTAAGGTGACTGTATAAGTAAGAGAAAAGGTTAAGATTGTCTTTCATTGGAAGGGTGCTTGGCAGGAAATTATGAAAATGGTAACAAATATGATCATAATTTCAATATCACGTCTAACTCTTTAGAAATAATTAATAGGAACGATTATAGCCTTGATCCGTCCTAGAATTGGGTTTGGAATAATATATAATAACTAAATCATTTGATAGCTAATCAAGTATATCATTAACTTCTACAATTTACAACATAATAAATATATGTAATGGGTTGACTATTATAATTAAGGTGACTGTATACGTAAAAGAAAAGGTTCAAGAGGTCTTCATAATTTCCATGTCACGTCTAAATTTTTAGAAATAATTTATATGAACAATCATAGCCTAGATCCGACCTAGGATTGGGTTCGGAGTAATATATAATAACTAAATTATTTGATAGTTACTCAAGTATATCATTAACTTCTACAATTCAGAACATGGGGAATATATGTAATGGCTTGATTGTTGTAATCAAAATGACAATGACCATGTATATGTGAGAGAAAAAGTTCAAGCGGTCTATTATTAGAGAGGGTGCTTAGCGAGAAATTATGATATAATGGTAAAAAATATGATCATAATTTCCATGTCAGGTATAAATCGTTAGAAATAATTAAATATGAACATTCATAGCCTAGATCGGTCCTAGAATTGGGCTTGGAGCCTAAATTATTTGATTGTTAATGAAGTATATCATAAACTTCTGCAATTTAAAACATATGGAATATATGTAATGGACTAATGGCTTGACTATTATAATCAAAATGACTGAATTTTGTGTATGTAAGAGAAAAGGTTCTAGAGATCTTTTATTGGAGAGGGTGCTTGGAAGGAAATTATGAAAATGGTAACAAATATGATCATAATTTCCATGTCACGACTAAATCTGTAGAAATAGTCAAATATGAACTTAGATAGATCTTGTTAAGAATGAGATTAGAATAACAACAGCCATGAATAATCATTGGCAAAACATAACAATTGCAAGAATCTCAGGTTTTTCAATTCAGCTTTTTCTTTTAATGCAAAGTAAATAATGCCATTTCAGTGCACGTTATCATTCAAAATCAATTCATCGTATCCTATTCCCTAATTTCTAGCATATAGATACATTGAGTAACAAAATCAAGGAAAAAAACACAGCAATAAACTAACATAAGATGCCATATTGGTACTCAACATAAACAGAATTGTTGATAGTTAAATTACTTGTGTGTTGATTCTGTTGAATACAGAAAACCATGATAATTGAAGCTAAATTTATGAAACGTTCTAGCATTTTGCAAGTATATGATTTTCATATGTGAAACCAGCATTATCTAGACACAAGTAAACACAGCGTGCCAATCGCATACTTTTAAAAACAAAAGAGTTGTATAGTGGGTAGATTACCACCAAGGTGACAAATGAATTCTCCTTGAGATATTGCATTAACATGCAAACCAACTGCTGGAGATGATCATTCATCTTTTATTAAAGTAAAGTTCATCTCTATGTTATAATATTTGGTGTTTGTGATTTGGGAGATAAAGAAGTTGTTCTTCTGTACAATTTTAGAAACTTATAATGTTATACACCCTCTTCTTTTTCTTTTTTTTGAAAAAAAGGTCATGTCGTAATTAATTTTTGGAGTGCATATACATATAAAATGTGAGGTAATGTGTATAAATTTCAATGAGAACTTAATACAGATCTTGATTAGATAACAATAGATTTTGACTTTCATGCAAGGTAAACGAAACAACTTGTAAATAAATCTAGACTTTCAAAGCCAACTAACAAGTTTGGTCTACATATGATGCCATTCATTCACAGATGTCAAATCAGTAGTAAAGTATTCAAGAAACTAAATGAATGTCATACTTAGCTAACCACTGTGATAAAGAGAAATTCAAAAGACCACTTTTACATTCAAAACATCACAATCAACAACGATTTTGACATCAAAACAAACACGAAACACAAGTAAACTCAACTGGATGCAATATACTTAGCTAACTACTGTAAAGAGAGACTTACACCAGCAGGTAACCACAGCTGTTGTAATATGCCCTTCCATGAGGATCGATACCCAGCAATTCTTGTCCTCTGACCGGATTTCTCAGTATCATCCAGGGCCTATCTTTAGCTATGGTGCATTCAGGGCAGTACCAGTCCCCGTCTGGCAACAAGCTACTAACAACCCCTACGCACCGTGAATGGAATGCTGCAGGACAGCCATCACAGCATATCAAGTTGCCTTCCATATGGCAGAGACGGCACTCATCATTGTTTCCGTCTGTCAGTTCCTCAGCATCCTCCTCGGTTACGCATGAGATGCTAGCAACATCCCCGACTGGCTTTCTTCTTGTAGAGCGACCCATTTTTATATTGTGTTCGAAACCTGTGGATCGCTCTGTTTCCAACAGCCTTCTGTTTATTTCTGTCCTGAATACTTTCATTTCTGTAATGTCATCACAGAAATGTTGAAGTATATCAACTTTTGTTGATATTGGCTGTTTGTAGTAGTTATTCTGCAAATATTGATCAACAGCCAATCCAGGACCATAAACAGGCCTGTGAAAAGATATATACAGCAGGGCAAACATAGGCCAGGTCACAACATCAAGGAAATTCCAGTTCAATGACCTAAATCAAAATTCAAATATTAGAGATTGTAAGTGCCATAAATTGAAAATGTAACAGCTTTGTAGCAAGAGTGAAAGTAATACCTGAGACAGTTGGAAGCAGAAAGAGAACCTTCCTCAGACAACGACTCCAAATGTTTCTTTAATGTTCTTAAAAGGGAAACATGGATGGAGTCGAACAATAATGTTGAGTCCTCAGCTTTAACAGATAGCAAAAAGTCATCAAACTCGAAAGGACTCAAAAATAATAATGTGCTAAAGGACCTCAGAAATGAATAAACCGAAACAAGATCGGCCACTGATACTCCACAGAGGTCCAGATTGCAGGAGGAAGGCGGCAGCTCCACCTTTGGAGGAAGCGCTGCAGAGCTCAGCGCATCAAAAACTTGATATGAGCTTGAGGCTGCAGCCCGCCTCGCCCGATGATTGCTCCGTTTCGGTTGTGCCACCGGCAAAGGTTGAGCATTATCATTCCCCGGCACCTCCTTTCTCTTCTTGCCCTTTCTTCTCAGGGGTAGGTTCTCTTGGCCAGCTTCAGGATCCACCTTTGGCAACTCTGATTTGACCAATTCAGCATCTTTATTGGGTGGATCCTTTCTCTTTTTACCCCTGCTCTTCCTTTGTGCACTTTGTGGGGGAATTTCATCCCCAGCCACATTATTAGGGGAGTTGCCTCTTGCTCTATGATCATCCATCAACTCCCCCCTTGCCTGCACATCCTCTTCCCCACAAATCCTATGAATTGATTCAAATTGACTCCCCCTTTCCTGTTCCTTTTCTTCTTTGTATTGTAAATTCAAGTCAAAGAATCGGACTCCCCTCCCCTCACTTCCAAGAGCTTCATTTGCATCAGAATTCAAATCCAAGATTTCTCTGTTTGCTCGCGAACTCTGTGCTGAAACTCCTTCATTCGATTGTAATCTTTCATCCAATTCAGTGCACACTGCCTCATTCAAATCAAAGCCAACCGCATTCCCGCGGAGTTCATCATCACTGGAGCAATCAATGGGCGCCTGGTTCAGATCAAATCCTTTATTCAAACCTCGGCAAGATTTCGCTGAATCGCCATTTCCACCCACCGGATTGCAACAAACGCCACTCCCACCAACTGAATTCCCATCACCAACTCCTTCATTGCCTACACGGCGCCGCTTATTCGCCGCCTCACCATCCGACCCCGACGGCGGCAGAGGTGGGGCCTCGGCGGGTACCAGGAACGAATAAACCCCCGACCAATGCACCTCCTCGGAATCCCCGCCGTCGTACACGATCTTACAATTCCCAGTCGCCGGTTCGTAAGCCCGAACCATACCGAAAACTGCATCGCCCCCTTCCAAGCTCTTCATCACCCTCCTCCCCACACACTCCATCACAAAATTTCATAAATAGCAAACCTCCACCACCAAAAATCAAAATCAAAATCAAAAGAACCCCAAGAGCCACCAATGAATTGACGAAACGCAAAGAAAAAGAACAGCAAGAACAAAAACCAGAATTCCGTTGATCTGCAATAGCCCGCCCGTCCGACCGCCCGTCTACACGCAGAGGATCCTTTCTCACTCAAAAATTGCAAAACGTTCGGTGCATAAGACAGGACGGTAGGAGAGAGTGTGGGGACTATTCAGACGACACAAATGTGAAGCAAGGTGCGTCTTTTTCGTGACCCAGTACGGTTACATATACTGTTCAGTCTACCTAACCTACTGCAAACTCAGGGTACAACTCTCGAGAAGGAAGGTACTCCTTCGATTGGCCGCAATTCTGCAAAAGGTTGAAAACCCGGAAAACTGCAGACCAGATTTTACTCCAATCTTATTCATTTCTGTTGAAGACATTGATGAGTCATCGCTGTATCCACCTCCTACATTTGCATTTGTTAAAGGCAATTAATTTCAGGTACAACTCGTGCTGGACAAAGTACAACCGCCGCTGCGACTCGCGCTATTTTAGGGAAAAGGGTAAGGGACTGCGGGTGGATACTTTTCCTCATTTGGGGGCAACTTTGTGAAAATCTCAGATTTGGGCACTGTTTGTTGAAATTTAAGACCGAGGGTATAAATGGAAATTCGTGTTTCTAAATTAATTTAATTTTCCTATTTTATTTCTGGGGCTGTCCCTTTGTGTAACTGCCTCTGCCTTTTTAATTATCTAAAATCTTATTTGTCCTCGTGGCAGTCATAATTTAATTTGAAAATATATTATAATAATACTCCTATATGTTTTCTAAGAAAATAATTTAATTTGAAAATGAGTATGCCAATAGTCATAATTGGAAGATAAAGACTCAATAAATTGAGGATAGAAGTAAAATTAATATAAATGATTTAATATACGGAAACAATATTTAATATTTGAATTTAAAAAATGACATTCATGTACTTACTAGAAAAGTGGAGTACTATTATATTTAAAACACTTCAAATGGAGTATAATTTAAAGGTGTTAAAAATCTCTAAAAATATTTCTTTTATTTTTTTTCATTCAAAACATCAACAATTATTTTAATTCGAATTTTATTATTTAAAATCAAAATTGAAAACCAAAATTCTAAAAATAACTACACTTAATAAATTTTAGATATGATTTAACAATTTCTTTAAAAGCACTCTCCATAAATATTGTATTTCAATTATATACTTGCTAAAAAGTAAATGAATAATAGGTAATATATTGAAAAACAATAGGTATTATTTATTTAAAACACTCACATAAAATTTCATTACTAGAGATATGCCGCCAAAAAAATGAAATGGATTGTAGCTATAATTTTTTTACATGACAGTCTTAGGGCGTGTTTGGCAATTAGCTGATAGCTGTTAGCTAATTCAATTAGTTGTTTGGCAATTAGCTGATAGCTGTTAGCTAATTCAATTAGCTGATAGCTGTTAGCTTATTCAATTAGTTGGTTTGACTAGCTAATTCGATTAGCTGTTTGTATTAAAATGTTTGGTAAAATAACTGTTTGATATTAGCTGTTTATACGTAAAATGACAATTGAAGGCATTTCTATTTTATGTTTATTTCTAATATATTCAAATTTTCTTTTGAGTTTAGAATGTTTAAAATTTTTTTGTTATTAATTATTGAAAATTATAAAAGTGTTATAAAAGTATTTATTTTTATTACAGTTATATTTAAAAAAATAATATATTTTTATTAAAATATATAAATAGTTTTTTCTAGTAAAATATAAAATAATAATTTTTTTTGTGTATATATTTATTATGTTAGTTGTCGATTAGTTCATTATATTTATAATTTTCAATAAATTTAATTTATTTAATTTATTTTTAGTATAAAATTTATATAATGTAATTTTAATATAAAAATAAATTATTAATATTTATATTTTCTATTTTATGTTGATTTTAATAAATTTATATATTTTATAATTAAAATAATTTTTATATAAAAATTAATTATTTTAAATTTATAAAAGTAAAACTATATTATAATAAAATATTATAATATAATTAATAAATAATCAAAATATATTTATTTGTGTAAATTGCATAATAAATTTTTAAGGACATATAAGGAATAAAAAAATTTTTACAGAAAAAGCTATTTCAAAACGTTGGGTAAGTTAGCTTTTCAGAAATTAGTTTTTTAGGTCCAAAAAGCTAATTTACCAAACACCTAAATTAGCTTTTTGACTAGTCAAATAGCTAAAAGCTGTTCAATAAGTTAAAAGCTCTTCAAAAAGCTATTTGCCAAACACCACCTTAATCTGCACTTTTTATATTTTTTTTCACACATATTTTTTTAAAAATAATAATAAATTATATATTTATTATTTTTATATTTTCGGGGTCGTTCCTGGGCCCGAGCGAAATGGGCGACCGTCCAAGGCCCAATTTAAAATTTGCATAATTAATTATGTTTTTACAACAAAACATCAACTTTGGATAGAGAAAATATTTTATTTTGTATACTTTAATTAACAAGAGAGTTCACGCAATAAATAAAATACAAAATATTTTTTGCATTTTTACTAAAATACAAGGGGTATTATATAATTTATCCTAAATTTTAACCTATGTGTTTAATTGTGATTTCAAATACTCCCTCCGTCCCAAAAAAAATATTCATTTGTTTTTTGCACGTAGTTTTAAAAATATTAGTATTATATTGGGATATAGTAGGAATAAAGTAGAAATTACTAAAATAACCTTGTTAGTATGTGTGATATAAAGGTAATGACATTTGTGTAATATATTGTAAGTTGTAAGGGTATTTGTAATTGTGGACAAAAAATTGTGTTATTTTTAATAAACACAAAATTTGTACAAATTATATTTGATTTGAATTTAAAGCGGGTCATATTCTCTAAATGGATCATTTGATTCTCCTTCCAGGTCGATTTGTTTTCCAACTTAGTTTTCGATGGCTTCTTTGATCCGAAGAAGTTTGGTTTTCGGTTTGACTTTGCCGGCTTTTGGAAAGTTTTGGTCTCCGTACAGGCGATTTGATCGTCGGCTTTGGATTTGATGTCTTTTTTAGACGATCCGCAACTTTGATATTTGTTTTGGCTTTGCCGCTTTTGGAGGACTTTGGTCTCCGTATTGGCGATTTAATCATCGTCTTTGGATTTGTTGTCTTCTTTAGACGATCCGCGACTTTGACCTTCGCTTTGGCTTTGCCGCTTTTGGAGGACTTTGGTCTCCGCGTTGGCGATTTGATCATCGTATTTGGATTTGTTGTCTTCTTTAGACGATCCGCGACTTTGACATTTGCTTTGGCTTTGCCGCTTTTGGAGGACTTTAGTCTCCGCGTTGGCGATTTGATCATCGTCTTTGGATTTGTTGTCTTCTTTAGACGATCCGCGACTTTGACCTTTGCTTTGGTTTGCCGCTTTTTGAGGACTTTGGTCTCCGCGTTGGCGATTTGATTCATCGTCTTTGGATTTGTTATCTTCTTTAGACGATCCGCGACTTTGACCTTTGCTTTGGCTTTGCCGCTTTTGGAGGACTTTGGTCTCCGCGTTGGCGATTTGATCATCGTCTTTGGATTTGTTGTCTTCTTTAGACGATCCGCGACTTTGACCTTTGCTTTGGCTTTGCCGCTTTTGGAGGACTTTGGTCTCTGCGTGGGTGATTCGATCGTCGGCTTTGGATTTGATGTCTTCTTTAGACGATCCGCAACTTTGATCTTTAGTTTGCCTTTTCCGCCTTTTGGAGAGCTTTGGTCTCCGTGTGGGCGATTTGATCATCAACTTTGGATTTGATGTCTTCTTTGGACGATCCGCAGCTTTGATCTTTGATTTGTCTTTGCCGCTTTTGGAGGGCTTTGGTCTCCGTGCGGGTGATTTGATCCTAAGCTTTGGATTTGATGTCCTCTTTAAACGATCCGCAGCTTTGATCTTTGAGAAGGTTGATTTGGTGCTCCATAACGCTTTTGGCGGCGTGTCCCTTTGACTTTTGGATCGAAGAGGGCCGAGTTGTTGCTTTGGTGAAGAATGCGATGAACACCTTGAAGCTTTGGGATGAACTTTTGAGACATTCCCTTGGCTTTGACGAATTCCTCAACGGCTTTGAGAGCTTTGATCCTTGAAGATGTGGATTTAGTGCTCCATAACGCTTTTGGCGGCGTGTCCCTTTGAATTTTGGATCGAAAAGAGCCTGGTTTGCGCCTTTTATGAAGAATGCGACCAACATCTTGAAGCTTTGAGAGCAGCTTTGGAGGCTCTTCCTTGGCTTTGATGGATTCCTCGATGGCTTTGAGAGCTTTGATCCTTCCTCCGGCTCGGACACACGATGAAGAACGTTAACTTCATCGATTCGCCAACCAATATTGGCTCATTTGTCCAAATTGGTGACTTTTCGACAAAGAACGCTTCGAATGACACGAAGAACAATGAAGAACATTGCAGAGAGTCTAGAGAGACTTACCCCTGCGTGAGTCTTCAAATGAACTTCGGTGTGTAAATGAATTGGCCAAGGCTCCTATTTATAGGGGAGGGTGGCCTTGGTTTCCTTTTCGGATGGTGCCACGTGGATGGAGAGATTTTATAATCTTTCTTTTTTCATTAGATGCTGCTTTCCATTCTTGACGGATTTGATTGTGCACCTTCCTTTCTCGCCAAAATCTTCATATCATTGTCTTTTTTGGAAAATATTAACTTATATATTTCCTTTATTTACAAGATCTTTATATCATTGCCTTTTTTGGAAGATATTAATTTATATACTTCCTTTATTGACAAGATTAATTTATTTTGCTGCCAAATTTATTATGACTCTATTTATGCACGTAATATTTGTACGATATCTTCCATTTTAAGCATATTTTTGCATTAATGGTTTATATTTATTGTACAAAAATTAACATATGTGCATAATTAGATACCATATATTTATATTATTGGAATTTTATTTTATTCCAAAATACATGATATTTAATTTAATTTAGACATTTAATTTTTAATGGCTACAAAATGCCCCCTTGAGACTTGTTTAAGCCGACGCAAAACGTTTAAGGCGTGAACAAGTCTCGAAACATAAAAAAAGAATTTCTTTTTGTTTCTTTTTTTCTTTTTTTCTGGATGAGATTTTTTTTGTCAAATTGATTTTTTTTAAGCTCAATTCTTTTTTTGGACTTTTTTTTTTGCCCAATTTATTTTTTAGGGCTTTTCTTTACTTTTTTTTTGGCATAATTGACTGAACTCGGAGTTATATTCCAAGTTGCCTACGTATCCGGTTAAGGAATCAAGTCATAACGTAGTTCAAAACAAATTGAATTTGTTTGTTTTTGTTAACAGTTTATTCTCGTGTTAAGGAGTCTTGTTAGAAAGTTTATCCTCATTTCCAGGAGATTATAGAAAGTTTATCCTCGTTTCTAGGAGATTAGAGAAAGTTTATCCTCATTTCCAGGAGATTATAGAAAGTTTATCCTCGTTTCTAGGAGATTAGAGAAAGTTTATCCTCATTTCCAGGAGTGTTGAAGGTATGATAGCCCCCATTATTTGAAGTGTTATATTTCTCGTCATCTGAGAAATCTTCAGTAGGCGGTCTATACATTCCACTAGACATCATGCTGAATTCCATACCATGACCGCGAGTGGCGAGTTCTTCAAAAGTATGGGGTCGGATCCCTTGTAGGATGTATTTCAAGCCCCATTGCATCCCTTGAATGCACATTTCTATGCCGGAAGCCTCGGATATACGGTCTTTGCAGTTGAGGCTTAGACTTCTCCAGCGGTTGACGTAGTCAATTACTAGTTCATCTCTCCATTGGCGGCTGTTGGTGAGTTCAGACATGCTGACGGTTCTCTTTGTGCTGTAGAACTGATTCAAGAACTCGTACTTTAGTTGTTCCCAATTTTCGATGGAACCAGCCTCTAAGTCGATGTACCAATCGAAGGCGTTGCCGTTTAGTGACCGCACAAATTGTTTGATTTAATGTCCTCTGAATAATATACGTTTAGTTAAATGAATATGTATAAAAACAACTTTTATAACAAAATCGTTTGGATGTAATAAAACAAAAATATTATTATAATAATAATCAATAATAATACACTAAATTAACAAAAATAATAATAAAATAAAAAACACACACAGATAGTATTATTCTATCTAATATTACATTTACGATTTTTTATACATCACAACAAAAATACTTAAAATTATAATACTAGACAAACAACTTCTATTTTTTATTCTTTAGATTACGAGGTGTATTCCATTAGAATGGTAATAATTTAATTTTTTTTTTTTTTTTTTTTTTTATACTTAAAAAAACTTATGAATTTTGATGGACTTGAAAAATTCATATACTCCAATACAAGTTTGACTTATTTTGTTTTAAATTGATTTAGTTAATTTTTTATAAACTTGATTGAATTTATATGAATTTTAATAAAATTGATAGAATTTTAAAATAATTTTTTAAATGATTTGTATGATTTATATCATTTTAAGTATGGATGTACACAACAAATTAATAATAATAATTTAAAATGTTCAAATTATTTAACAAAAATATAAAAATTAGCAATACGTAGGCTTGTTTAGATTGGTTTAAAAAATAAGTAAAAGTTAAAAGTAAAAACAGAAGCAAAAATTAAAAATAGAAGCCGTTCGATTTTATATACGTTTGGTGTAATATTAGAAAGAATAATACTATGTGTGCGTATGTATTTTTTTATTATTTTTTTTTTTATTAATTTGGTGTATTGTTATTGATTATTATTATAATAGTATATTTTTTTTATAATATTTTTTGTGAATCATATAGTAATAGAACATTATTATTTTTAATAGAACATTAAGTACACGTATTTTAGGTATTTGATTTAATATTTTAGAATTGAAGAATTAGTGGACAGTGAAATTTTTATTTTTATTTTTTTCTCTAAAAAAAACTAAAAACTAAGGTTAGGGTATAGGGGAAATTTTCAAAATATATTCCTTACCTATACCAATTATTGTGTTTGTTATATTGAGTATAATTTTTGCATTAGCAATTAACATTTTACATATTTATAAAAATAATATTTTTCGTACCTAAGCTGTGTGAGACTTTCACGTTCTATCTAACCTCACTCGCTTTGGTCATTTCTAGCGTCTTAAAACCACTTGGCAAGCACAAAAAAAAATTATATTTTATGCATATTGTTATAAAATATATAATATAACAATACTATATCTAATATATAGATATATATATGTCTAGAGAGAGAGTGAGAGAGGAGATAGAGTACAATAACGAGAGAGAGAAACCAAAATTATTCACTTCATTTCATCAAGTACAAAGTCTTTATATAGGCAATTAAAAAATGATTAGTCACCACATTAGACTATGTGGCATTACAATATTATAACACCTATATATAATGACTCATAACACTTCCCCTTAGGTGTTATTAATTGTAATGAATATGCCTCGTTAAAACCTTATTAGGAAAAAATCTAGTGGGACAAAAATCCTAATGAAGGAAAAAGAGTATGATATTCATGCATTAAAAATACTTCCCCTAATGTAGACATTACTTGAAATATCGCTCCCCATGATGTGGACGTCATTTGAAGTCTTGCAACCGACGCATTCCGATGATCTTTACTAATTTCTCGAACGTTGCGGTCGGTAAAGCCTTGGTCAACAAGTCTGCTAAATTTTGGTCTGATCGAATCTGCTGCACATTTATTTCACCATTTTTCTGGAGATCATGAGTAAAGAAAAATTTTGGTGAAATATGTTTCGTTCTATCTCCCTTGATATATCATTCTTTCAGTTGCGCTATACAAGTTGCATTATCTTTGTACAAGATAGTAGGAGGATTATCATTTTCAGATTTCAAACCACAATTCTGTAAAATGTGGTGAATAATTGATCTTAGCCAAACACACTCTCTACTGGCTTCATGAATTGCTATTATTTCTGCATGATTTAAAGATGTGGTGGTTAATGTTTGTTTAGTGGATTTCCAAGATACCACTGTACCGCCACAAGTAAACATATAGCCAGTTTGAGACTTGGCTTTATGCGGATCAGAAAGATACCCAGCATTTGCATATCCAATCAATTCATGTCGAGATCCTTTTGGATATAATAGACCAAGATCAATAGATCCTTGGAGATAACGAAAAATATGTTTGATTCATTTCCAATGTCGTTGTGTTAGCATTGCACTAAACCTGGCCAATAAATTTACAGAAAACGCTATATCTGGTCTATTACTGTTAGCCAGATACATTAATGCACCAATAGCACTTAAATATAGTACTTAAGGACCAAGTGCTTCTCATTCTCCTCTTTTGGTCTAAAAGGATCTTTAATAGGATCGAGAGTTCTAATGACCATTGAAGTACTTAATGAATGTGCTTTATCCATTGCAAATCGTTTCAATACCTTCTGGGTATATGCAGATTGATGTATCAAAATCCCATTTTCCAAATGTTCAATTTGTAGACCAAGACAGAACTTCGTTTTCCCAAAATCTTTAATTTCAAACTCCCTTTTCAAATATTCAATAGCTTCTTGGACCTCTTCAGGGGATCCAATTAAATTCAAGTCATCCACATAGACAGCTATTATTACAAAATTTCTCCCATTTTTCTTTATAAAAATACATAGACAAATAGAATCATTGGCATATCTCTCTTTCAATAATGATTCACTGAGACGATTATACCACATGCGACCAGATTGTTTGAGCCCATACAAAGACTTTTGTAACTTAATAGAATAACATTCTTTTGGCTTTGATTTATATGCATCAGGCATACTAAATCCTTCAGGGATTTTCATGTATATATCATTATCCAATGAGCCATATAAATATGCAGTTACAACGTCCATCAGACGCATATCCAAATTTTCATGTGTTGTCAAACTGACAAGATATCGAAATGTTATTCCATCCATTACTGGAGAATATGTTTCATTAAAATCAACTTCAGGTCTTTGTGAAAAACCTTGGGCAACAAGTCTTGCTTTATATCTGGCAATTTCATTATTCTCATTTAGCTTTCGAACAAATACCCATTTATAGCCAACAGACTTAACACCTTCAGGTGTTTGAACAATGGGTCCAAAAACTTTTCGTTTTGCCAGTGAATTTAATTCAGACTGGATCGCATCTTTCCATTTTGGCCAATCTATTCTTTTCCGGCATTCATCAACTGATCTAGGTTCTGGATCCTCGTCATTTTCCATTAGATCAAGTGCTACATTATATGCAAAAGCATTATCCATAATTGTATCACTTCGGTTCCAATGCTTTCCAGTAGTAACATAATTTATTGAATTTTCAATAATTTTATTCTCTTCAGAAGAAATTCTATTATGATTAACATCCTCATAAAGTTTATCAGGATCAATTTCTCTAGAAATCTGATCCATATTACTACTTGTTTCTTGAGGGTTTTGATTAACATTCAAATCTTCAATTCTTTCATTTTTTCCTCTTTTCTTTCGAGGATCTTTATCTTTGGAACCTACAGGTTTGCCACCCTTTAGGCGTACATTTGATTCATTAGCACTTTGTATTTTGTCTCCAGGAATAACAATTTTAGTAGGTACATTTTCAGCATCTATATAAGATCTGGTGACCCTGCTGGCGTCACAAAAAGCATCAGGCAACTGATTTGCTATTCGCTGCAAATGTAAAATTCTTTGTACCTCTAATTCACTTTGACTTGTACGGGGATCAAGAAAACTGAATGGTATTTTCCAAGTAATTTCCTTTTTCAGTTGATCAGTTTCTCCCCCTAATATTAGGAAATGCGACTCGTCAAAATGACAATCAGCAAGACGAGCCGTAAACGAATCACCAGTTAATGGTTCAAGATATTTAATGATAGATGGTGATTCGTACCCGACATATATCCCCAATCTCCGTTGGGGGCCCATTTTTGTACGTTGGGGCGGTGCAATTGTCACATAAACCGCGCACCCAAAAGTTCTCAAATGTGAAATATTGGGTTTTTCATTGTACACTGATTGTACTGGGGAGTAGCTATGATAGCTTGTCGGTCTTAATTTTATCAGTGTTGCTGCATGCATAATTGCATATCCCCAAGCAGATACGGGAAGTTTGGATTTCATTAGCATAGGTCATGCAATTAATTGCAGTCTTTTTATAAGTGATTCAGCTAGACCATTTTGAGTATGTACATGAGGTACAGGATGTTCAATGTCAATTCCAATAGACATGCATGAAAATTCACCAGCAATATCAAGACGAATTTTCTTTATTGGGTGATCTGGAAACTGAGCTCGTAATCTAATTATTTGAGCAAGCAACCTCGCAAATGCCAAATTGCGGGTAGATAATAAACACACATGCGACCATCTAGTAGATGCATCGATAAGTACCATAAAATATCGTACTGGTCCGTATGATGGATCTACAGGTCCACATATATCACCCTGAATTCGTTATAAAAATGAAAGGGGTTCAGTTTCCACTTTTGCCGGTGATGGTCTAATTATTAACTTCCCTTTTGAGCAAGCAACACATATAAACTCATTTGTATTTAATACCCTTTGATCTTTCAAGTTATGGGCATTGGTATTTTCAATAATTCGTCTCATCATAGTATTACCAGGATGCCCAAACCGGTCATGCCAAATCATAAAATCTGTAGACTTCTTGTCTACCAGATATGTCTCAACCACATTAATCTTTGTGCAATATAATCCGAAAGACAATGAAGGCAATTTTTCTAATATATATTTATGTCCATCAATGAATTTTGTAATTAACAAAAATTCATTATTTGCCTCACTTGATGTCTCAATATGATATCCATTTATGCGAATATCATTAAAACTCAACAAATTTCTTTGAGATTTACTAGAATATAGTGCATTTTGGATATCAAGTTTTACTCATTCGGGGAGAAATATTATCGCTCTTCCAGAGCCTTCAATTAACTTCGCACAACCACTAATGGTATTCATCTCAATTTTTCCCAACTTCAGGTTGGTGAAATATTTCTTATATTTCAAAATAATGTGCGTTGATGCACTATCAATAAAACATGAACTATCTTCCATATTATTCATTATAACGTGCTCAGCATTCATATTTCTTCTTCAGAAATTCCGCAACCTTCCGAGTAATACAACAAAAAAAATACGCTATCTTTTATGTGCACTTCCTCGGCAAAACCTCGTGCTGATAATGTGTTATAAAATATATAATATAATAATACTATATCTAATATATATATATATATATATGTTTCTAGAGAGAAAGAGTGAGAGAGGAGGTAGAGTACAATAACGAGAGAGAGAAACCAAAATTATTCACTTCATTTCATCAAGTACAAAGCCTTTATATAGGCAATTAAAAAATGATTAGTCAACACATTAGACTATGTGGCATTACAATATTATAACACCTATATATAATGACTAATAACACATATCAAATTATTAATACTTTTTAATAATAGTGTTTCATAAATCTAATTTATGTAAGATATTATAATTTTAATCTTTTAAATTAATTAAAGAAAATTACATTGTTTAATTTGTAGTATTTTTTAATATTATCTCCATCTCGTAAGAAGAGTACTGTGATTTTTTGTGTGTTGATATTTGAATATTAATTATTATATCAATATTTAGTACAAAATCAAGAGAAAGACAAAAATATATCTATTAGTCTCTTATAATACAAATACAATGATATTTGTGGAGTAAATTTTACAAATATAAAAATATTTTTAATGTTGAATACAATACCGCAAAAGACATAAATTTTACAAATATAAAAATATTTTTAATGTTGAATACAATACCGCAAAAGACAAATGATGCTAATTTTATGGGACGAATGTATTAATATATTTAATAAATCTAATTTGTGTATGCGATACAATTTATAAACAAACATAATTTTATGAATTTTGTATTAAATTTACTTTATACTTTTTTATTTATGAATCCTTTTTCTATAATTATAAAAAATATGATAATGTATTTTAAATATATATATATATATTTAATATATCATATGATAATTGCCGACAATGAATTTTATTATTGTTATTTTGATTAATGTTTTCAAGTGGACCAAACATATTTGTAGGTACACAAACTGCATTCATGAGCCCAAATTCAAGAAGGTGATCCAAATGCTGATTAATCCATCCAACTTAGCCCATATTGGAGATTCAGTAAAAACTCAGGAGGAAAAAAAAAAAAAAAAAATTGAGAATATTTTGGGGGTTTGGATTTTGAGTTGGAATTTGAATAGTAAAAAATTTGAATTTGAATAGTTGTATGATGTGATATAAATAGGTGTTGATGTGATGTTTTGAATGTAAAATTGATTTTTAGTATAATATAAAAAATAAAAAATAGATATTTGATTTGATGTTTTTGAGAGAGAAAAATGAGTTGAACAGTGGAATTAAAATCCAATCCCCCAAACAAACACACCCTAGAGTGGAAGGCAATTGCAACAAATGAAGTGAGAAAGTTAAGGACGACTGAGATGAAGAATTTGTTTACAAGAACATATACATGTGTATGTGAGTTTGTAGAAAGAATAATTGGGATGATGATTAGCTCTACAAGTGAAAAATATATTTCTTCCGTCCGACGTAATTTGTTTCTATTTTTAATTTTCGTTGTCCCACATAATTTGTATTTTTCTTTTTTTGAAAATATAATTATATACTTTAATTACATTTTAAATTTTATAATTTTTTTAATCTTAATTAAATTATTTAGTTATCTTAATCTTAATCTATAATTATTTTTATTATATATTTTTTAATTACTTATTAATTATACTTTAACTAAATTTTCGTATATAGAGGAATAAACCCATATTACATGAGAATGAGGGATTAATAGACAATATTGAATGCATGCATGACTGGTTGAGCAACTTAAAGGAAAATGGGTGTATACTCTTGAGGTAGTCTATGATATAGTCCTATTGTCAGTTTAATTTGTTTTTTCAAAATAAAACACTCTACAATTTACTAAAAAATTAATAATAATGACAAATATTTATGGGTGTGCTTGTTTAGTTGTAATTTCAATTGGAATTAATGCTATCAAAATATTATTTAAACAAACATTTAAATTAATATTTTATTTTAAATAAATTTCAAACTACAATCATACAAATTATATATATACAGCTCATAGACTATCAAATGAGCGAATTTGGTGGGGCCTTTATCGTATTTATTTGAGTGGTGATTATTTGCTAAGAGTGGTCTTACACTCCAATGCGGGAAAAAAAAAAAATAAAAATAAAAATCCCAATAGATAGATGTGAGTATTGGTTGGTCTAAACTAGCAAAATTAATTTCGGTTCATACTGCTGGGTGAATTGGTTCAATTCAGTTTAAAATTGAATTTATTAATTTTGATTTCAATTTAGTTATGATTTTCATTTTTTAGTTTCGGTTAAAGGAAAAAATAATAATAATAATAAAAATTACATGCTCCTTTCGTCCCATATTTATTTATCCGTTTGTTTTTGCATGAAATTTAGAAATATTAGTATTATATTGAGATGTAACATAAATAAAAATAAAAAGGCCTTGTTAGTATTTTATGATAAAAATGTAATGACATTTGTATAATATTGTAAATTGGAAAGGTATTTGTAAGGTTAGGTAAATAGTAGAGTTACTAAAAAGATGAAATAAATACTTTGTTATGAGACAAATAAAAATAGAAAAATAGATAGATTGTTAAAAGACGAAAGAGAGTATTAATAAAAACATATATTAAAATTTTGAATATTTGTATGTGCCCTATATATAAGTTATATATATTAATAAATAAAAATTTGATTTGTTCAGTTTTAAATCCAATTGAACCAAATTAATTTGGTTTGATTTATTTGAATTTAGAAAACTTTTGTTCGATTTCAATTTTAATTTTTACAAGTAAAATTGATTAAAATTTAAAATTCGATTCGGTTCGAGCCGAACGGACCAAATGCATGCACACCCCTACCAATGGATATGGGTGGGTATGTTTGATATTTTTAGCCTAAGATATTTTTCATGTTAAATACTAAAATATGTATAAATAATAAAAAACTTAATATCTTATTTTTAATAATTAATTTTTTTAGAATAAATAGAGATTATATTATATTTTTTAATTTTTATAATACTACGAAATTATCGATTTTATTATTATTATTATTATTATTATTATTATTATTATTTTGGAAGAACATATGTTTTGAAAATGCATTGAAAGTTTTGAATTGGTTTGAGAATTACAAAAAATCAAATAAATATTTAATATTTTTAAATAAATACTTAGATATAATATTTTAAATAAAAAATATAATTTTGATGTAATTGTAGACAAAAAAATTGTGTTATATTTTTTTATAAACACAAAATCGTACGAATTACATTTAATTTAATATATGCGGGTCCTATTCTCTATTTGGATCATTTGATTCTCTCTCCGGCTCGATCCATTTTTCCAATTTGGATTTGGGTGGCTTCTTTGATCCGAAGGGACTTTGGTTTTCGGTTTGACTTCGTCGGTTTTTAGGAAACTTTGGTATCCGTGTTGGCGATTTTGATCGTCGACTTTGGATTGATGCCTCCTTTGGATGATCCGACGGAATTTAATCTTTGAATGAGGGATTTGGTGCTCCATAACGCTTTTGGCGGCGTGTCCCTTTGACTTTTGGATCAAAGAGGGCCTGGTTTACGTCTTTTATGAAGAACGCGACGAACATCTTCAAGCTTTGGGAGCGACTTTGGAGGCTCTTCCTTGGCTTTGATGGATTCCTCGATGGCTTTGAGAGATTTGATCCTTCCTCCGGCTCGGATATACGACGAAGAACGTTAACTTCATCGATTCGTCAACCAATATTGGATCATTTGTCCAAATCGGTGACTTTTCGACGAAGAACGCTTCGAAGGACACGAAGAACAATGAACAACATTGCAAAGAGTCTAGAGAGACTTACCCTTGCGCGAGTCTTCAAATGAACTTCGGTGTATAAATGAATTGGCCAAGGCTCCTATTTATAGGGGAGGGTGGCCTTGGCTTCCTTTTCGGATAGTGCCACGTGGATGGAAAGATTTTATAATCTTTCCTTTTTCATCGGATGCCGTTTTCCATTTTTTGACGGATTTGATTATGCACTTCCTTTTTCGCCAAAATCTTTATATCATTGCCTTTTTTGGAAGATATTAATTTATATACTTTCTTTATTGACAAGATCTTTATATCATTGCCTTGTTTGGAAGATATTAATTTATATACTTCCTTTATTGACAAGATTAATTTATTTTGCCGCCAAATTTATTATGGCTCTATTTATGCACGTAATATTTGTACGATATCTTCCATTTTAAGCAGATTTTGCATTAATGGTTGATATTTGTTGTACAAAAATTAACATATGTGCATAATTAAATACCATATATTTATTTTATTGGAATTTTATTTTCTTCCAAAATACATGATATTTAATTGATTTTAGACATATATTTTTAGTGTCTACAAAATGCCCCCTCGAGACTTGTTTAAGCCGACGCAAAATGTTTAAGGCGTGAACAAGTCTCGAAACATAGAAAAAATTTTTTTTTTCTTTTTTTTTTTTGCCCTTTTTTTTTTGCAAAGTTGGCATTTTTTTTTTTTTGCATTTTTTTTTGTAAATGGCGTTTTTGCCATTTTTTTAATGCAAAATTGTTTTTTTTTTTTTTTTTGTAAATGGCGTTTTTGCCATTTTTTTATGCAAAATGGTTTTTTTTTTTTTTTTTGCAAAATTCTTTTCTTTTTTTTTTTTAAATAGCATCTTTGCCATTTTCTGGCGTTTTTGTCAATTTTTTTTTTTATTTTTATATATATATATACACATATCATATATATATATATATTATTTCCTTTATTCTTTGTTTTTATTTTTATCTTCCTTCCCCTTTTTTTTTATTTCCTTATCTTCTTCCTTTCCTTATGCATGTCTTTCCATGTCTCAATTTTTAGACACTATATAAACCCCCCACCATGAGAGAACTTTGTCATTCTCAACTTCTCACAATCTTGATTTCTCTCATTCTAGTGTAGGTTTCTCTCTTGTTTTTTTTTTTTTTTTTTGTCATCTTTCGATCTTTACTTATGTTTTTTTTTTTTTTGGTAGGCGAGATGGCTTACTTCAAGGATGTCTCCTCCCCCTCTGGAAACGCCGAGTTGGTGATTTGCGAGTTTGAAGGTCAATCGCTGGACAAGGCGACTCGTCTATTGGTGCATCCACCACTCATAGGACGCGGAGCTGCTCGCCCTCGCTTGGAGGTCCCAAATTTCCCAAAGACGTGGTCTCGGAATGTCGCTGGCGGAAAACATACTTTGCAATCCTCACTCCATCAACACATGCCAAACGATGTTCTTCCACTTCCAACCTTGGGGCGGCGGATCATGGAGGGAGCGTGCGTTTGGAATGGTCTTCCTTCATTTGATGGCAACTTTTCGTACGTGGCCGGCTATTGGGAATGGGCGGAGGATGTGTTGGATCGATGCGAGATTCAACTAAAGAGAGGATGCATTTACGATGCGGTCTATGCTTCCTTGTTCTCCTACGACTATTCTCCGGAGATCGTCAAGGCCGTTTGCGAGGCGTGGTGTCCCAGAACCAACACCCTTTTGACTGTCGCCGGTGAAGTGTCGATCTCTCTCCGTGACTTGGCGTCCTTGGCGGGCCTTCCCATACTCGGCTCATTTTACGAAGAGGTGGTACCAAGCGCAAATGAGCTATATGGCAGTAAAGAGGATAGGAAGCTGGTTCCCCGTTCGTGCCGATACCTGTTGCATGCCTATCACCTTCTTCGGAGTCGTGACAAAGGTCGACGTGGCGTCCGCACAACCGACTGGATTTCTTTTTGGTGTGAAAAGACCGTCAAATACGAGCGTCCTCAAATTCGTCGTGGCAAGGAGTCTACTCGTTCTTCTCGGCCTGATGCGACTTACAATCCTACCGGAGAGATTGGTGCCCACGAGCCATGGTCGAAGGCGCAAGAGTCACCTTTTGCCAAACTCAAAGTTGGACGGGAGCACCTTGAGGAGACTTTTCTCGCAGCGTTCCTTTCTTGTTGGCTTTGCATCTTTGTGCTTCCGCTCGACGATGTTGGTTTGATACGTCCTTCAACTTTCAAGATGGCAAGTATCCTAGCGTCGGGATTTCCAGTAAGCTTGGCCATTCCAGTCTTAACCAGTATTTATAAAGGGCTAAACCAGATTGCGGATTCATCATGTCCTGGGAAAGTTCGGTCGACAATTCCTCTCCACTTTTTGACCGGATGGATCGCTGAGTATTTTCAGACCCACTACGGCGTATGGAAGGGAATCCGTGGTCCGGGGATGGTGAAGCACTCCGGGGCTGTTAGTGCTCGCGCGTATAGAGCAGATGTTGCATGCCGAAAGATCTTGCGCGGTGACTACTTTCGTTGGGCTTGCACCATGATCACGAAAGATTTCGACGTACGATTTGTTGATGACGGGAAGCGCGAAGACTACGAGCAAGAATACTTCATCTCCATTCGCTCTTGTTTTCTGACTTTGCGGGATGGATTTCGATGCTTCGTGGAGCCGTATAGTCCCCACCATTTTTGCCGTCAATTTGGTTTTTTCCAAGAGATTCCCGGAGTTCTTTTGAAAGACATCCGTTGCTGCGCTTTTGAGGAAGGCTATCAACATTGGCACCAAAGTACTTACTTGAAATCTTCAGCCGAAGTTATTCTTCCACGCATTCCTGCGATCCCGAGGGGATTTTCTTCCGACGTATACAAGAAGTGGTGGACTCAAGTTTGCGGGTCTTTCTTGGATAAGTATATCCCGCCGGTACAAAAGACCACCGATCAGACCAAGCCATCGGATAAAGCTCGAAAAATGCCGCTACTTATCTCGGGTGTTCCTAAGAGGAACAATGGAAATTCAAGTACTCACAATGTCGGTTCTTCAAAGCAGACGGTACCCTCTGTCTCTGAACGAAGCAGTAGTGAGCATGATGTTCATTGGAAGCGAGCTCGTCGAGATCCTCATATCATCAACCCGTCAAGTCCTCGTTCGAGCCGACACCATTCTTCGAGCAATTTCGCGAGAGAGGTAACTTCTATCTCTTTTTTTTTTCTTTTTTCTTTTTTTTTCTTTTTTTTTTGACATGATCCGTTTTTTTTATCCCCTTTTTCAGTTGGAGCAAAGAATCCCGAGTATGGATGAAAAGATGGCGAGCCGAGATTCCATTGTTGAGGTGATTGGAGAAAGCAGAGGTGTTTGCAATGAGCAAGTAAAGGATGCTCCAACCAAGCCCATAGTTGTTCATTCCGTTGTGCCCGCGGTTTCAAAATTCTGTGGCGCAAATTTTGTGAAAGGGATCCAACGCGAATATATAGGAAAAGTATGGTCGGATCTTCGGGGTAAGCTTTTGAGGACACCAGCTCGTTTGCTTTCCTCGATTAAGGACGAGGTTGATGTAGTGCTCCAATCAATGAAAAGCTTTCAGTATTCTGACATTTCTCATATTGAGGACCGAGTCAAGGCCCCTTTTGATGACGCTGCATCTTTTGATGAGGCATGTTCTGACTCGATCGACGCCGTATCCTTGGCGGCTCGTAACCAACAGATTTTCGAGATCAAAGATCGACTGTCGCACCTTGAGACGAGGCATGTTGAGGAGTGCGAAGCTATTAAGGAGTTAGAGGGGTGTGTGGAGAATATTGACGTGAAGCTTCGCTCTTTACAAGAGCAAAAAAGAGAGAATATTTTCCTTATTAAGCGACGTCAAGGAGTTAATGAGAATATCACCATTCAAATTGCTGAAGTCAAGGATGAACTCGCCGCTGTAGAGAATGTCCCCGCGCAAGACGAAGAATACTTAAAAAGCTTAGAAGAGTTGTTGGATATTAGCAAAGAAGAGTTGTATAATCTTAATGTTTAAGATCAATTTGTACTCTTCATTTTGATTGCCAATCAATAAATTTAAATTCTCTCTTCTTTTTTTTTTATATATATATATATATTTTTTTTTGAGCATTTTTTTTTTACCCAAATCCTTTATCACTTATTTATTTATTTCTTTATTTATTTGACTGAACTTGAAGGTATATCTCAAGCTGCCTACGTACCCGGTAAAGGGATCAAGTCATAACGTAGTTCAAAGCAACTTGAATTTGCTTTTATTGTTATTTTGCAGTTTATCCTCATGCTAAGGAGTCTTGATTTGATTTGAAGGTCTCACGCATAATATCTTTTGAGGAACCTCCCGTTGATTGGCCCTATCCGGAGTCCGTCTTGAGATGTCAACTTGTATGCACCATTTGTGTAAACCTGAGTGACGACGTAGGGTCCATCCCACTTGGATAAAAATTTATTTCCCGAACGAAAGTTGATCACAATGGGCCTTCTCACAGCAAGAACCAAGTCCCCAATTTGAAAGGATCGTGATTTGACTTTTTTATTGTAAGCTCGAGACAATCGTGCTTGATAACACTCCAGTCTTTGTTGAGCTTGTAGTCTTTTCTCGTCGAGAGCCTCTAGCTCTTCGAGTCTTAATCTGACATTTTCTTCAGTCGTCAATTCTTCCTGGAGAGCGATCCTTAGTGAAGGAATTTGTCTTTCCAATGGGAGGACAACTTCGACCCCATATACAAGTGAGTATGGTGTCGCTTGTGTTGGAGTGCGGAATGTAGTACGATAGGCCCACAAAGCTTCACCAATGCGGTCATGCCAATCTCTTTTTGATTTGGAGACAACCTTTTTCAGCAAGTTACAAAGTGTTTTATTGAATGCCTCTGCGAGTCCATTTGCCGGTGCATAATACATTGAGGACTTCTTTTGTTGAAAGCCAAACTTTTCACAAAGCTTGTCGATGTGAGTATTGGCAAAAGATCTTCCATTATCAGTGATGATACACCGAGGAACTCCATAACGGTAAATGATGTTGACTCGTATGAAGTCAGCTACCGTCTCCTTTTTGACTTCTTTCAAAGGAACTGCTTCTGCCCATTTGGAGAAGTAGTCTGTTGCGGCCAAGATATAGAGATGTCCAGCGGACGACTTTGTGAGTGGTCCTACAACGTCCATGCCCCAGGTATCGAATGGCCACGAAGCAATAGTTGGGTGCAATGGTTCCGGTGGTTGATTGATAAAGTTAGCATGAAATTGACACGGTTGGCAGCTCCGTGCGAACTCTATACAGTCTTTAACCATGGTTGGCCAATAATACCCCATCCTCTTTATTCGGAAGTGTAACTTTGGGCCAGCTTGATGAGCTCCACAGATTCCGGCATGAGTTTCCTCCATAGCTTGTTTGGCTTGATGATTGCCGAGGCATCGAAGGAACATGTTGTCGAACGACCGACGATAGAGTATGCCGTTGAAGTAGGCATAGCGTGCAGCTCTTCTTCGGATATCTGCTCGTCTGCGCGGGTCACTCGGGAGCTTGTCATATTTTAAGAAATCTAATATTGGTTGCCGCCAATCTTCTTCTTCTTCTTCAATTTCAAACACCTCGATGAGGTGATTTACTTCTTTTTCAACACATTCTTCTTCTTCATACTTGCAGGAATCCACCCAAACTTTGCGTATCGGAATATACACCTGTTGATCCGGGATGGATAGAGTCGATGCCAATTTAGCCAGAGCGTCAGCTTGCCCATTCTCTTTCCTTGGGACATATTCAATAGAGACATCCCCGAGCAACTCAATGAGTGCCTTAGCATACTTTAAGTAAGGCATTAGTTCTGGTTTCTTCACTTCAAACTCTCCAGTGATTTGATTTACAACCAGCTTGGAATCCCCGTATACTTGAAGTTGGCGTTGCTTGATATCTACCGCCATTTTTAGGCCGAGGATGAGTGCTTGATACTCAGCCACATTATTTGAACACTTTTCTTTTAAGGCAAAAGAGTATGGAAGGACTTCTCCTTGTGATGTGACAAATATTACTCCGGCTCCAGCTCCATTTTTGTGTGATGAGCCGTCAAAATACATTTTCCATGGTGGGGTGATTTCGAGAAAAAGCGCGTCTTCATCAGGGAAGTCGTCAGACAACTCCCACTCAGCGGGGATGGGATGATCAGCAAGGAAGTCAGCCAATATTTGTCCTTTTACAGCTTTCTGTGGTACATATATGATTTCGAATTGTTGCAGCTGCAGGTACCACCTCGCGAGTCGATCAGAAAGGACAGGCTTTGACATGACATATTTCAAGGGATTTGCTTTGGACACCAACCGGATAGTGTGCGCTTGGAAGTAATGCTTCAACTTTTTTATGGCGAAGATGAGCGCCAAGCATATCTTTTCCACCGGTGAATAATTTAGTTCATTTGGTGTCATCATTCTACTGAGGTAGTATAGGGCATTTTCTTTCCCTTTATTGGCTTCCTGTGCTAACAAGGCTCCAACTGAACGCTCTTGTGCAGCGATGTAAAGCGTCAACGGATGTCCAGGAATTGGGGCTGTCAGCACTGGTGGCTTTGTCAAGTAGTCTTTGATACTTTGGAATGCCTTCTTGCATGCTTCATCCCAATGGAAAGGCACTCCCTTCTTCATGATTCGGCTGAAAGGTTGACATCGTCCAGCGAGGTTAGAGATAAATCTTCTTATATATGCTAATTTTCCTTGTAAGCTTTTTAGCTCGTGGATGTTACGAGGCTCAGGCATTTTTTGATGGCATCTATCTTTGCCTGTTCAATCTCAATTCCACGACTATGGACAATGAATCCGAGGAATTTTCCGGAGGTGACTCCAAAAGCGCACTTGAGAGGATTCATTTTTAATTGGTAGCGCCTCAACCTTTCAAAAACCTTTCTTAAGTCTTGCAGGTGATCTTCTTTTCTCTTGGATTTGACAACCAAGTCGTCAACATAGCACTCTACATTTTTGTGTAGCATGTCATCAAAGATCTTTTGCATTGCTCTTTGGTAGGTTGCCCCAGCATTTTTCAATCCGAAAGGCATAACTTTGTAACAGTAGATACCTTTCGGTGTACGAAAGGCGGTTAACTCTTCGTCTTCAGGTGCCATACGAATTTGGTTATATCCAGATGATCCATCCATAAAAGAAAGCGCTTCATGTCCTGTCGTTGCATCAATCATCAATTCAGTTATGGGTAAAGGAAAATCATCTTTTGGGCATGCTTCGTTTAAGTCTCGGAAATCCACACAAACTCGGATTTGTCCATTCTTTTTCTTTACAGGCACGATGTTGGAAATCCATTGGGGGTATTTGACTTCCCGGATGAACCCCACTTCAATGAGTTTGTTGACTTCATTTTCAATTTGAGGGATGAGTTCAGGACGGAATCTTCGTTGCGCTTGCTTCACAGAGCGAGCTCCCTTCTTCACACCTAGATGGTGGACCGCAACTTTCGGGTCTAAGCCGGGCATTTCTTTATATGACCAAGCGAAGACATCTTGGAATTCGTTGAGAAGTCGGATGTAGGCATTCATATCATCCTCACCCAGCTCTTTGTTGACATAGACAGGTCTTGGGTGATCTTCATTTCCCAAGTTGACTTCTTCTAACTCGTCCACTGCAGCTTTGATCCCTTCTTCAAGCGCGGAGGGTGCATTTCCTGCATCTTCTTCAATCATTGTCTCTTCTCCCCCTTCAGTGATGTAGCAGGATGATGCAACACTTTCTTCATTATCTTCTTTGGGTTTGGTGAAGACAACGGTTTGCCATTTAGCCTTTAAAACTTTACCGCAATGTATCGTCATTTTTGTTTGACGCGTCATGCGGGATGGAAAGCGGCTCTTGATTTCTTCATCCATCTCCACATATTTTGTTGATGTGGAATTCGTCTTGTTTTTCTCTTTATTGATCTTTGGTCCTAACCTTGTGAAGACAGAAGGTTTTAGCCTCTCGAAAACCGATACTCTTGCATTCTTCCCCTTTTGAGGTGAATTGGAAGACAAAGTCTCGCTTTCGGTGATATGATGATTTGCAGCCCTTTTGATAGCAATGCGTACGGGAGCTTGTGGCATGTACCCAAGACCAGCCCTCGAACCTTGGGTTGTCTGTGGTGGTAACTTTCCCAGCAGTGATTCCTCATTTGGATTATATCCAGCTTTTATGAGAAGTTTGTAGGCTTTTGGGCCAAAGCTTTTGTCCTTTTGCAATCGCATAGCCTCTATTTTTTCTTCTTTTCCATTTCTTGTCTGTGATGGGGAGATTGGGTTGAGTGGGGTCTTCGGAAGAGTCAAATCTTTCAGAGGCTCAATTAATGAGTCTGCAGAACCTGAGGCAGGTATTTTTTCTTTATCTCTTAACTTTGCCCCCAAGTTTGGTTGTGGTGCTTTGACATCTTCATGTACCTTGGATTTTTTTGCTTCTGTAGAGAAATATTTGGCGTCCGCAAAGTGTGACTCGGCTTCTGCATATGGCTTTGTGTCTCCGAGAACTTTCTTTGTCACTCCATTTTGAGTGTATTTGAAGCATTGGTGCCACGTTGATGGAACTACACCATTCTCATGTATCCACGGTCTTCCCAAAAGAATGTTGAAAGATGTCTTTGCGTCTATCACGTAGAACAAAGGGTTAGTTTCCATTTCATTGATTAAAAGTCTCAATCTTATGGTGCCAAGTGCTCTTTGCCCCTCTTGATTGTATCCATGTATTGTCATACGACTCTCGAACAACTGATCTACTGGTATTCCCAATTTTTGCAATGTGTATAGAGGAAGGACATTGACTGCAGCTCCTCCGTCTAAGAATATCCGGTTAATCCTTTGTTCATGGATATAACCCACGACCAGTAATGGACGATTATGGGGTTTGGATCCTAACACCAAATCTTCATCAGTGAAAGTTATCGTGGCACATTCTTCACTCGATTTGTCTCTGATCGCCTTGCCACCTTTCTCGGTAGTGAGACAATATGATTCTTTGTCTTTTATGTCAACTTTGAGAGACCCGAACATGATTGAAGTGACATTAACAGAAGCAGAATCGTCTTCAAGGGGTGATCTTTCCTTCATGAGCCAACTCCATGACTTTGTCTTTAAAGATGAAACAGTTATGGATGGGATGTCCTACGACACGATGGTATTTGCAATATCTTGGGTCATCAACCTTTCCAGCTTCCTCCGGTCTTTTTGAATTCGGAAGTTCAATGAGGTTTTCTCTGAGTAGATCGTCAAAGATTCCCGAGACGTCAGAATCCAGGAAAGGATAAGTTTTGGATTGCAACTCTTTAAGGGTTGGCCTTGGCGGTCTTTCTGTCTGAGTTGATTGTCTTTTCCTCGCAACTTCCTTTTCTTTACTTTGGATCTTCATAGGTGCTTTGGTCGTCGCTTTTATGGCCAAGGCTTCTTTTCCAAAAGACTTGATAGGGGCGTTGTTCCCCTTCTTTGCGGCATCATATCTTTCGTATCTTTTTGCTTTTGAAGATTCTTGAACTGGTGGTCCGTGCATCCCGCTTGAAGTCATACTTAACTCCATGTCATGAGCGCGGGTAGCAAGTTCTTCAAAAGTGTGGGGTCGGATCCCTTGCAGGATGTATTTCAACCCCCAGTGCATTCCTTGGACGCACATCTCTATACCGGAGGCCTCAGACAACCGGTCTTTGCAGTTTAAGCTCAAACTCCTCCAGCGGTTGATGTAGTCGATTGCTGGTTCATCTTTCCATTGACGAGTATTGGTGAGTTCTGTCATACTGACGGTCTTTTTTGTGCTGTAGAACCGGTTCAAGAACTCGTACTCCAACTGCTCCCAACTGTCGATGGAACCAGCCTCCAGGTCGATATACCAGTCGAAGGCGTTGCCTTTTAATGACCGTACGAACTGCTTTACCAAAAGATCGCCGTATGTCCCAGCGTTGTTGCATGTTTCCATGAAGTGTGCCACATGTTGCTTTGGGTTGCCTTTGCCATCAAATTGTTGGAACTTTGGTGGTTGATATCCCAACGGCATCTTGAGGGCGTCGATCCTTGAAGTGTAAGGCTTGGCATACATATTTGTTGGCCTTAAACTTCCTTCAAACTCTCTTTTGAGAGCTCCTTTGATATACTCGTCAAGTTGGGATAGATGGATGAAAGAGTCAGATGATGCTTGAAACGGCATTGGTCCCGCCATTTTTTCTTTACCGTGGCATTGATCCATGGATGTTTCTGCTTCATTTTGGGCCTCCGAAGCATTCTGGTTGGTTGGTTCCGGCTTGTCCAATTTTGCAAGCAGTTTTGCGATGACATTGTCTTGTTGCTGCATGTGTTGAGACATCCCTTCAACAACTTTGGCCAGTGCAACAAGTTGGTCTTCTATGTTTGAAGCGTTCGTGGTCATCACCGGGGCATAACTCGATGCAGTCGAACGAGTTGCAACTTCTTGAGGGGTGCCCGGTGCGGAGGTACTCTTGAAGCTTTCGTCCTCCTCATAAAGTGAGTTTTGCTCTGTGATTTTCGGATGTGCATCCTCGGAAAATGACAGTACTCTTTTAGCCATACTTCGTGTCATCACTCCAGCATTCATTGAAGCACTTGAGGTTCTTGATGTAGTAGCAGCGACTCCTTTGGCGGTGGCGGCTAGAGCAGCAGCTTTCGACACAGCATTGGAAGTCTTGGTTTTGTAGGAAGCCATTGATCGTTTGAGAATTCGACGGAAAGAGAGATGAAAGGTAGAGATGTCCCACTGGGCGTGCCAAAAATCTGTAGACAAAAAAATTGTGTTATATTTTTTTATAAACACAAAATCGTACAAATTACATTTAATTTAATATATGCGGGTCCTATTCTCTATTTGGATCCTTTGATTCTCTCTCCGGCTCGATCCATTTTTCCAATTTGGATTTGGGTGGCTTCTTTGATCCGAAGGGACTTTGGTTTTCAGTTTGACTTCGTCGGTTTTTAGGAAACTTTGGTATCCGTGTTGGCGATTTTGATCGTCGACTTTGGATTGATGCCTCATTTGGATGATCCGACGGAATTTAATCTTTGAATGAGGGATTTGGTGCTCCATAACGCTTTTGGCGGCGTGTCCCTTTGACTTTTGGATCGAAGAGGGCCTGGTTTACGTCTTTTATGAAGAACGCGACGAACATCTTCAAGCTTTGGGAGCGACTTTGGAGGCTCTTCCTTGGCTTTGATGGATTCCTCGATGGCTTTGAGAGATTTGATCCTTCCTCCGGCTCGGACATACGACGAAGAACGTTAACTTCATCGATTCGTCAACCAATATTGGATCATTTGTCCAAATCGGTGACTTTTCGACGAAGAACGCTTCGAAGGACACGAAGAACAATGAAGAACATTGCAAAGAGTCTAGAGAGACTTACCCTTACGCGAGTCTTCAAATGAACTTCGGTGTATAAATGAATTGGCCAAGGCTCCTATTTATAGGGGAGGGTGGCCTTGGCTTCCTTTTCGGATAGTGCCACGTGGATGGAAAGATTTTATAATCTTTCCTTTTTCATCGGATGCCGTTTTCCATTTTTTGACGGATTTGATTATGCACTTCCTTTTTCGCCAAAATCTTTATATCATTGCCTTTTTTGGAAGATATTAATTTATATACTTCCTTTATTGACAAGATCTTTATATCATTGCCTTGTTTGGAAGATATTAATTTATATACTTCCTTTATTGACAAGATTAATTTATTTTGCCGCCAAATTTATTATGGCTCTATTTATGCACGTAATATTTGTACGATATCTTCCATTTTAAGCAGATTTTGCATTAATGGTTGATATTTGTTGTACAAAAATTAACATATGTGCATAATTAAATACCATATATTTATTTTATTGGAATTTTATTTTCTTCCAAAATACATGATATTTAATTGATTTTAAACATATATTTTTAGTGTCTACAGTAATATTTTTGAAAAAGTGTTATTAATTAATAATGCGAAGTCAGTGTTTTTGTTTATACACATACTTTAGAAAATGTTGATACGATTCGTTTATAATAATTTTTTAAAATGTAAATAAAAAAAAATCTTAAAAATAGCACTTAAAAAATTAATTTATTTTATTAATTTTGGATATTTTTTAAAATTCCAAAACTTATATGTTAACAAAGCCTAATCATTAACAAATAATATTTCAATTCAAAATTCAGCTCAAGTTTATATTGAGGTTGTGTTCGTTTGACGAATCTGTGGCAGATTTTACTGTGTAAATACTGTACAAATTCAAAATTAAAAATCCTACCCCTATATCCTACGCACGCTAGACCTATAGACTTCCCTTCGCCTTTCCTTCGCGCAGAAGTTGTCGCGAGAATCACCTGTCAACTCCACCTCTCATCTGATTTGATTGACGGATTGGACGGTAGGGTTGGTAGAGGCAATAAATCATCACCATTCTTATTACGGCATCTCAATTCTGGATTTGTGGTATACTCAACACCGGCGTCTCGGTGGGGAAGAGGAGAGGTTCAGAAGATCAAGGTGCGACGGAAACAGCCAGACGACCCAGAGGTTAGTATATCTCAACACTGTCTCCCCAATTTTGTGTGATTTCGGTTCTATGCTGCAATCTTTTCCATAAATCGCCTGAAATTAGTTCGAATGTAGATGAATTTCATCATTATTGCGTGAACTTGGTTTGATTTTGGTGATTTCTGTTCAATTTTGGGGTTTTCTTGTGTATTTTCCGAAGCCCATTTTCCGGCGAGAGTCTTTCTGCCACTAGATCTAGTTCGAGTCGTCTTGGTTAACCGGTGAAAATGAGTGGTTGCTAACCGAGATGATTCCGATGTTCTCTATTAAAGTGGAAAGCTTCCTAAATATTGCACTTACGAGCTACGCGTGGGGGGAGGGGGAGTGTCGATTGGTTCACGTCTTACACACACTCCAAAAATAATAGCTCATAACTTGCCAATATTGTGTCCCTCTTTTTACTTTGACGGATATAAGGAAGTTTATCCGAAAGAAATGGGATGAGGTTTCTTCAATGTTATTATCCAATGAACCGTGTCTACTTTTACCAATATTAGGACCACTGTGTTGGGGGAATGGGGGTATGTGCTAAACATTAATACCCGCCGGAAGAGTTGGCCGTTTCCGTTTTAGAGGAGGCCTATGTACGCTACATTTTCAGTTTGGCCAAGTTATCGGAAGGAAGAAATAATGTGGTCCAAGTGGCTTTAATTTCATCTCAGTCACACATTGCTCGCGAGTTTCAATTCCTTAAGCAATGAGTTCTACTAATAAAAGTTATCTGTAGGTCGTATAATATATTTGTATTGCCTAATGGGTTGGGAGATTGTATCCGTCATTTGTTAGTTTACATCCTAATACCCAAGCTTAGTTTTGATGAAAATCTACTTTACCCGGGAATGTGTCTACTAATCATTACATTACGCAGTATGCCTTGTTTTACTATTTAAGTACTGAATAGTTGCGATAGATTCTGGTTGATGAACTTGTTGTGTTACCTACTAGGCAAAAAGTAACGTGGTTGGTCGATTACTAAAATATAATATGCATAGAAGTGTTATTGCCTCTAATCCGTCATGGCATATCCGACAACAATTAGAACATTCAAATCCCTAGACTAAAGACTGTCCACACCCTACAACGCTTATACAGTGACAAACTGGAGGGTGAAGTTCCTGACGCGCACAGTTCAACTGGGAGTTGCGACCAGCCCCACAAACGAGGGGTAAAACGCAAGGTTAGTGTGCATGTCTTTTAGTTACATGAGAAAAAGTACTTTCCATGGTTAGTGCACATGACTTTTGGTAAATCCGGTCTTGTGCCTAGGCAATGCCACGCGAAAGACGTGCAACAGAGGATCCTTCTGCACTGTAGGCTAATTGGACGTTGGCACAAGAGAAGTGTTTCCTCTACCTAGTGTGGTTGCAATGGCAACTGGACGAGTATCAAGGAACGAGCTTCACAAAACCGGTGTGGGAAGATATCACCGCAAAGTTCAATGCGGAGATGAATGCCCATTACAAGCTAGAACAGCTTCAGACGAAGCTAAAGCGTACAAAGAAAGGGTATTTGGAACTCCAATCGTTGGTGGTGAATATAACGGGGCTCGGATGGGATCCGGAGTCACGTTTGATAGTAGAAGACGAGGAGCGAAAAGTGGATTGGGCTCTGGTACTTCATTTACATGTTTTGCGGATCTCTTATATCGCTATCCTTATAGATTACGGTTTGTCGTTGACCAGGTTTAACGTATCTCTCTTAGGCCCATAAAGACTTTGCACATCTCTTAACTAAACCGTTCGCCCACTTGGACTATTGTCACGATATGTTCGGTCCAAGCGGGGAGGGGGCACGCAGACCTTTATCTTCTGGTTGGGATAATGCATTCAATGGACCAGGTGGCAGAGCAAGTGTTGACCCCAATACAGAGGACGGAGCTACAGGCACAGAAACAAGGGTCGATGGGACGGGCGGAACGAACACCGGGATGGGTCACACAAGGCCCTCTGAGGCCGGGCCAAGTGTCAGGAGGGTTCGACCGCGTCGGGTCATGCAGACGAGGTGCGTGCTGTGGTTCGTGAGGAATTGAACGATATCCTTGGGCGCAACAACACCGAAAAGGAAGCGGAGAAAGCTAGGAATATGGAGCTTGTTGGGGAGGTTAGCAAGGCCCTCCTTGCTGTGCCCAGATTGGAGCCCCGTGTTAGAAGGAGGGCAAGCGACATGTTTCTCCTTCCACACGTCCGCGACTACTGGTTGTCGTTGCACGCAGAGGCTCGGATTAAGTGGATCGATGCCTTCGTTGATGTGGACTGATAAGGAGAGAAAACGGCGACAATCTTATGTAGTACAGAATTTTCGTATTACTTTGGACTACCTTTGTGATGTGTTGAAGTGTCTAGGTCTCATCCCTTAAGTACTAGTACTTAGGATCCTTTATTTTCGGTGAAGTTTGCACTTCTCACCTTAGGACTGTCTGCTTGGTGTTGTGATAGTGTTCGGACTGCTTGTCGACTGAGTCGAGCTGTAACGTAGAATTCAGTTTCGTACATGTTAATTTTAATGGCGTGTTTCCGGAAGACTGATCGTTTCGTCATCATCTCACCGTGCAATGTCGTTTTAATTTAATTTGTATCGAACGCAGGAAACACATGGAGGGCACTAACCGAAAATGCAATCTTCTCTGTCTGGCTCGTCGTTTTACAGAAGAAAATGAGAAGGAGAGTGACAGGAGAGACACTTTGCTGATGGCTATGGCAACTACTGCCGCCGTGGCATTAGCCTCACGTAGTACGATGCATCGGTGCTACGACTCTGCACTCGGGGGGGAGGAATTCACCCACGAGCTGATGCACGGTCACTCAGCTAGGATTAAAAATTTATTGCGGGTATCATCTGATAGGTTTCATGATCTTTGCGCCACCTTGGTCGAAAAAGGCCTCTTGGATTGCCACCATAGGCAACGGATAAAAGTTCATGAGCGCGTAGCAATATTTTTGCACACAGTGGCTCATTCGAACAGGCAACGTTCAACTGCGGAGCGTTTTCAACACTCGACATCGACCGTATGCTACCACGTTAACGAGGTGGCCAAAGCGCTTGTTCGCCTGGCACCGCACGTCATCCGCCCAGGTGACATGTCCACCCCGGCTAGGAGGATACGTGACTCCCTATTTTTCTGGCCGTACTTCAAGGTAATCGCCTTCAAATAGCATTCATCCATTATCCGTGTGGAGTTCCCGTAATATGGTGACGTCTCTATTCACTAGGATTATGTGGGGGCCATGGACAGAACATTGGTTCACGCTTGCCTGCCCGCCAGGGATCAATGACTATTCCGCGGCAGAAGGGGTGACATGATGCAAAATTGTCTTGTCGTCTGTGACTTTGACATGAAGTTCACGTACGTGCTAGCTGGGTTGGAAGGGAGTGCACATGATGCCCGTGTGTTAAGGGTTGCTATCCAAGAGTAAGGAGACTTCTCCTTCCCACATGATGGTAGGGGCTCAGAAACTTCGGCCGCAACTATGTAGCGATGTGATTATGATCAACTAACATTCTCTCTTTGAAAAATAGGAAAGTACTACATCGGGGATTCTGGTTACATGAATGCTTCTCAGTGCCTAACGCCTTATCATATGTATCGCTATTACCTTTCAGATTTTCAGGGAAATAACCCATGTCCCCGAGGCAATGAGGAATACTTCAATTACCGACACGCGTAATGCCGAAATGTAATTGAACGAGCGTTTGGTTGCCTTAAGCGCTGGTTCGCCATTCTGCACAGACCAATGCCAAATTACAAGTTTGATCACCAAGTCAACTTTGTAATGACGTGTGCCGTGGTGCATAACTTTATGTTACTCCACGGTGAGGATGTGTTGGACCACGCTGCGGAGGGCCACGACCCTGGCGAAGAGGACCCATTCCCTGTACCGGTTGTACACAATCGGCAGACACCGAACCCCGGGCATCTAGATCGGGAAGACTAAAATGAATTCCGTTATATGATTGCGGAATGGTTTTGGATTAACAGATACGAACACGAGGATGTGTAATGGCCGCACGCATCCTCCGTTGTCCCTTCTATTGTGTAATGTTACTCTGTTTTTTATGAATGCCTACCACTGGTGTTGTAAGGTTAACGCTAACGTACATGTGAACCACTTTGTTTTCGTCCTTATTTTCGATGATGAGCAACGGAACCACATTTCACTACAATAAACATAAAGTAACCCCTGTAACAACACAAGTGAGCGAGCCACTGGGAATTCCACCCACATGCATGACAGGAAATTACCAAGCGGACTGCACACCCTGTGTTGTCGGCCTTCCTATTTTCTGTCCACAGGAGGAGAGCATCAATCGCCTCATTTTGTCTACATGTAGTCATTTTTTGAAAATGTTGTCCTGGCGTATTGTCTCACCCATTCAGTGCACATTCATAACATTGATAACACATTGACATATGATCACCCTACACCACATTTTTTTTATTTGTTGGTAATTCTTACTTGGCTGCATTCTTGCAGGAGGTATGGGTTGAGAATAAGGAAATCGATGACAGGAAAACGTCTTCGCAGGGAACGGAATGCCAATGTGACGGAAGTAGAATACGATGATAGTGTGATTCCTTTCAACCAGTTACGCAGCACCGATCCAGATATCGAGGCGAAATACGTGGGAATGAGCATGTTACCGATGCTATCCGGACGCACAATCGACGCTCAGGCCGTTGAAGCTATGGGTGGGAAAGTGGAGATGGAGAGACTACTTTCGTGTGGGGTGTGGAGGAGATTGTTTGAGATCAACGAGTCCGCGTACAAAGAATTGACGTTAGAGTTTCTCTGCCACTAAAGCATGACAGGACAAACTTGTATCTTTACGACAAACCCAATGCGCTGCAGTTTCGACTAGGAGGCCGTAGCTACTCACTATCCGTCACGGACTTCTCCGTTGCACTAAGACTATACGACCGTGAATTCACGGAGACACGCGAGCACAAGAACATGACCCATACGATGCCTCTGCCTTGGTTAGTATATTGGCCTAGGATTAGCAGCAGTCGGAACTTCAATCCAGGAGCATCTAAGACATCGACACTGAACTCGCCTATTTTAAGGTACATCCACAACATACTTGCTCATACACTTTCAGGCCGGAAAGATGCAACCGCGGCAGTAAGTAAGGTGGATTTGGAGTTTCTATGGAGCATGAACAAAGGCATTCCACTCCATCTGGGGATATTGGGTAGCCAGACTTTGTATAACTTCTGCCGTCGACACAAGGGTACGCAACATACTGGTTGGCCTATACGTGACAAGATTGGCGAAGGGGCTCGGGGTGGCGAAACTTGCGGACGGAGTTCCAGATGCTCAAATGGTTCCATGTGGAATGGAGACTCTTTTCAGCATGGGAATTTTGCAACGCCACCACCGGGGCGATCCTCCACCCAACACTGAACATGGGCCGCCGCAGCCAGCCTCGAGCCACTCCGATCTGCATACCTTGTGTAACGAACGCTTCGACAGGATAGAGAGGAAGGTCGATGGAATGTGGACGGAGCTGCGATCGCTCATGGCACACATGCGACTTCACCGTACTTCACCATCGGAGTAAGGATGATGTCGTAATGCACTTACGTTTTAGGTATTCCTAGTAATTTGTGCGTAGTATTGAACACCGGTCAGAATGCATTGGTGCTAATGGTCGGCAATGTCTGGAACCAGCTATTATATATATACGTACGATTTCCATGACGCTAAGAACAATATTATGCATACGCTAACGCTTTAATATGTTTTCTTGATCCGTAGACGTTGGATCCTACATCGGCGTACATGTTTAATCTCGACTCCACTAGTAATTGGTTGTTGACGTATCGTGAGGAATGAAGAACGTAAACATAAAAACAATGGCCGATGTTTGCGTTACGTGTGTTAAGCAGATATTATGTTGTTCTTGCTGAAACGTGATAATCGCATCATGTCTCGTTGTTGAGGTTCAATGTGGACTCAAGTTGAAAGGGCTTAACCACATCGTAGTTGGTAAATCATTTGCTAGCAAAATATCCCCACATTCCCAAACCATAGCAAAGTGCATTGTTTATCAAAATTTTTCCGTACAAAAGTACCCTAACAAACATGTACTTTATATTTCTGATGTTACATTCAAAAAAAAATTTTACGTTCAAAATATCACATAAATCATTTTTATATCACGTCACACAACTATTAAAAATTTAAATCCTTCGTCGTTCAAATATCAATTCAATATCAAAACCTTCAAACAAACAAACCCTTAAAATAATAATAATAATAATAATAATAATAATAATATCTCCAAAAAAATTTTTAAAGAAATTATTTTATAAGTATCAATTCCAACATCACTTTACTTTTTCACTTTTATTTATTTGAACAATATTTCATTTCAAACTATCACAACAATACATCACCTTTTTTACTATAATAATAATTTCTTCCAACATAATCATTACAAAATTCAAACCTTCAAATAAACACAACTTAAAAATCCATACTTACAAATCTTTAAAAATCCAAATCCAAAATCCAAACCCTCAAACAAACACACCCTGAATGTATCTTACTTCTTGAAGTTTGCTTATTAGGAAATGATAAAATATTTTGAATTCAAACTAAAACTTTTTCGTTATATATTTAAAAAATGGCGGCGTTAATATCGTGTTCATTTGATTAAGTCAACACTCTAACTATTAATTTCAACATCTAATCACAAAACATACAATTAAAAAGTATATTATTGTATTCCCTCCATCCCGACCAATTTGTCCAATTTAGATTAGACACGAAATTTTAGGTATTATGTAATTAGTGAGTAATTAAAAAGTATATTAGTAAAAATAATTATGATTTAGTAAAAATAACTTTAAATTAAGATTAAGATGACAAATAGTATAATTAAAATAAAAAATTATAAATTATGAATTTTAAAATGTGATTAAAGTGTATAAATTGTATTTTCAAAAAAAGAAAGAACAAATTATGTGTACTGATGAAAATAGAAATAATGGACAAATTAAGTGAGATTGAGAGACTATGTTGTATTACTATATTATATGCTATATGATTAAAGTGTATAATTATATTTTAAAAAAAGAAATGACAAATTACGTAGGACGACGAAAATAAAAAGAGTGGAAAAATTAAGTGGGACAGAGGGAGTAATAAATAAATCACCATATCAAATCAAGTAAACTCAGTTAAAAAAATTATTGAGTATTTTTTCTAACTCAGAGCTCAATTTATGCTTATGATTTACGAGCAAAATGACCAAATGAGCGACAACAAAGGATCAAATAGTTATTTTGATGCATGCTTCAACTTCCTTCGAGCCACGGTGATCTCATTTGCTTCCTCTTCCATCTCTCTGTTAAAAAGAAACTCTTTCAAAATCGATTGATGTCAAAAATTATCGTTCACCATTATAAATAAGGAGACCATCCAACATTTATTCATGTGGTAAAACACTTAATACTTCCTTCGAGATGATATCTCTCTCAAAACCAAATCTGAACCAATATTAATATTATACTCAATACGGATATCCATTACTCTGACACCATTGTTAAGAGCAATTGCAATGCCAATTAAAAAAATTGCATCTTGATGTCTATATGTCAATGCCCATGAATTACTTGCCATAGAGTATTTTATTAAATTCATCCAACAACCTTGTTTTGAGGTACGAAGAGAGAGGAAAAATTAATTTTCTCTCACATCACGCCATTTCCTCTTCTTCCAAAACCCTACAGAAAAATCGCTCATCCGGTACTTTTCTCTCCGATTTCGATTTCGGTATTTGCTTCTCTTCTTCCTCAATCTGCTCGTATGGGATAAACAAAGGAGGTTTTATTGTTGATAAAATAAGGATTCTGCCGCGATTGAGGTAAGCTTCAACATTCTCTTTAATTTTGAACTCGATTGCGGATTTGATTTGATTTTCAGTCTGTGTGGTGAAACTATCTTTTCCCTTTCTTCTTCATTATCTCTTCAATACGTTCATACAAATTTGGTAGTGTTTGTTGCTAAGTTGGATCGATTTTACAATTTCCTGCATATTAGAATGTAATTTGTGATTGAGATATGTGATTTTCAACATTTGGCGGTAAGTATGATTTTTAGCATTGCTCATAGGATCCAAAAATTGCATGTCAATTTGTTGAATTTTGTATCTTCATGTCAATTTGTTGAATTTTGTTGCTAATTATATATCTTAACCTTGCACGATTCATCTAGTTTCACTTGTGTTTTGTCATTTATGTGTGTTATATTTAAAAATAAGTGTTTATGCTACAATTTCTATAGAATATAGTCATGACAGACAGACTTTCCAGGAAGAGAGTTGATGAGGTGGTTGATTTATTGGATTCATCCCAAACAAGTGAGAAGACCCCAGTCAGGGCAAGTAACACATCTCCGTGTACCGACCATACCCCAACTCTACCTTCATATCAATATGCTTTTCCGAGCCAATGTAATATGAGTTTTAGTGGTCCATTCTCTCATTTCCAATACTACCCCCATCAAAGCGATTCCAGGTTATACCCAAATATGTGAAACTTTATACCACCTGTGGGTTCAACTCCGACTCCTTATCATGAGACACAAGCATCACAGACGAACACATCATCCTTCAATTCTAATTATCCATCGGTACCGTGCCAAGTTCCTTCACAAAGACAGCCTAGTGTAAGGGTCGCTGAACCACACCAACGTGCAAATAAGAATTGGAGCTTGGATGAGGATGTAGAGTTGGCCATAGCACGGTGTAACGTGTCGACGGATGCACGAGTTGGGGTTGGACAAAAGAAACAACGGCTGTGGGAGCGTATCTACGAGACTTTTTTCGTACTTATAGAAGAAAAACATGGAGTCAGTAAATTAGAAAATAAGAGAACAGTAGGAGGGTGTGAGAATCAGTGGTCATAAATTCAAAATAAATGTACTAAATGTTCGGCCATCCGAGTTCAGGCACAATCACATTATCAGAGCGGTTGGAGCGCATTAGATTTTGTAGGTTTATTTTCCACTTCCCCTATTGCTATCTATTGATATGGAATTTTATTAAAACCACTTATATATATATATATATCTGTGTGTTTTTACATGAGCAATTTTGTCATGCAACCTTTACTGAAAGACACGAGACTAAATTCAAATGGGATGCATGCTGGAATATATTAAAAGACCAACCAAAATGGATAGAATTTGGTAGCAGCAAGAAGAGCAAATTAAATGAGCGGTCGAGTACTTTGCGTAATGAAGATGTTGGCGAACGAAATGATCTTCAAGGACCTGTTGAAGTACCATCGTCAGTGACCCTTATAGATAGTAACATAGGTGTGAAACCTGTAAATACTAATTCGTCAGCAAGATTCCCCACTCAGCCAGAGCTAGTAGGACCTGCCGAAATCGATGTGGAGTGTCCAATTGGAGTCAAGAAGGACAAGGCTGCCAACAAGCCAAAGAATCAACGAAAGCGATAGATACAACAAGATGAGGAGTCTCAGAGATCGATTGTTCGATCAATCACCGTCATTTTGATGAAGATCGATTCTGAAAGTAATGAAAGATGGTCAAAATTTGAGGATGAAGACCGTATAAGAGATTTGCAACGAGAAGAGGAGTACGGGGTCATCTCTGAAAGATAAAAAATGGAGGTGATTTTAAGATTTAGTCTTTTCAATACAATTATACCTTTACTGCTATGACACTAACACTTGCTCACTTATGTGTCTTATAATCCCTTCAACATTCAATAAAGATTAATAAAGAATGCAAATATTGCCAAAGAAGTTGCCAACATTAGTGAACGGTTAATAGAGGATGAAACTAAGTTAGAGGAATTGGATAAGGACAATCTGGACACTTTCTTCAAAGAGAGACAATATGAAATGTGGAAGGAACAAATGCAACATTACACGCGTTCACTCACGAGTATGTGTCTCTATATTTTGTGTTTTAAAAAACTGTGAATTTCTTGATTGCTCAATTCTTGCCTTTCCCAGGGTTGAGAGCAACGCTGCAATCCATCGACGAAACAAGCCATACAAGAGCGAATGTGCCGAATACAAGCGGTAGACACAGTGCCAATAGGAAGAAACTTTTCAGCAACACTAGTGGATCAAAATGTTCTCTTGAAAAATGAAACACCAATAGCGCGGGAGGATATGCATGCCATTTTATAATGTGTCTGCAGTTGACTCAGGAAACGGGGTGCCATCGTTTAAACTCTACTACTTTTTTACTAAAGCAATGTTTCATTGCAGTAACGCCAATATGTTTACATACTAATATGACGAGTTTGTCTTTGATATATATATTAGAGTAGAAGTTAGGAGTAGTTAAGCAACTGACTTAATTTTATTTATGAATAGGCTATAAAGTTTTTTTGAAACAGGTCTTAATTCTGATTTTTGGGACTGAATTAGTGTTTATTGTATATTCAGTAAATATATAAATTTCTGAGAGGTTTAAGTTTTACCCAACGATTGGTGTCAAGCTAGTATATAATCCCTCGCAACGATTTATTTTGAAATATGAGTTAAACTAAAAAAATAAAAAAATACATGTTTGTTATTATTTACGCCTTCGTTGTATCTGGATACTTTAATATATGTCATTTTTCTAGGTATTATAGTTATTGAAAAAAAAATATTATAAAAAATTGGTATAATTTTTCTGTGATAGATGAAATTATATAGTAAATTATATTGATGAGATGTTTATTTTATGTTTATATAATACATAAGTAAAATATAATATTTTGTATCTAATTGTATTTTTTATTTAAAATATTAAATTAATATATGGTATTATTTATTTAAAATATTATATTATATATATTTTTTCCAATTATTAATTTAATATACTATTTTTATATGAAAATTATTTCATCTGCACAATTCCTTTTTTACAGATAATTCAATTATTCGGAACTAAAAAACATAATACAAACCACTTCAACACAAATAAATAACATGGCTGATGGATACACCAGATAGATAGATATATATATATATATATATATATTTACAAAATTATCCGATTGTTGAGATCCGGTAAAGGAACATGACACCACGATACCACTAGATGTTTTCTCCACCCGATCTCGTCCACTGGTGATTAATGAGATCATCGCGTAGTCTTACATTAGTTTCAGGATTACGAATTCTACCCATCCGAATGCGATATAAGAGACGAACATTTTCAACTGATTGCTCATGCTCGGGAAAATTTTGATTCTCTTTAATTGGTGGTGTCCAAATGGGAAGATTGTGACCACGTTCATCTTCGACAATCATAGTGTAGAATAGTACACATAGTCATTACACATAGAAGATCGCTTGTCTTTCGCATTCGAGCGGGCATGGCCAAAATACGCCATTTTTGTTGGAGTACGCCAAATACTCTTTCGATATCTTTGTGAAAAGCTTCTTGCAATGTAGTAAACGCTCGTTCTTTGGTAGTAACCGGATTGCTTATTGCCTGCATGAAAACTGCATGCTTAGGATATATACCATCCGTCAAGTAGTATGGGAGGTTGTACCGCCTCCCATTCACCTCATATTCGATCGGCGTTGCTGTTCCGTCCATATATCTGTTGAACAAGGGTGAATAATCCAAAACTGTAATATCGTTATTGGTACCGGGCATTCCAAAAAATGCATACCATATCCACAGGTCTTGGGAAGCAGCTGCCTCTAATATCAATGTCGGGTAGCCGTAGGGCCCATTGTATTGGCCTCTCCACGCCACATGGCATGCATCCCACCGCCAGTGCATGCAATCGAGAGAGCCTATCATCCCCTGAAATCTACGTTCTTTGTTTTCAGCTAATAGTCGTGCTATGTCGTCGGTGGTCGGGTCACACAAATATTGTTCCTTAAGCGTATTGATAATTGCTTCACAAAACTTTAACATAGCCACTCTTGTTGTACTTTCTCCTATCTTTATAGCATCATCAATGCTATCGAAACAAAAACCATATGCGAGGATTTGCACTGCTGCCATAATTTTTTGCAGAGGTGAAAGACCTTTACGATTTGTGTAGTTATCTTGCTAACTGAAATAAGGGTCGTTATTGCATACCTCTGTGAAAATTTTGGTAAATAGTTCCCTTCGCATTCGAAACCTTCATCTGAAATATGACTCAGGAAAGTGAGGCATCTCAAATAAATAGTTTGACCACAACACTTCATGTTTTCCTTCTCTATCCTTATATATATGATTTTGTCTCGTTGGAGCTGCCGCTACCTGGCCATTAAAAATTGCAGGCAAGACTGCCGACCATCGTTGAAGTTGTTCTTGCTCCAACAACAGTAATTGCTTTCGCCGGCGGCGGCGATGCTGTGCACATAGTTGATCTTCCCGGAGATATGCTGCTTTGCTCGAGTTATCGGATTCCTGCTCCTGTTGTCTGTCCATGGCCGACGATGAACCGCCATACAAATTGCAGAGGCTGGAATATGGCTTAATTAGTGTATTGCATGAGAAGGGGTGACTGGTTTAAAAAATGTAGAGTTTGGAATATGGCTTAATGAGTGTATTGTATGAGAAAGGGTGGCTGGCTCCTCAAGTTGGAATTGTCTGCTTCTTGAGGATGGTAACTATGTTTATATATATGTATATATACATATATCATAGAGCGATCATCCACTACACACACATAGACTTAGTATAAAATGGAGCCGTTGCTTTACTATTTTCATATAAGAAATTAATGCCATGAAAGAAAACATATACAATTAATATAAAATAGAGCCGCTAATTTACCCTTTTCATATCATAATTTAATGACATGAAAGAAATATATACATGCACATATTTATTGTCATCAAAACAAATATATATATATATATATACATTACATCATTTAAAATATGTATTGTTCCCTGCAATGCTTCAATTCAATATAGAAGTAGGTCTTTTTTCTCAATTGTCAAGTCCTACTACAATTTATTGTGATACAACATATCAATGACAATAATGTTCCTCAGCAAATATTGTCCTGCAGCTCAATTCCTTTCATAATTACATACCTTCAGTTATTCATTTACTAGCCTGCCTGCACCCGATAATAAATAGAAATCACTTCCAACAGATATTCTTCGATCATGTACTCAAAAGATTTGAAGAATAAAAGGGACAACTATCTATCTATATATTAATGGCTGCAAAACTTACATGTACTTTGCAGACCAACACATTGTAATAGTAAAATTTGGTTGATAAATGTGCACATCTACATAACACATTAGTTGTAATGAAAATATAAGACTCAAAAAATTAACGTCAACCAATGACAATAGATACAAATGCTTTTACATTCTTTCACATATACTTCGGGTGTGTTTGTTTGGGGGATTGGATTTTAAATTCACTATTAATCCCATTTTCTTCCCAAAATATCAAATCAAACACCTATTTTTCATTTTCTATATTATACTAAAAATCAATTTTACATTCAAAACATCACATCAACACCTATTTATATCACACTATACAACTATTCAAATTCAAAATTTTTACTATTCAAATTCCAACTCAAAATCCAAAATCCCAAACAAACACACCCTTCGTTTAATAAAATATCCCAATAGTTTCTGTACAATCAAAATATGCATATTGAGTCTCAATATATGTAATAAGAAGACACCAAAATATACTAAAACAAACAAAACCATAATCCCCACGGAATTAACTTTGTGAGTGATCTTTATCTGACCTCATTAGCTAACTACGAGCCATGTATTTTTCATGATACCTTATACAAAATCTCAAGTTTAACTAAGATTTTCTTCCCTCACATAAAGTGATATGCAATTTTAGCACCACGCTTTTAACATAATCTCAAAACTTGAACAACACAATAATAAGACTCAAATTCGATGAATTCCTAGTTTCCATGATACATCACATAATTTCATGGAAAAATTAGAGTTTTCATCAATGAAATACGGCAGTAAGCAACTCTTTTAACAGCAAAGTTGCTCTGTAGCATTTGTATAAAACTTGACAACAATAATTAGTGAATTAACAACCTTGCGATCAACTTTGCCGACAAATTGACAGAAACCCCAATTTTGCATTAATTAATTACTTTTGGACTATATAAATAAGGTAAATGTCCCATTCATTCTATGTAGTACACAAATGTGCATAAAAGTCCTATAAAAAAGAAAATTACCAATTAACCACATTTCATCGAAGTTAGTTCCACTACAAAAAAATAGTATATTTGTAACGGAATTCCGTCCCTAAAGATCACGTAGCTAACGTAATTTCATCATTAATTCCGTCTCTAATATCATTAGTAACGGAAAAAGTGAATTTAAAGACGAAAAAATCTCGTTACAAAAATGATATTTTCTTGTAGTGAATTCATAGTTGATTCTTTAAAATATTCCAAGTAAACAACAAGAATCGAAGCTCGAATTAAATGTATTGGAAACATGACATAATACTTATTCATTGACAAAAAGCCAATATGATAGTCTTCCTATAATCCTTACAACATCAAAATCTCAAAAACCAAAAATTTAGATCTCAAAAATCAAGGAAATGATTATACAATTAAATCAATCAATACATTTATTTCTTTCTTCCCCAAATAAATATTTGGGGATGAATACACAATAGGCACGAAAACTATCAAGAAGAAAACAGAAGCAAATATATTAACAAAAACTTCAGTATCAGTTACCAGTTCAATTTCACTCCATACAATGGATTCCCGAACACCATGGTTGGCAATTCTAATACTCCCCTAGCCTCAATAATCTGCGAAAATTAAGAGCCATCTAAGGAAATTAAAACTGAAAAAATCGCAATCAAAAATTTTTCAGAGAAGAAGGAAACGTGATTTTGCGATGAAGCGATACTCTGTCCATAGCATCCTTCGCAGCCTCCCTTCATCGGCAACAGATGCAACCGCAAACAACAGACATACATACATAGTTGTCGTACTAAAACCATAAGATATTTCACAAAAACAAATTAAAGCGAAATATAATACAAAGACAAATAATATCTAAAAAAAAGTGGGAAGGAACATCTATGAAAACGAAACTAGAAGATTTCAAATCGATTAACAACATTTTCAACCCAAAAATGCCCAAACACTAGACCTATTCCAATCAATAAGTAAAAACCAAACGAAGATGTTTATTCGAACCAAAGCCCTAGCTTTGACAACCAAACTGTGTGTTCGAATCAAACCCTAGTTTTGAGGCCCCAACATCCTCAATTTGTCAAAGCAATGAAACCAAGATTCAATCAAAGCCAAAATATAAAATAAAATTGTTGAAAACTTACCGACAGAAACGACGATCCGCAAGCTTTTCCAGAAAAGATTCGAGTTTGAAGCGGATTGGAGAAGCTTTGGTGCAAAGTGAACTTGGTGGAAGAAGAGGAAGAGATGGTGACGCGGAGAGAGAAAAAGAGAAAGAGAAAAATTTTTGGCCCGTAGCGAGGCCTCTACTTTGCCAAGCCACGGAGACGGCCGGCCGAAAGTTAACCCTCCATGGAAAAGCCACTGTATATGTTAAATTTATATGACACTCTCTAAAACGAAGGAAGCTACTCTTTACTTGGACCGTTGCAATTGCTCTAAGCAGAAATCAAGGCTCCATTTCAAAATTCACTGGTGACAAAAGGAGTTGTCATTTACCCTTCATATGGACTTTAACACTCTCGATCCTTCAATGGCTCCGCGCGACTAACCTCTCTCTCCTCATTAGTCTTGCCCGCAATACAATTTGATCAAACAATGGTTTAGATCCAACGGATGATATTGTCCGGGTGATGCATCTGGCCACGCACTCTCGATGCTAAGATTGTGACAACAGTTTCTGCAGGCCTCGGGCGCCAACCTTCAAGGATTCCAACTGCATCGACAAAGGAGCATTGATGAAAGACCAAAAACTCATCTTATGTATATACTATCGTTTTTTTATTTGAACAGGAGTTTATATTAAATATTTTGCGAAAGATAATAACATATTTTTATAGTGAATCTTTAATATTTATAATAAAAAATTTGAAACGAAACTTAAGGCAAGAGCCTAAAAAGTTTTCCTTTACAAGATGAAATAGTATATTTTACTCGACAATTCTTGGATATATATATTTTATCCTCTCAAACATGCAGAAAACGAATGAAAATCGAAACGTAAAGAGGGCGAAAACGCGACGTGCCGGCGAAGGAATCCTACAAAAACATCCATCATCATCGCCTAATTCTTCCGAGCTTGTCTTATGTTCTTCAACTCTTCAGAAGAGCATAGGTTGTCTTCAAGTTTACCAACATCTTATGTAAGAGCTTATCATCGCCGTCACAAGTATCACCGGAAACTTCCAAAACTTTCGAAAATCGACAAAAATTAGACAAATTTTTCCAAACAACAGAACCATTTTGATCAAACTTATGAGCCAACAAACAGTTAAGAACAGAAAAGAAGAAAACAAAATCGTAACAAAGATTTCTTGGTCTTAAGAAGACAAAGATTGTACAAAACACAATGTCAAATTCGAACCAAATATCTACAAAACCTTAAGTTAGCCCCTAAAAAAACGAGAGCAAAAAGAACAACAACAAATCGATCATGTTCGACGGCTAAAAACCTCCGCATATATATATCAAGATCGAGTCTTTACTCTACAAACAACGACGACAACGAATAAATTTCAAAGAGAATGTAATAAAAAAAAAACGACAAAAACTAGTCGAAACCACCCGAAAACTTCACCTCCTATACCTCCACGCCGATACGGAGAAAAGGGGTCGATCTTGCCAGCAAATCACGACGCACCCGTTCTCTTCCCTAATCTTATACCCGTCACAATTAACGCTTTGCAACAACCTCTTCGCTTGCAACATCGCGTAGTAGCTCAATGGAACGTTCGAGAAACCCGTCAAGTCGAATCGTTGGCTCCACTTCTCAAGCTTCTCGTGTCGTTCTTTCCTCTCGACTCCCTCGCACGCTATTATATTCTTAATTTCCTCCCCTAACAACATTTTCTCCATCTTCAACCTCTCCGACGACGCCCTCGGCAATGCCGATTCGAGACAATCGAACAATGCAGCGTAAAAGTACAACGATTCCGACAGCCTCTCCATCAAATTCTTCCCGTTGTGATCCGAATCCTGCTCCGTCACCACCATAACCTTCGGCGAAAGACCCCATAACGCGCCGAGAAACCCGTCGATGCTCGACGTGGGAGCGGAGGACAGCGGCGATGACGAGGCAGAGTCGGTGCTCGGGCTATGGCCATTAACCATGTCTTTTTCGAGCAAATCGCCGAGCGTATTATTCTGATTCATCTGCGCTGCAACCCTATGCAAGTTTAGGCTGAATGCATTCGACATCGGAGATCGATTGTACCGCGAATTGTCGGCAGCGGCGGAGGCGGCGGCGGCTCCGCTGCCGACGAGGGAATGCAGCTGCATAATCGAACTAATCGCCAGAGCCTCCCCTGTTTTGACACGAAGCTTTTCGATATCAAGATTGTCCAAACGACTAACCACGGGATTGAACTGAAACGACAAATCCAATTTCTCGGCTTCCTCGATTAACACATGCGCCGCCTGGTCCAACACCTCTTTCCGGCGGTGGACGCCGGTGATCCTCAGGTGCGGCGGCCCTTCGGGGCGGGCGCTGAGGTCCCGGATCAGGGCGCACCACTGAGCCGGTTCGGACACATTCAGGTCGATGACGTGGACCATTTTCTCGCCTTCCATGGCTTCGATTATTGCCTGATTAGTGATCACAAAGGCGACCTTCATGAACGGGAGATACTCAAAGAAGAGTTTTCTTACAAGAACTTCTTCGGCAAGGTTGGGGAGTTTGGTGGAATTGAAGGCCTTGTAAACGCCAGGCCAGTTTCGGAGAATCCGATCGGCGAGAGCTTCGGAGAAGTAGGAGGCAATTCGCTGCATCGTATCGCCGTCGGGAGAGGCCAAATGGGAGATTTGATCGAGGGCTATGTTGGCATTCTCGAGGCTGCCGGAGGCCACGTGATTGGCGCACGTGACCAGAAGATGGATCAAATACAGACCCCTTTCTTCAGGCTTGAGTTCTTTCAGCCATGGGTACGGACACATCAAATTTGGGGATAAGGACATCATCGGAAACATTTGGAGCGGCGAGGAGGTCACCGACGAGGATCCATCTTCTTGAAACATTTGTTCGAATCAGAAGATAAGATAATCAATCCCTAGCAAATCATAGGAACAAAAAGTAAATAAATCAAAATCCCCAAATTAACATACTCGGAACCGAAATCTTAACCTAATCAATCGAATCAAGAACTAACACAAACATGAGAAAATCGAAGAAACTCACCAAGAATCCCTTTCTCGAGCGTTTTTCAATTCACGAAAAACCCACCAAAAGCCCTACAGCAATCCCACCTCCAGATAACAAATAACTCCCAATCTTTGTTCCACAGCCTTCTTAAATAAACAAAACATACAGAGAGAGAGAGAGAGAGAGAGAGAGAAGGGTTTGCAAATATTTATTTTTAAAAATAATAATAATAAAAAAAGAATAAAGAGTTAGGGGAAAAGATTAGTCATTGTTGGACGATTTGATACATGGCAGCGTCGTGAACTAAGCGTGAGAGGGGATTTTGTCGTGACAGGCTTGGTGTCCTTTTGCCTGTTGAAGGAATATGGAATTTGTGAGAACAAGTGCCCATTTTTGTACCTTTAAGAAATTATTAATATATAATTATATATTTATATGTATATGTATGTATATTCCTTCATAGTCTTCTTTACTTATATATAGATATTATTTATTTCTTGAGTTGTAAATGGCCCCTGGCTGTCTCGAAACCTGTTGTTATTCCTTGTCTTAGGACACCCACTCGTCGTTTTCTCCTCTAACTAGGGGATAGGGGATGGAAATTTGTAGGCACCAGTGACATTGACAGCCTAGTCTTTCTTGCCAATGCCAGCCAACCAGCACAAGAACAATTACTTGGGGATTGGAAATTCCCCATAAAAATAAAAAAATAAAATAAAAGAAAGAAACTTTAGTGCAACAATTCTTGGATTTGTTGTTGTCATACTGTCATTACATTTATTCATCCTCCATGTGAAAACCCCTCCTTTGATTCATCATGTTTAGTTGAAAAAGTTGAACAATAAAGAGAAGTAGAGAACCCCCTACTCACCCCTACCCCTTTCTTGTCTTTTACTACATTTTGTAGTATACCCTAATTACAATTTCATTTTTTGCACATAATATAAAAAGAATTTCACCCTAATTAATTATGATCCCCATCTTTTGCACAAAATAATTAAAAACCCTAATCACAATCCCATCTTTTGTCAAAAAAAAAAAAAAACAAAAAAGGGTTTTGCTATTTAGTTTTATTTGTTACATGATTGATCTAATGAAACTTGCTTTATCAGCTTAGTTTGTCGAAAATTTACTCAAAACACACTTTAAGAATAAAAAGTTATAAATTTTCACTATCATAAAAAACCTTGATAATTTCACCCTAATTATAATCCCTATCTTTTGCAAAAAAAAAAAAAAAGAAAAGAAAATCTTGATAATTTCACCATAATTATAATCCCTATCTTTCGCATTAAAAAAAGAAAAAAAAATTCTTGATATAATTTCACACTAATTAATTATAATCCCCAACAAAACAAAAACCCTAATCACAATCCCACATATGGATCTTTTGTAGAAAATAAAAGAAGGGTCTTGACAATTTCACAAAAGTGAACAATGGTAAAATTCAAAATGCTCCCACCAACATTGTCACATTCAATAATACAACACAGAGATGAGAGACCACTGTGGTTGTTTTTTTCTGTGCAGACAATGACCATTGGTGTCTCTCTTCAAAATTTGGACATAACTTTTTTCTTTTCTTTTTTTTGTTAAATAAAAAATCAATTAATTTATATATATTTATTTGTTGGCTACATGCATATACAGTAGTTGTCATGGCATGGCATGGGATGGATAGGGAATCAAGGGCTGTCCTAAAGTCTTCAATATTCTCCAATCTTGACAAACCTCCAAACAAGCTCTAACAAAAGCCAAAACATCACTTGTTTTTGTCCTCTTATTTCTTGTGGGAATTGCAAGAAATTCTCCCACAACCTTCCAAACCCTCTTGTGTTTGTCTTCTTCTGCTCCCTCATTTTGTTGCTGTCTGTCTTGTCTTCCCCATTTGGGCCAAAAGCTATATATAAAGAATCTGCCAAAAGGAAATGTCAAAGTTAGCAAGATTTGCCAAATTGTTTGCAAATACACACAAACATATATATATATATATATATAATCTATCCATCCTCTCAGGCTCAGCTTTGGGCAGATGGGAATGAGAAAGAAAAAACAGCAAGAAATTGGGTGGGTGGGTGGGTGAGTAGGTCAAGAAAAGACACCTGCAATGTTGAGATGATATCAATGGTAAGTGTTTGGAAAGTATGTAAATTCCCATTAAAGTAGAGTTGGTTTTTCACCTGCTTTGATATATATGATCAACCACCATCCCATCCCATCTGCCATGCCTCAGAAGATTTCAGATCAAAGCTTAAGACCATCACCATGTTCCTTTTGGTGTATACATGTATTTTAAATTTTAATGTTTTTGAAATGAATTTGTCAAATTGGCTACGATTATATAAGAATTTAATTTGGAAAGTTTAAGTTATGTAAGAATTTTAAAAGTAGTTAAAACTGAACATTGACAATGTGATGTTTGTGATAATAAATATGTATTCAAGATATTTTTTTAAAATATTAATAAATAACGACAAAATACAAATATATATATATGTGTATATAAATAAAGCCCATTTATTATTGAATATGACTATTTGTATGAAAAATAAAATGAATATAATGCTTTTTTGAAGTCTAATTTGAAAAACTGTACAGTAAAATGAAAAGACAGAAAAAACTTTGGACAATGTTTATTTGGAATTTTGTTTTATTATACAATTTTCTATAAAAATAAAATGTTTGTTTATTTAATATTATATAGTTTAAAGTATATATATATATACTACATCCATCCAAATTCAATGAATTTTTTTGGGATTTTGTAATATATTAAAAAAATAACAGTATTGTATTAGTTAGTCAAGGTGTGTAAGCGTTTTTGATATTTTTGTCATTTGTCTTTATATATAAGGTGTGTTTGTTTGGAGGTTTGGATTTTGATTTAGATTTGAATAGTAAAATTTTTGAATTGAAATAGTAGTATGATATGATATAATAGGTATTGATATAATGTTTTGAATGTAAAACTGATTTATAGTAGAGTATAAAAAATAAATAAATAAATATTTGATTTGATATTTTTTGGGAAAAAAATTTGGTGAATAGTAGAAATATTGAAAAGTCTCACATACGAACACACCATAAAGTAATTGTATATGTAATGATATGTTTGTAATTTAAGAAAAAGTTAAGGGTATTTTGATATTAATGTATAATTATTTTTTCTAAAGTAAGAAATAAATACTTTTAAATGTGACATACCAAAATGGTCAAAATAATACTTTAAATTATAACGGATCGAATATATATTTTTTTAAGTATGTAGAATTATGATGAGATTATAGAAAAAAAAATGTACAATTTGTGTGTGAATTAATGATTTTTATTGTATAGGTGGTAAAAATAATACTTTAAATTATAACGGATGGAATATATATATTTTTAAGTACGTAGAATTATTATAAGATTATAGTGTAGACACTAAAAATATATGTCTAAAATCGCTTAAATATCATGTATTTTGGAAAAAAATAAAATTCCAATGATATAAATACATGGTATTTTATTATGCACATATGTTAATTTTTGTACAATAAATATCAACCATTAATGCAAAAATATGCTTAAAATGGAAGATATCGTACAAATATTACGTGCATAAATAGAGCCATAATAAATTTGGCAGCAAAATAAATTAATCTTGTCAATAAAGGAAGTATATAAATTAATATCTTCCAAAAAAAGACAATGATATAAAGATCTTGTCAATAAAGAAAGTATATAAATTAATATCTTCCAAAAAAAGACAATGATATAAAGATTTTGGCGAGAAATGAAGGTGCACAATCAAATCCGTCAAGAATGGAAAACAACATCTGATGGAAGATGAAAGATTATAAAATCTTTCCATACACGTGGCACCATCCGAAAAGGAAGCCAAGGCCACCCATCTCCTATAAATAGGAGCCATGGCCAATTCATTTGAGAGACCGAAGTTGCATCAAGGATTCAAGCAAAGGGTAAGTCTCTAGATTCTCTCTGTATTGTTCTTCATGTTCTTCGTGTCCTTCGAAGCGTTCTTCGTCGAAAGTCACTGATTTGGACAAATGATCCAATATTGGTTGACGAATCGATGAAGTTAACGTTCTTCGTCGTATGTCCAAGCCGGAGGAAGAATCAAAGCTCTCAAAGCCGTTGAGGAATTCGTCAAAGCCAATGGAAGGTCTTCAAAGCTCCTCTCAAAGCTTCAAGATGTTCATCGCGTTCTTCAACAAAGCATCAACTAGGCCCTCTTCGATCCAAAAGTCAAAGAGACACGCCGCCAAAAGCGTTATGGAGCACTAAATCCACCTTCTCCAAGATCAAAGCTGCGGATCGTTTAAAGAGGACATCAAATCCAAAGCTTAGGATCAAATCACCCGCACGGAGACCAAAGCCCTCCAAAAGCGGCAAAGAAAAATCAAAGATCAAAGCTGCGGATCATCCAAAGAAGACATCAAATCCAAAGCTTAGGATCAAATCGCCCACACGGAGATTGAAGCTCTCCAAAAGGCGGAAAAGGAAAACTAAAGATCAAAGTTGCGGATCGTCTAAAGAAGACATCAAATCCAAAACTGAGGATCAAATCGCCCACACGGAGACCGAAGCTCTCCAAAAGGCGGAAAAGGCAAACTAAAGATCAAAGTTGCGGATCGTCTAAAGAAGACAACAAATCCAAAGACGATGATCAAATCGCCAACGCGGAGACCAAAGTCCTCCAAAAGCGGCAAAGCCAAAACAAATGTCAAAGTCGCGGATCGTCTAAAGAAGACATCAAATCCAAAGCCGACGATCGAATCGCCAATACGGAGACTAAAGTCCTCCAAAAGCGACAAAGCCAAAACAAATGTCAAAGTCGCGGATCGTCCAAAGAAGACAAAAAATCCAAAGACGATGATCAAATCGCCAACACGGAGACCAAAGTCCTCCAAAAGCGGCAAAGCCAAATCAAAGATCAAAGCCTTGGATCATCTAAACTAAAGACATCAAATCCAAAGCTGACGATCAAATAGCCCGCACGGAGACCAAAGCTCTCCAAAAGCCGGCAAAGTCAAACTGAAGACCAAACCTCTTCGGATCAAAGAAGCCATCGAAAATCAAGTTGGAAAATAAATCGACCCGAAAGGAGAATCAAAGGACCCATTTAGAGAATATGACCCGCTTTAAATTCAAATCAAATATAATTTGTACAAATTTTGTGTTTATTAAAAATAACACAATTTTTTGTCCACATATGGAAAAAAAATGTACAGTTTGTGTGTGAATTATTGATTTTTATTGTATAGGTGTTGTAAACACTAAAAATATGTCTAAATTTAATTAGATATTATGTATTTTGAAAGAAAATAAAATTCCAATAAAATAAATATATGGTATTTAATTATTCATATATGTGATTTTTGTACAATAAATATCAACCATTAATGCAAAAATCTGCTTAAAATGGAAGATATTATACAAATATTACGTGCATAAATAGAGCCATAATGAATTTGACAACAAAATAAATTAATCTTGTCAATAAAGGAAGTATATAAATTAATATCTTCCGAAAAAATGCAATGATATAAAGATCTTGGCGAGAAAGGAAGATGCACAATCAAATCCGTCAAGAATGGAAAACAACATCTGATGGAAAAAAATTATAAAATCTTCATATTGGTCAGTCAGAACTCGCCATGTGGCACCATTAAAAAGAGAAGTCGAGGCCACCCCTCCCCTATAAATAGGAGTCATGGCTAGTTCATTTGAGACACCGAAGTTACATCGAGGATTCAAGCAAAGGGGTAAGTCTCTAGACTCTCTCTGTATTGTTCTTCATGTTCTTCGTGTCCTTCGAGGCGTTCTTTGTCGAAAGTCGCTGATTTGGACAAATGATCCAATATTGGTTGACGAATTGATGGAGTTAACGTTCTTCGTCGTATGCCCAAGTCGAAGGACGGATCAAAGCTCCCAAAGTCGTTAAGGAATTCGTCAAAGCCAAGGAAGAGCCTCCCAAGTCATCCCAAAGCTTCACGATATTCGTCGCGTTCTTTGTCAAAAGTATCAACTAGGCCCTCTTCGATCCAAAAGTCAAAGGGACACGCCGCCAAAAGTGTTATGGAGTACAAAATCCACCTCTTCAAAGATCAAAGCTCCAAAAGCCGTTGAAGAATCCATTAAAGCCAAGGAAGAACATCTAAAGTTCATCTCAAAGCTTCAAGGTGTTCATCGCGTTCTTCACCAAAGCATCAACTCGGGCCTCTTCGATCTAAAAGTCAAAGGGACACGCTACCAAAAGTGTTATAGAGCACCAAATCCACCTCTTCAAGGATCAAAGCTTCAAAAGCCATTGAAGAATCCATCAAAGCCAAGGAAGAACATCTAAAGTTCATTCCAAAGCTTCAAGGTATTCATCGCGTTCTTCACCAAAGCATCAACTCGGCCCTCTTCGATCCAAAAGTCAAAGGGACACGCCATCAAAAGTGTTATGGAGCACCAAATCTACCTCCTCAAAGATCAAAGCCGCGGATCGTCGAAAGAAGACATCAAATCTAAAACTGAGGATCAAATCGTCCGTACGAAGACCAAAGCCCTCCAAAAGCGACAAAAACAAAGGAAAGATCAAAGCTGCGGATCATCCAAAGAAGACATCAATACCAAAGCTGAGGATCAGATTGTCCGCACGGAGACCAAAGCCCTCCAAAAGCGGCAAAGACAAAGCAAAGATCAAAGCCGCAGATCGTTCAAAGAAGACATCAAATCAAAAGCTGAGGATCAAGTTGCCCGCACGGAGACCAAAGCCCTCTAAAAAGGCGACAAGGCCAAAGCAAAGATCAAAGCTACGGATCGTCCAAATAAGACATCAAATCCAAAGGCGACGATCGAATCGCTCACACGGAGACTAAAGTCCTCCAAAAGCGGCAAAGCCAAAGCAAAGATTAAAGTCTCGGATCGTCTAAAAAAGATATCAAATCCAAAGGCGATGATCAAATCGCCCATACGGAGACCCAAGTCCTCCAAAAGCGGCAAAGCCAAAACAAAGATCAAAGCCTCAGATCGTCTAAAGAAGACATCAAATGCAAAGCCGATGATCAAATCGCCTACACAGAGACCAACGCTCTCCAAAAGGCCGCAAAGCCAAATCAAAGATCAAAACACGGATCGTCCAAAGAGGACATCAAATCCAAAGCCGACGATCAAATCGCCTGCACGGAGACCAAAACCCTCCAAAGTCCCTCAAAGTCAGACCGAAGACCAAATCTTTTCAGATTAAAGAAGCCATTGAAAACCAAGTTGAAAACAAATCGACTCGGAAGGAGAATCAAATGCCCTATTTAGATAATAGGACCCGCTTTAAATCCAAGTTAAATAAAATTTGTACAAATTTTTGTGTTTATTAAAAATAACACAATTTTTTGTCCTCAAGTGTATTTGTAACTTTTTATTAAATAGTATTTATTTATTGAGCAATATTTTTGGAGACGATACTTGTTTTTTTCTTGAAATAATACAATTGAATTATTTTATGTCACAACATATATTGTAAACTTATATCTCGGATCCTTGTAATTATTCAAACAAAACCTTTTATACAAAATACGATAATGAATTAACAGAAGCAAAATTCGAATAAACCAAATTATTATAAACCGAAATCGAAAAGAAATTAGACTAATTATTAAAGCATAAAAGACACACTCTGGAATAAGGTAAATCAAATCTAAAACAAAACAAACAAGCATTAATACTCAATTAAATCAAATGAAATCAATTTGGACGAATTTGTTGGGTTTATTTCAGTTCGACCCAGAGCGATCCGACCAGACCCAATCTTGTCCGACCCGGTACAAATCAGAACTGACCCGACCCAGCTTGGGTGTATTTTAGGTTCACCAAATCAGAACCGATTTCTACCTTATCCATACGTTCTACTCGCGATTTTAAATCAGCCTCCACCGGTTCCCTTTTTTCTCGGCACTTATGTTTTTCTCCTTCGTCCGAACGGTTGCTCGATAAGGTATAGTTGTTACCTCTTTTCTTGGGATTTATCCATTACTCCCTTTAGCTATAAATATCGTTGGGTGTTCATGAGTTGTGGGTGTGGAATTGAAAAATTAGTCGCTTGGTGTTGATTATTTGTGTTCTTTCTTATTTAATGCTCCCCGGAGTTCTGTCGAATCTCCTCCCTCATAGATGTTGTGCTACTCTTTGTCCTTTGTGGGATTACGGGTCCCTTGTTCTTGAAACCCTCGATTGCTCCCTTTTGTGGTGTTGCCTCGTTGGAAGACTTGGAGTTGACGCAGAATGGATTGTGATATAAGTCTACCAAATTATTCCAGATATTTCATTTAAATTATAACACTGTTTTTTCTTTGTTTCCTTTAGTTATTATTCAGATTAATTGATACTAACCTACTAATATTCTTGGTGAAAATTATTTGGTTGAAAGAACAACCCGAATTGCCGATTCAAGGTGGGAGAACAAATTCCTAACAGTGGTATCAAACCTTTGGTTGAAATTAAACACATGTTTGACCTTGTTAAAAATTAGAATATAACTTTGCCCTAGATTTAGTAATGGAAGGCTAACACTTATTTTTATTTGTTAATTAATTTTAGGGTGAGCTGTGATTAAATTTTTTGAATCATATAATTGTGTAAATACTACTATCACGTAACTGGCTGCTCCAAGAAGAAGTTATTAGCTGACCACTACTGATAGTTAGTAAATTATGTGACATTTTTGTGTGGCTAATTGTGTGAACTTTGTGGGATACTTGAGCATTATGACAACTGTGTCTATTGTACCTCTTGACAGAAAAATTGATTTTTTTTTAATTTGGCAACAAAATATGAAAATTGTCTTAGTAACACAAAAGGTTGTCAAAGCTATTGATGATGATTTTAATTGTTTACTGACTGAAGATAGAAAAGTTAAGTTAGATAAACATGCATATTCGTTGATAATATTGAATGTATTTGACTCTGTGATTAGAAAAGTAGAAAAACATAATTATGCAAAAGAACTTTAAGAAAAATCAGAAAAAATCTATATAAAAAGGTCTTTGCCAAATAAATTATTTCTACTTGAAAATTTCTTCATATTTAAATTTGATTTAACTAAATCAATATATGAGAATCTTGATATTTTTGCTAAATTTGTTCAAGATATTAAACAAAGAAAAGACAAGAATATTGATAAATACACCCCTATCGTGCTTTTGAATGTCATTTTTGAATTTTTTTATGATGTCAAATTTGCTATTAAATATGGTAGAGTAAGGAATTAGACTTGCATGTTAATGGGAAAGGAAAACAAAAAGTTGATGATGTCTTATTAACTAGGGATAAGTCATATAATTTAGAAAATTCTGACAATCAAAATAATAAAAACAAGTGAAAAGGTAAGAATATAAAGTTCTATAATTATGGGAATAAGAATCATTTTAAAAATCAATGTCCATATCCTAAAGAAAACTTTAGTAACAAAAACGTGATGAAACAAATGTGACTATAGATGATGAGGTCGTAAGTAATGTATTTATGGTTAGAGATAATGTTTCTACTATTGATCCAGTGTGAGAAACTGAATGATTACCTAATATTGCCCTTGAGAAATTTGTTTTCAATTTGTAGCTCTATGTCGCATGCTTTTGTTGGTACATATGATGTTAGTTTAAAGTTTTTTGTTATATGTTAACTTTGGATATTGGATGGGTTGATTTTAAAACTTGGTGTTGTTTATTTTATTTGCATATATATATTTACTTTGTGCTTCTATATATACTTTTGTGTGCAATATCTATTTGGTAAGTTGCATGGATATAAGCAATGATGTCTATATGTTCCCCACTCCTGTTATGTCCTCCAAAATAATCATGATGGTCGACCAGAAACAAATGGGATATTGTTGGGTTTATTTCAGTTCGACCCAGAGCGATTCGACCAGACCTGACCATGCCCGACTTGGTATAAATCAGAATTGACCCGATCCAACTTGGTTGCTTTTTAGGTTCACCAAATCAGAACCGATTTCTACCTTATTCATACGTTCTACTTGCGATTTTGAATCAGCTCCCACTGGTTCCCTTTCTTCTCGGCGCTTATCTTCTTCTCCCTCGGTCCGACCGATTGCTTGATAAGGTATAATTGTTACCTCTTTTCTTGGAGTTTACCATTACTCACTTTAGCTATAAATATCGTTGGGTGTTCATGGGTTGTGGGTGGGGGAGTGAAAAATTAATCGCTTGGTGTCGACTAAGACAATGACAATTTCAATCGGTGAGTTACAGCATCAATATAGGTGGTCGGCGGCTTCGAACTCCAATCGACGAACAACGGCGTCTCTGAAAAATTCTCCTTCTCCACTGACGAACAACGACGAAAACATGCGACGGTCGGCGACAACTTCTTCTCTTCCAGCCGCTGCTTCCCTCCGGTGGCTCTTCTTCTCCGACAAGCAGCGCATTTCCGCTGCGCACTTCGGCTTTAGTCCAGAGTGGCATAACACGAACAACTTCTCCGATCGGACGACATCGATTTCTTTTGAACAACTATCGATCGAATTCGATCTTTCACCAAATGTCAAATGACATAGAATTTCGGCTCATGCCATGATGCGAATGACCCGAAATAACCACGCCTTAAGGTGGAGGTCGGCACGTCACTCTAAGTCTCGACACCCACCAAAATCACTCACCGAAAACCATCGTAATTTCGCTTGATTCTCCCCTCTCTATCTCACCGGCTGCTCTCCTCCTTTGTAAACCTCTCTTATGGTTTTGACCCATTTCCCCAAAAACCACCTCTATATCTATAACTAATAACTTCCCCAAAAGTAACTAACCCAACTAAAATGGGCTTAGGTTTAAGGGCTAAACAAAATGGGCCGAATCTGTTGGACAGGGCTAAGAAGTTTATCAATTTATTTTATTTATCAAAAAACTCGTTGAATTGGATCTCGAACGGCCAAAATTTTCAACCCATATTATATTCAAATTATTATTTAAATTAAAATTTACAATTAAAATATAAAATTAAATCCAAAGTAAATGATTACTTTCTCAATCTCTCACCATCTTATAATATATATGTTTCCCCAAAAAATTATCATCTTATACATATTTATTATTTGTATATTATATACAAAATTTCTTATATCTTACTAAAAAAATATATATTTCCTAACTATTTCACATAATTTTCACACCAAAATGTAATTTTTTTCTTTCTAAATTACTAACTACACCCGATGTAATAGTCTTCACAAGTTCATAAAATATTCTTACATTTAAATTAGGATAATACCTCTGAAGACTATACTTTCAAAAGTAATTTAATTTGTCAATGCATTCTTATATACTATCCATTACATGTATGATATAAATATTCTTTAATTTGCATACAAAAAATGTAAGCATACAAGTATTCTTTAATAAAGTAAGCTGATCAGTACGTTTCTATCGAGGAGGGATTATATCTTCAAAAAAATTATGTTTATTTGGTTTAGGTTGGAATTTGTATTTTAAATTTTTGATTAATAAAATTTTGTTTAATTCAATATAAATATATATTGATGTAATATTAATTTTAAATATAAAATTAATTTATTATGTAATATAAAATTTAATAAATTAATCTGATATGTTCCTTCGTCCCACTCCAAAAATCTTTTTGAAGTTTTAAAGTATATTAAAAAATAATAATTCCTCTGTTCCAATACAATAATCTTATTTACCATTTTTGATCGTTTCAAAACAATAATTTTATTTTCATAAATAACCATATGACTATAAAACTACTCTTACTTTTTCATTTTTATTACACAATAGCCACTACTTTTTACACTAATACACTCACAAGGGCAAAAAAGTCTTTTATCTATACTTTTTACCAACTACCAATATAATATCAATATTTTTTAAATCTCGTTCCCAACTCAATTAAGACTATAGTTCTTGGACGGAGGAAGTAATATTTTATTAGTTAGTGAAAGTGTATAAGAGGTTTTATATATATATTTTTTCATTTGACTTTAAAGTAATTGTAGGTGTAGTAAAGTGTATATATTTACAATTTAGGTAAAAATTAAAAAATATTTTGGTATTAATTTGTTACTCCCTCCATTCACTTTGAAAGTTTATATTTTTTTTTTGCATATTAATATTTGAATATTAATTATTATATCAAAACGTAGTACAAATCAAGAAAAAAAAATATTTTTATTAATGTCTTATAATTCTAATAGAATGATATTTATATAAAAAATTAATACAAATATAAAAATATTTTTAGTGTTAAGTACAATGATGTAAAAAATAAATATTAACTTATTAAGTAAAAAAAAAAATATTACTTTTAATAAACTAAAAAATAGATATTTTGCGATGAAAATGTAATTTTCTAATTAATAAATACTATTAGAATTTGGGTTTGAAACCTACCAACAAAACACATGACCCTAAAATTCTTGCATTGCAGCCCAATTCATCACTGTAGTTGGGTCATAGGTGAAAAAGGCTATCCTTACCTTATATACCATCCTTCTATCTTTATCTTTTGTGTCATTATAGTTAATATTAAAAATATTTTTTATTTATATAATATATTATATCATATCATTATATTTGTATTATTGTTACGTATGAAAATTATAATTAGGTTAAAAAAACCCAAGTCAGAAAGGGAGATGGGCCGATGATTGGGTCTGTTAGAACGATCAAGGAGTATTTCGAGAAAAATCGGGTGAAATACACGTATTTCTGAGGAAATAGCGGGTCGGAAGGTCCGCAGGTCGGATAGTCTGCTGGTTGGATGATCCGCAGGTCGGAAGGTCCGCAGGTCGGATAGTCTGCAGGTTGGATGATCCGCAGGTCGGAAGGTCCGCAGGTCGGAAAGTTCGCAGGTCGGATGATTTGCAGGTCGGAAGGTCCGCAGGTCGGAAAGTCCGCAGGTTGGATGGTCCGCAGGTCGGAAGGTCTGCAGGTCGGAAAGTCCGCATGTCGGATGGTCCACAGGTCGGGTGGTCCACAGGTCGGAAAGTCCGCAGGACGGACGGTCTGCAGGTCGGATGGCGTGTAAGTCAGACGGTCTGTAAGTCGGATAGCTAGCAAGTCGGGAGGTTTGCGGCTGGACCAGCGAGTTAGAAGGTTTGCGGCTGGATCAACAAGTCGGGAAGTATGCGGTCGGACCAACAGGTCGGTTGGTTGGTGGTCGGATAGGCAAGTCGGATAGTCCGCCAGTCGTGAGGTTTGCGGCTGAACTAACAAGTCGGGAGGTTCGCAGTCGGACCAACAGGTCGGTTGTTGTGGAGATTGGATGCTGCGGAAAGCAAGTGAGAACAATAGCTTGGTCGGCTGAAAAACACGTGTCAGCAGAAGAGGAGATAGCGAACGGTTAAAGGAAATATTATAACCGTTCGGGCGACGGTTCCAAGTACCATTTTTGAAGGGTATTTAAGGTTTGAGATTTGCAACTGACAGAGAATCTTCAATCATCTTCAATCGACATCAAAGTCAAGAGATTCAGGGATCATCATTTAAATTTCCAGTATTTTACATTTCCAGTTTATTTTCTGTACCGTACAGTGTTTAGGGATTCCTAATCTCAGACGCTAAATATATCAAATTCGAAGATAAATTTCTATTTTCGGATTTTACTTTTTATTGTTGAAAAAATATATCAACAATTATACAAAAGTAATAGACATATATATATATATTTATTTTGTACTACCTATGAATATAAATTAATATTCAAAATTCGACACACAAAAAACAATTAAATATTCAGATATGGTACAAAGATAGTATATTTTTCTGTTGCAATTTCAAACTTAAATTATTACTATTTATCTTGTTTGATTTTTAATAAAAATATATTATTTCATCCCATAAACTATCCTATCAAATTATTATTTAAATACAAAAATTCAAATCAATACTTTACTTAAAATTAATTACAAATTATAACCAAACAAACTATTATCAATGAAATCAGTCTATCAGACCCCTTCATGTTATTTATTTATGTTTATTATTATTATGTCTAATTAAGAATATTCACAAGACATGATCGTGTATATATACGCATCATGTGTTATTTCAATAGAAATGTCGAATCATTCATAAAGTGAAAATTAGCATGTAAGTATTTTTTTTTTTGAAAAAAAATTCTGTTAATAAATCAGTTCTTAATATTATAAAATTAACTTGACATTCACTTTCTAATTACAAAATTAACTTGAAGGGACGTTCTGGTGGTGTGGAGGTTGGACGTGTGACAGTCAGGTCATAGGTTCAAACCTTCGACACCTCATGTCATAATTGCCGGGAGTTTACCCAATGTACAGTTGCGGGTTCCCACGTCATAAAGGAGAAAAGAGTGTGTGATATCGAATAAGATGGGGTACAATTTATTTGTTGAACGGTGTATTTGAAAATATTCCTATGTTTTTTTATATTTTCTAGATATAAATAATTTATATAGTTATGTTTAAAGCGGAATTTAAAAATTGCTTGCATTTTGCATGAATATATCTCTAAGTTTGTTGATAAATGTAGGATCATTTGGCATTAATGCATCCATACGAACAACCCGCGTGCGAATTAACAAAGCCAAAAAGAGGCACTTGACATTGATGTATCCTTGTAGAGCAACCACCGTAGGAATGATAAAGTCCAAAAAAATAGAAAATATTGATACTACTATTATTTTTATCCTAAGATTTGGACTCAGCCTATTATCTTTGGACCCGACCCTCCACCCCATTTTATTGAGATGGGCAAATTATTCAAACCGAACTGTCGAATCGAATTGAATTTTTGATTAACTGAACAAATTCGATTTGAATACAAATACTATATATTTGATATTTGTTTTGTTCAATTCGATTTTAATTTTTGATATTTTCAGTTAAACGAACAGAACCAAACCAATTATATTTATATTATTATATTTTAAAATTCATATTAATAATTATATTATACTCACATTTACATCAGTTGAGTTAAGTTCAGTTAAAATATTTGCAGATGTTTTTATTTAATTGAAATTTTAGTTATTTTTAATATAGTTTTTTAAAAGTTTGGTTCCGTTCGAATTATTTTCAAATACTGTAAATACTTTTTATTAATCGAAAATTTCGATTCGAATGCAATTCACGATTTTAAGTATTTTTTTTTATTCGATTCAAATACCAAATTCATGTATATTTATGAATATTCGAACCAAAGCCATCCTAGCATTTTATTTGATATTTTCTGAGTAAACTAATATTATATTAAAATATATTGGACTTTTCATATTGAAGACCTTAAATAAACAACTCAAATTACGTTGAGAGGGAACAAGTCGTGTGTGGATTAGGCTTCTTAATGGGCTTCGGCCCAACAACAACAACAATAATAATAATGATTAAATAATTATAACAAAAAACAGAATTAAGAAATCATTAAGTCGAAACATGAAAGATGTCCATTTACATAAGAGAGTTTACAGAGTTTTGAAATTTTATAAATTTGAGAATAGTAAAAAATTGATATTTGAGGTAATAATTTTTAAAAATAAATAAAATCAAAATTTTAAAATATGTTTTGTATATTTGAACGAAAATGCCGTGTCGTATTTCATGACTGAGTCACACACCGAGAAAGTCGAATGCCAAAAAGCAAGAGTGATCATGAGAAAAAAAGAAAATGATTCTAAGGAACCAAGCATGACTCATCAGTAGTTGGCGGAGAAGCCATACTTGGATCACATTTGGCCCATTGTCAAACTGATTATTTTAACCCGTACATTCGGGTGTGTTTGTTTGGAGATTGGATTTTGAATTTAGATTTTTGAGGATTTGAAGGATGAACTTTTATAATGATTATATTGAAATTTTTTCATTATTTTATTAAAAAATAATATATTGATGTGATAGATTGAAATTGATGATATTTAAATATTGATAAAAAAATTTATAAATAATAATGAAAAATAATTTTTTGATTTGATATTTATAAATTAGCCTTAAAATTAAATTTTTAGAAAGTTATATTATTTTGCTTCTTTTATTTTTCCATCTCGTTGTGTTCTTTTAACAAATCTTTTCAAATTTTTATTATTAAGTTTGTTACGTATGATATTTATAATTAGGTTAAATGACCTAAGTTAAATGAAGATGTGGGCCTATAATTGAGTCTTTTAAATTGATTAAGGGGTATTTCAAGATAATCGGGTGAACTTGACGTATTTCTAAGGAAATAGGCAGGTCGGACGGTCCGCAGGTCGGATGGTCTGCAGGTCGGGCGTTCTGCAGGTCGGACGTTCCGCAGGTCGGACGGTCAGTAAGTCGGAAGGTCTGCGGTCGGACGGGTAGGTCAGGTAGTCTAGAGGTCGGATGGTCCGCAGGTCGGATGGTTTGCGGTCGGATAAGTAAGTCGGAAGGTCTGCGGTCGGACGGGTAGGTCGGTTAGTCTACAGGTCGGATGGTCCGCAGGTCGGATGGTTCGCGGTCGGATAAGTAAGTCGGAAGGTCTGCGGTCGGAAGGTCTGCGGTCGGATTAGTAGGTCGGTTGGTTTGCGGTCGGACGGGTAGGGGGATGGTTTGTAGTCGGACAAATAGGTCGGTTGGTCCGCAGTGGAACGAGTAAATCGGTTGCTGTGGAGGTCGGATGCTACGGAGAGCGAGTGAGAATAGTTGCTTGGTCGGTTGAGAACACGTGTCAACAAAAGAGGAATTAGCAGACGGTTGAGAGGAGGCATTGTAACCGTCCGGGCGACGGTTCCAGGTACTGTTTCTGAGGAATATTTAAGGATCAGGGTCAGCAATTGGTTGGGTATCTTCAATCATCTTCAAACGACAGCAAAGTCAGTGATTCGGAGATCATCCTTTAAATTTTTAGTCTTTTATTTTCCAGTTTATTCCTGTACCGTACAGTGTTTAGATATTCCTAATCTCAGGCACTAATTATATCAAATTCGAAGATAATTTCCTATTTTCGGATTTTACTTTTTATTGTTGAAAAAAAATACATCAACAAATTGGCGACCACAGTGGGAGAAAGGCAAGATTGCTGATCCTACATCAACAGAGAATTTCATACGACTGAGGTCCGGCCGAATCATCAGAAAAATCAGTATGACAGGGTCACAACCTCAATCATCATCAGCACCGGTGGGAGAAAATATTTTACCACCTGTCATGCCAAATCCAGGGGAGATTCCCCAACCACCTACCGATTGGTTGTCTTATGTTCAACAATTGAACAATCAGCAAACTATGACTATGCAGAATATGTTGCGCGAGCAATAGAATATCATGTTGCGCGAGCAACAGAATCTCATGCAGAACATGTTAGATCAAGCTTTATCAAGGGTTACTCTTCAACCCACTCAGACGCCGCCAGGAATATCACCATCAAGAATGTAAGCAAATTTCGCAGGGCCATCATATGTTGACAGTACATTGCCAAGCGCCACAACGGTCAACCGAATAGATAGGGGAAAGACTCCTAACTTTCCCTAATAATGTTCCTTTGGGACCAAGAGTTGACAATTTGCAGCCAAACGTTGTCAGGGAAGAGAGGCAAGGAGCACATATTCAGGATCCTATCTTTATCCCTGATCATCAAAACCCTTGTGTGGATCCTGAAGAGATTGCACAAGTGTTGAGGGTGCATTTCGGTTTGAATCCTTAGATGGCCAACCGTCTTGCTTATCAAAGACCTTTCCCCGAAAGGATTATTAATGACTATCCACTTCCAAGGAATTATCGACCACCTGATTTCCATGCTTTTTCTGGGGAAGACGGATCCTCCACCATAGAGCACGTGGGTCGTTTTACAGCACAGTTGGGGGAAGTTGGAAATAATCCTTTTTATAAACTGCAATTGTTTGGATTATCTCTTAGCAGAACAGTTTTTTCATAGTTTGTGAATCTGCCACCTGGGCAAATACAAACTTGGGAAGGTTTGGAAATGGCGTTCATGCTAGATTCTTCAATCCTTTACCAATTGTTTCTCTTACCAATTTATTGGAATTGAAGCAATATCCAGAAGAGTCAGCCTCACAGTTTATTGAAAAGGTGCGATTGATGAAAGGACGTTGTCCTACTATAATCAATGAAAAACAAATGACTAATTTAGTGGTCAGAAATATGCATGGCCGCCTAAGAGAAGCACTCATTGCTCATGATGTGGAAGATTTGGCAAGTCTCGCTGCCAAGGCTGGACGTTTGGAGTCTCTTTTGAGAGAAAATGATCAGAATTTCAGACGTAATAAAGTTCAACATATGGCAAGTATGGAAACAGAAGCATACGACTTTGATTTTGATCAGACAGAAGAAATGGCAGCCAAAATCATTTCAGGAAAGCCTTATGTGTGCTCTAAATTAAAGCCAGTGCTAGGAACTGAAGGACGAGGCAACCTACATTTGATAATTCAAAGGCTGATGAAATTTTTGATATTTTGCTAACTGATGGCCAGATTCGAATTCCAAAAGGGCAAAGGTTGGCTACTAAGGAAGAAATCAAAGGAAGACCATATTGTAAGTGGCATAACTCTTTCACACACAATACAAGTCAATGTACTCATTTTCGAAATGAGATCCAAAAGGCCATTAAGGCAGGTCGGCTAAAATATATTACTTTGGGTGTAGAGCAACAACCTTTTCCAAAAATAACCACAACAATGGTTAATATACAAGCAAGTCCTAGATCAGGAAAAGGAAATTCATCAAACAGTGGCCGACCAGAAGAGAAACTCAAGGTTTGTGAAAAAATAGTGGCCGAAAAATGGGATAATCAAGATGGTTCTTTTAATGTGGAGTTAAAGGAGCAAGTTTTGGTTCGGGACCACCCGACTAGAAGGACTGGCTTGGTCGGGAGCAAATGGGCTCGAAATAAAAAGCCTTTACCAATTGATGTGGATCTTCGTTTTCCAGGCATGAATCGTACTCAGATTCGGAATGCCAAGCGCAGGTATGCAGCGAGGTACATGGATAAGGTCTCTTCATCGAAGCAGCCGAATGATGTGCAAGGTGCTATTGATTCTCCGGAAGGAGGTTGGTCCATACGGGTCGCCTTATCAAAGCAGCCGAACGACATTCGAGGCACTGCTAAATATCATGTAAGAGGTCGGTCCATTAGGTTCGTCTCGTTTGAGCAGCCGTATGATGTGCAAGGTGCTATTGATCCTCCGGAAAGAGGTCGGTCCATAAGGGTTGCCTCGTCAAAGCAGCCGAATGATATGCGAGGCGCTACTAATTATCTTGAGGAAGGTCGGTCCATAAAAGTCTCCTCCTCAAGGCAGCCTAAGTATGTGCAAGGAGTCTTTGATTGCAATGAGGGAGGTCGGTCCATACAAAAAAGTGGTAAAGGAGTATCAGATGAAAGAATTGAAGGTTTCAAATGTCAGTATTGTGAGCGGATTAACATCAATCCATCTCTGGAGAAGTATCGTTTGGAGTCTCTGAGAGCTCAACCTGAAACTGATACCATAGACGAAATTCTGGAAACTAATTCAAGGTCTGTCAAATCTCGACTAGGGCCACGAGTTCCCTGCCGAATGATATGAATTAATTGGATTGAAGAAGAACCCCTGTGGGCAAGTCTGGTGGATGATTATATAGAAGAGCCAGAATGGGCAAAGATTTCAGATCTTGATTTTCAGTCAGAGGTTCCTCCAATAGTCTTCCCTCCCATTCCAGAAGGCACGGCGTCTCATTTAAAGCCTCTGTATGTTAATGCTCATATTTGCGGGAAACCAATCATGATGGTTTTTATAGAAAACGGAGCCGTCTTCAATGTGATGCCATTAAAGACTCTCAAGAACTTAGGGAAGGGAATTCCCGATTTATCTCCTGTGGATTTTGAGATGACTAGCTTCACAGGGCAGCCGACCAGACCAGAAGGTATGATGGTTGCTACAATTGAAGTCGGTCCTAAAAAGATTTCTTCTGTTTTCTTTGTGGTGGATGCGGACACCACATATTCAATCCTACTAGGGCGAGACTGGATTCATGCATCTCAATGTGTACCATCAACACTGCATCAACGATTAATGTTTTGGAAAGGCAACCAGGTCTTCAAAATGGAAGCAAATGACAACCCTTTGGATGCATCAGAATAAGTTGAAGAATAAGTTTTTTATTCCGGTCATGTACCCCCAATGTCTCAGTTTTTTATGGCTAATGAATACCCAAAGAAGGGTTTTAAATTCATCAGCCATAGTTCAATGTTTTTTTAAAAAAACAGTTTTACTGTATGGCTCATGAGGAAGCCAAACCCACTTTTTATAATATATCTTTTATGGAAGGTGCAAATTTACAAGATTGTAGTGTACTTATTAATCACTTTTATTTAGATCGGCTTTTGAAAAAAGTAGAAAAAATCAAAAAGATTCATAATGTTCATTTCCAAGAAGATGAACAATTTCGTTGGCCTGATTTATTAGAAAAGACAGAACCAGCTTTTTCGGCACAAGATCCTTTATTGGAATTTAATTTAGGAACCGACCTGGTTCAAAAAATGATCAGGATGAGTGGTTATTTGTCTGAAGAGCAACAAATATTGATGCTCGAAGTTATAAAAAACAATATTGATTGTTTAGCTTGGGATTATTCAGAAATGTCTGGTCTAGAGCGAAGTCTGATAGAGCATCGATTGCCTATTAAAAAGGGTTTTAAGCCCTACAAGCAACCTCCAAGGTGTATGAGTCTTGATTTAATGTCTCAGATCAAAGAGGAAATTCAGAAACTTCTTAAAGTTGGTTTCATCCGGCCTTGCCGTTATGCAGATTGGTTGGCCAATATTGTACCAGTGGTTAAAAATAATGGTAAGATCAGGATATGCATTGATTTCAGGGATTTTAATATGGCCACTCCTAAAGATGAGTATGTGATGTCTATGGCTGACATGCTAATTGATTCAGCAGCAGGACATAAAATTCTCAGTTTGATGGATGGTTATGCAGGATATAACCAAATCTTTTTGGCAGAGGAAGACATTCATAAAACAACATTGAGATGTCCAAGAGCTTTAGGTATTTATGAGTGGACGGTTATACCTTTTGGTTTGAAGAATGCGGGGGCAAATTATCAAAGGGCCATGAATTTAATTTTTCATGACCTTATTGGTAAATCTATGGAGGTATATATAGATGACGTTATCGTCAAATCTTCCAGTTTTGAGGAACATTTGAAAGATTTTAAAGATGCTTTCAGTCGGATGAAGAGGTACAAGTTGAATATGAATCCGACTAAGTCTGCTTTCGGCATATCAGCCGGGAGTTTCTTGGGATTTTTGGTACATCAGAGGGGAATTGAGATCGATGCTAATAAAGTCAAAGCAATTCTTGCCAGCCGACCACCCAAGACGGTTAAGGAAATACAAAGTCTTTTGGGGAAGGTAAATTATCTCAGACGGTTCATTTCCAATGCTACTGGCAAGTTCAGACCAATCACTAAATTATTGAAGGCTGGAGGAACTGCTTTTGAGTGGGGACCAGACCAACAGACAGCGTTAGAAGCTATAAAGCAAGCATTGGCTCAACCACCTGTGTTGATGCCCCCCAAAGAAGGTCGGCCCCTCAAACTTTATTTGGCAAACACGTATGAAGTGGTCAGTTGCTTATTGGCACAAGATGGGGATGACGGAAAGGAAAAGGCAATCTACTACTTGAGTAAGACCCTCACGGGACCAAAATTAAATTATACTATGCTAGAAAAATTGTGTTATTCATTGGTGTTTGTGTGCACCAAACTTGAGCATTATATGTTGCCCAGGAGAATTGAGGTTATTTCAAGGATTGATCTCATCAATTTAATTTTACAAAGACCTACTATGCAGAGCAGACTTATGAAGTGGGCCATTAAATTAGCTCCTTTTGATTTGTATCATTCCCCTTTGAGGGCGGTGAAAGGCCAAGCAATAGCAGAGTTTTTGGCAGACTTCGCAGGTTATGAGCAGGAGCCGACTGGATATATGTCTTACGTAAGTACCCGAAATTGGTTAATGTTTTTTTATGGTTCTACTTCAGGACACAGATCGGGTGCAGGTCTTTTGTTGGAAGGACCAGATGGTCAAAGGGTCAAGTTGCAGTTGCAATTAGAAGCTATGACCCATAATTCAGCGGAGTATGAGGCTTTAATCTTGGGTTTGGAAGCCTTAATAGCCGAGAATGTTCAATCCGTAATCATAAGAGAAGATTCTGAATTGGTAATCAACCAAGTAAACAAGCAATATGTTTGCAATTATCCTCATCTACGCAGATACAGGGACATTGTAAGTCGGTTGCTGTCAAAAATTTCTGAAGTAATAATCGAGTTCATCCCGAGGAAAGAAAATCAATTTGCAGATGAGTTAGCCCAAAAAGCTTGTAAAACAATTTCAAAAGATATATGTGCAGAGGTCGGCCCTGAAACAGAAGTTGGAGCCGACTGGAGAACAGAAATCATCATGTATCTACAAAATCCAGGAGCAAATGTACCGATTGGAATACGGTTGAAAGCTTTGTGATTCCAGTTGATAGAATGAGTATTATACAAAAGGACATTCGAAGGATTACTCTTGAAATGTTTGGGGTCCAAACAGGCTTTGGAGGTCATGACAGAAGTACACAGTGGTATTTGTGGAGCTCATCGGGCAGGTTTGAATATGAGATTGACTATTCATCGTTTGGGTTTCTTTTGGCCAAATATTTTCGAAGATTGTATACAATGCGCCAAAGGTTGCCAAGAATGTCAGAAGCATGGGCAACTGAATCATTTGCCACTCATGGAATTGCAAGCTATGGTAAAACCACGGCCTTTTAAATCTTGGGCTATGGATATCATTGGTAAAATTCATCCTCCCTCGTCCAAACATCATTTTTTTATTTTGGTTGCAACATATTATTTCACCAATTGGGTCGAGGCGGTTGCTTTGAAAAATGTGGATAAAAAAGAAGTGATAGATTTCGTGCTGAATCAGATCATCTATAGGTATGGTATTCCTCACTCAATAGTGACCGACCAAGGTTTGGTCTTTACTGGGGAGAAGTTTTTAAATTTCTTGGCAGAGTTTGGTATTCGTTTGAACCATTCTTCGCCTTATTATCCCCAAGCTAATGGGCAGGCAGAGACAACTAATAAGATTATTATTGGGATCATAAAGAAAACAATTGAAAGGAACCCAAAAAAGTGGCATTTGTTGTTACCTCGAGCCTTATGGGCACATAGGAATAACAGAAATTCTGCCACAGGGTTTTCACCATATCAGCTCACCTTTGGACAAGATGCTGTATTGCCAGCCGAAATTCAAGTGTCATCTGGACGTACAAGCTTTACTACTGATGAGCTTACTGAGTTATCAACAAATTATGTTGCAGCAATTGGAAAGTTTGGATGTCAATCGACTCTATGCAATAGATCAGATTGTGAAGCAAAGTGAAATCATGGCTAAGACTTATTGAAGGAAAGTTTTTTGTAGAACATTCAAAGAAGGAGATCTGGTTTGGAAAACTATCCTGCCTATATATAAGAAGATTGATCAATTAGGGAAGTGGTCTCCGAATTGGGAAGGACCATTTATCGTTCAAAAGGAGATCGGAAACGGTGCCTTTATTATTATAAATCAAGAAGGTAAAAGGGTACATGATTGTATTAATGCTAAATATCTGAAGAGGTATTTTCCTGCCTTTTCAGATAACAAGAAAGCATGAAACGATAATTTTCATTCGGAACCCGATTATTAGGGGTTCGAACCCAAAAAGGGTTCACTCATTATCAGATGTTGAATCATGCAGCGAGCTTTGTTCTTCTGAGTCAGAATCTTCATTCCAGTGATTAGGGATTAGTTCTGGTTCTTCATCAATAAGGTCCTCTAAGTCGGGTCGGTACTTTTCCCATTGATCTTGCATCTTCTCTAGATCAAAGTCGGTGCGAGCTTTCATGTCTGTCACGGCTTGACGCTAACGATCAACAAGAGTGCGTAATCTCGAAAAGACTGCGCGCTGATTGGAGAATGTATGGTCCCAGCCAAGATCTGGGAGTATGGCTGTCACATGGTGTTCAATCAAATCCATATGATGATCAATGTCAGGAAGACGATTTTATATATCCCGAAGGGTCTCATATCCTCCCAGTATGTTTTCCATCAGGCGAATAACACGATGAATGGTTTTTCTACCTTTTTAGGAAAATCTGAATTTGAAATCTAATTGCTTGAGTATGCATAACAAGTCATCGGCATGGCCTCCAACTGGATAATTACCCACGAAGAAGGGTTAAATAACGCCTTGCCAATTGTTTACAGGAACATTAGGACGATTGTGTGGCATTTTAATAAATGTTTTCAGGCGTGCTCAAGTTTCAATTTGTGTGTTAAACGTTTGTTCATTGATTTGCAAGGGATTGTAAGTGTTTATAAAGGAGATGAGTTGGATCTGTTCCCTGGAGGGTTGGAGTTTTGGAAAGTGATCCTTAACAAAAGGAGAAAAAAATTATTTACTAAGTCAAAGTTTCCAAAATTTTACATGAAAGACTCTAAGGCAGTTTTAATCTGAGACCATTTATCCTCTGTCCTGGAAAGTCGCCTGGTGTTAGCAGCCGACTGGTATTGCCTTATGAGTTGGGATCGGGCATGAATCTTCAGTTCTTGGTCCAAGTCGGCTTCATTTTTCTTGTACCGATCAATCAGGCGCTGTTCGTCGCTTATGTGGCCTTCCAGAACAGATTTTTCTTGATGAAGTGCTCTTAATTCCACTTCCTTATTTTGAATTGATTCATCTATATGGATCTTGGCGCTAAGAAGTCCGTCCAATCTTTCAGTCACTTGTTGAATTGATTCCTTGGTTTTAGTCAAGGAAGCCTCAAGATTTGTTTGATCCAAATTGGGCAGGGGCGTTTCAGCTGTCAGAAGTTGAGTGAACAAGATGTCATTTCGGAGTTCGGATAGTCGCTCCATCAGCCGGTGAAGAATGGGGGCGGCAGGCGATTCTGACGAAATCTGAAATAGAAGGCCACCAATGGCTTGAGGAAGTCTGTCAAGCAAGTCTGATCCCAGGTCGGGGAAAGGTCGATCAACAGCCTGTGCAATTATAGTTCAGACATCTGTCGGAATTGGAACAGCCGACAAAGGGGCTAGATCAGGACATCCCTGGGAGAATGGATGTTTATTTTAGATTACATGAAGCACAAATATCAAGAATTAATTGTGAAAGCTTTACTTACTTCTGGATGGATCGTGGTCGCAGAAGGTGCCAGGATTGTTATGGGTCTGGAAGGATGGGCGACTGGTATTGCAATGGCCGATTCGTCGGCTGCTTCAAATGGACGCTGTGGTATGAATCTGGGTCCCTGAATGATGAAAATAAGTGTATTTATATCATGTAAACACTAGCTCGTAATTTGGAAAAGGGAGTTTCAAGCATCTACCAGGTTAACAGAGGTCTCTTAATCAGATGAGGGGTTTTCTTGTAACTCTTGTAAAAGACCCCTCGGTTGAGCAGCTGCGGGTTCTTCTTCCCGTCTGTCTGCTTCTTGAGGAGGGTCTGCTGCCCTCAGGTCAGCTGCCCTCAGGTTGGCTGCCCGCAGGTCGGCTGCTCTTTGGTCGGTTGCGTCTAGGCAGCTGCAGCCGGTTCCTCGGGAGCAATACGGACGGCCGCATCAGAGACATTTCTTTCAATTGGAGCGACCGCCTCGAGAGAAACTGCAGCAGAGGCGACCGCACCAGAGGCGACTGCGGCAGAGGCGGATGCAGGCGTGGCCATTGGCTCCACGTTTGGAAGAGATGGGTCTGAAGCAACATAAGGCAATCTGCCCATCTGGGAGGCAGTCGCCTCACTGTCAGATGAAGCCCTTGTTAGTGCCAATTCGGCTGGTGAAGGCGCTTGCACGGAAGTTCGTGGCTTGGTTGGGGGTTCAGGTACTTGAAGTTGGTCGGCTGATGACTTTGGCGATTCGGCTGAGTTTGAAGTAGTCTGGACAGTCGCCCTTGTCGGGGTCGAACCTGAATATACGAATGATGATTTATAAAATTCTAAGGAAAGAATCAGTTTAAATCAGGATTACTGGAACATACCTAGACGGGGTCGGGTCTTCACGGGTGTCCGACCTGATGAACGGTCTCTTAGAGTATGTTGATTTTCTTCAGAGAAGGGTATGCTTGAGTCTGAGATGCTCTTCTTTTCCTCGGTGGGGGGCCCGATCCAGTGCTTGGGGCGACCACTTTTCTTCGGGTGTTGGTCAATCGGGCCGCCCCTAAAACCAAGGCAGGCTGTGGTAGAAGAATGCTTAGCAGACGATCTTTGTCAGGGGCAATTAAGGCCCAGGTGACCGACCACCATTCGTGGAAGGTTTCAATAGAGGTTGGAGAAGTTCGGAAGGGAATGTAGGAGTTGGAAGTTATATAATTGGTTAATTGGGACACGTAAAGAGAAATCAATTCAGGAATAACTCTCCCGTCCGGACTTTGAATTATTAGATGTGGACAGGCGATGGGGCCAGACAAACCTTGTTGGCATCCGAGTTGGCGTGCCAAAAACTGAGGTTGATAACTGAAGGTATAAAACACTTTGTGGCCTTTCTTATCAATTTTCTTACTAATAAATAAAGACCTGGGTTTAAGAGCAGCATCCCAGGAGAAAGAGTAAGTTGGATGAGGAAGTGGGTCCGGTTCGGACAAAGGTGAAGATACAGGGAATGGCCAAAATAGGTCCGACGTGTAACCAACATACTTTATGTACATGTAAAATCGGGAATTACTACGGTCATCAGCTAGAATGGTGGTTATGATGGGGTTGGATGCTTGAAGGTTGTTTCGACCCAAACAAAGTCGGTTAAGGGCTATTCCTAAAGATTTTTCAGGAGTTAGAGCAACAGGGGGATGACCAAGCTGCAAAGCTTCTAGGAAATAGAGACGGAACCACAATTCCAGGAACCAAAAAGGGTCCGACGCGGCGGTATCTAATTTTTTGCCATTCTTATCTGTAAGGCGGGTGCTAACCCTGGATAGCCCTTCGAAAAGATTGGCAAGGAAGAGAATACCCAGAGAAAAGAAACGACCTGAGGCTATATGTATGGCTAAGTCAAGATGAGAGGGAAAGACACATTTCGAAGGGGAAATTATGACATACTTACAGAGCCAAAAGAGCAGGAAGACAGTATGCTCACGGTCGGTCACATGTGTCCCGTCTGCTCCTTGCTGGTCGTTTAAAAATTTAGTCCAGCCCCATTCCTTTACGTCAGCCGGAGACCAGCCTAAATGGTCTGCGCTGGGCTCTTGCCCATCTAGGGCACCCATTACAGGGTCCTCACCCACAATTGGAAGATGTGCGATCATGGCCACATCCATGAGTGTGGGGCCGATGGGGGTTGTAGGAAGGAGGAAGGCGCCCATTTCCGAGTGCCAAAACGCCGATATCGCTAAAAGAACTTTCTCATGTAAATGACATGGGAGAGTAGATAGAAGTATTGCCTGGTCGATTTGTTGGCGTTTCCATTGATCTTGAAAACGTTCTGCTACCCTTTTGTACCAGGTGCGGTAGGGATTTTGGGATCCGTCAGGTGCGTTTTGATATTGTCATGGAGACGGATAGCGTTGTAGTTGGGATTATGGACAGCGAGTGAGTTTCCTGCCTCCAAGACCTCTCTCATTTGGTTGGAGTCTTCAGGAGTGGTGCAGTATGGGCGAATAGTAGGAGTAAGCATTTTCGTCGCAACAAACGCTATTTCTTGAACTGATCCGTCGAAGGGAAGTGCATGTATGTATTGATTTGCCATAATTGGAGTTGCAGAGATTGACAGACAGCAAAAGCCAATAGTGAAGGTGAAGAGTTTTCTAGAAAACAATGCGTTGCGGTAACTGGTTGCAGTTGCAGATGCGGTTCCACAGAAAGAGTGTTGTTATATAAATGGCGAACTTCCAAACGGCGATTGAGGAGTGGCGTTTGAAAGTCCGATGGCGGCGGGCAAATTGTTACGTATGAAATTTATAATTATGTTAAAAGGCCCAAGTTAAATGAAGATGTGGGCCTATAATTGGGTATGTTAAATTGATTAAGGGGTATTTCAAGATAATCGGGTGAACTTGACGTATTTCTAAGGAAATAGGCAAGTCGGACGGTCCGCAGGTCGGATGGTCCGCAGGTCGGACGGTCTGTAAGTCGAAAGGTCTGCGGTCGGACGGGTAGGTCGGGTAGTCTACAGGTCGGATGGTCCGCAGGTCGGACGTTCCGCAGGTCGGATGGTCCGCAGGACGGACGGTCCGTAAGTCGGAAGGTCTGCGGTCGGACGGGTAGGTCGGGTAGTCTACAGGTCAGATGGTCTGCAGGTCGGATGGTTCGCGGTCGGATAAGTAAGTCGGAAGGTTTGAGGTTGGACGGGTAGGTCGGAAGGTCTGCGGTCGGATTAGCAGGTCAGTTGGTTTGCGGTCGGACGGGTAGGTCGGATGGTTTGTGGTTGGACAAACAGGTCGGTTGGTCCGCAGTGGAACGAGTAAATCGGTTGCTGTGGAGGTTGGATGCTGCGGAGAGCGAGTGAGAATAGTAGCTTGGTCGGTTGAGAACACGTGTCAACAGAAGAGGAATTAGCAGACAGTTGAGAGGAGGCGTTGTAATCGTTCGGGCGACGGTTCCAGGTACTGTTTCTGAGGAATATTTAAGATCAGGGTCAGCAATTGGTTGGGTATCTTCAATCATTTTCAAACGACAGCAAAGTCAGTGATTCGGGGATCATCCTTTAAATTTTCAGTCTTTTATTTTCCAGTTTATTCTTGTCCCGTACAGTGTTTAGAGATTCCTAATCTCATACACTAATTATATCAAATTCGAGGATAATTTCCTATTTTCGGATTTTACGTTTTATTGTTGAAAAAAATACATCAACAAATTTATTTTTTATTTTCTATATTATACTAAAAAATAATTCTTTTACATAGAAAATATCACATCATACTATTATTTCAATTCAAATTTTTTACTATTCAAATTTCAATAAAAAAAAATCCAAACTTGTAAAAAAACAACACATGGTATACATCTCGTTTTGGCCTTATGTATTCGTTGGATTAGGTCGTTCTCATTTCTTCCATCACTTGCAGCCGTAACCACAGCTGGATGGATTTGATAGATTTTGGGAGAGATTTAGGGTAAGGATTTCCAATTTAAATTTTGCACAGTAAATGTACAATATTTTGTAAATTCAATTTGTCAAACAAACACACCTAATGTGTTCTACTTTATTTATTTAATATTTTAATTGATGTAGTTATTAAATATAATATTTTATATGAGAAAATAAAAATAATGTGATTTAATTTCTTTTAAAAAAATAAAAGAATATATTATAAAAATATTAGAATAAATAAATAAATAATAAGAAACTTCGAGAGATTTAACCATTATGTTTATTTTTAATATATATATATTAAATGTGATATCATTTAAGAAAATAAATATTTAATTTGATATTTAAAAAAATTATTATTGCTGAATAAGTTAAAAGTAATTTTGTTTTCTACTTTCTTTATATATATATATATATATTTCTAAAATAACATAAAAAGAAGAAATAGGTGTGTTTACTTTTATATATGTATATATTAGTGGGAAATTCGTGCACAACTTTTTTTTTATATATATATATATTTTTATTTATTAATTTATTAATATTTTTCTTTTTTATTTTTTTAAAAATTTACTCTATTTAATTTGTGTAGGAAAAAAAATTACTTAACTATTAATCTTTATTTACTATCATTATTACTATAAAAATATATACTTCCTTAGTCCGTCAAATTTATTTTCACTTTCCTTTTTAGTCCGTCCACTAAATTTATCCCATTATTAATTTTGACAAAATCAACAAATCAACATTTAATTATAACCCTCAATTAAACCCTTATTTACAACAAATACCACTAACTTTATTACATTCACTCTCTTCATTTACTTTAATTTTTAATTAAATTTTTAAGAATACCCTCAACTACCTATCATTTTTTGCAATTAAATATTTATTTTTCTTAATTTCCATTCCGAGCTCAAATTGACTAATTTTAATAGATGGAGAGAGCATCATATTTTCTTTAAATATATATCAAACAAATATAAATCATAAATAACATAGAAAAAATTAGGCGAACATAAAGAATTATTATATAATCAAGATAAAATTTTAATTCAAAACTTATAAAACTTACAAAATTTTATAAATAAATTCGAAATTAATCTTATTCAAAACTAAACTCAATCATAATTCAGAATTAAAGGAAAAAAAATCTAAAAAATAAAATAAAAATAAATTTTAAAAATTAAAAAATAAAAATAAATTTGTTATGAGATTCAAAACATACATTTATATTTAACAATTTGTTCATATTTGAAGTAATTGTTATTTTTTAGTTGTAATAATTTAAAATTTAATCAAATAAATTTGTACAAATTACTCAAAATTCATATATGTTTATTTGAATATATAAATATATAACATAGTATATACTTATTTTTTAAACTAAAATAAATAATTTAATTGAAAAATAAAGAAAGAAATATTCTATACTTTATACAATATCATAAAATTTATATCAAATTTTTTTATTTTATAAATTTGGTTAGTTATAGTTTATTAATTATGAATATTGTAATAAAAATATGTATAAAATTCATTTAAACTCCATAGTTATATTATAATAAATATACATTCAAATAAATTTAAATCATAAATAAAAAATTGAAAAAAAAAATAATTAGGAGAATATATAAATTTTATTCTTATCGTTGATATAATTAGATAAGTCAGTTGAATAATTAGATTCTATTTGATATATAATGCTTGTGATATGTAAAAATAAGTTTTGAATATGACTTTATTATAGACATTTATAATATTGAGTTGTGTTAATTACGAATGTAATTATTATTAGTTACATGTTTAAATAAGAATTAAAAATTATTAAATCAATTTTAAAAATGGTAAAGAATTTCAAAAAATTTAAAAATTATTAATTACGAACATTTCATAATTACCATTAATTGCATATTTAAATTAGAAGTAATAAAATATTAAATTAATATATAGATAATAATATTTACATTATTGTATTTAATTTTTGTAAATTTTCTTTACTAATTAAATTTCTATATATAATTTTAATTTTTTTTTTCAATTTTTAAATAGATTTCGTACTTTTAACGAAAAATAAAAAAAAAATTAAAAAATATGCACATTTTGTATAAAGTGGAATATTAAATATAAAATTATTAAGTAAATATTATAAAAGTAATACGAACAATCAAACATCAACAAATACACACAAATATAAAATACAAAATATATTATAAACATTCAATTAATAAAACATATTTTTTATACAATAAAAAATAATAATAATAACAACAACAATATCATTCGAAATATATTTGTCTTTCGGATAAGTATATTACCCGAGGAAAATTCATTTTTTGATAAGATTTGTATAAATTATATTTCAAAATAATAAAAAATAATTATCGAAGTATGCGATAATTTACATTGGGTCGATAATAAAACTTTGACCTATAAAATGAATACATTCTAATAATACCTATAGTTTATTATGTAACAATAAAAAGAAGTATATTTTTATATTAGGTGACACTCTAATATTTCGGAACTCCGATGAACTAAACTGAGAAAAAAAAAGTTGTGTCGAGAGGCTTGAACACGAAGGAGAGTCGTGTTATTGTCGAAAAACTCACCATCGAAAAAATACATAGAGAGAGTGATTGAGAGAAAATTTTATATTGGTTGATGAGAAAAAATGAATTGTGGAGATGACCTTGTATAGACTCACCAATATATATAAATTAAATGCCGAAATGATAACTGCCGAATATTATCTCCGGTAATTGTTGACAATTAATGTCGGTCATAAATTTTCGGATTAATGTATAGAATTTATGATAAAATTTAGAATTTATGCATATTTCTATAATATAACCATCATTATTCTATTATTTTTTTACAAAAATATCTCTTAAATTGTGTTGATTATTGTATTATGAAGTATTATCTATTTAATTATGAAAGATTAATATATGTTTTTTTAAAAAAAATAAGAAAATAATTTTTAATATGATTTTTACTATAAACCAATATAATACAATATTAAAAAATCTACATGCAAAAAGTAAATGATGGTCTTGTTGCGGACGAAGGTAGTATAAAATTTAGCAAATTAATTTTAATATAATAATACACGCACAATTTATTAATTTTATAAATGTCTTATTATATGTACTTGTATATAAATATTGATATTATAGTTTTTTATACAACATTTTGCAGAATATATTAATGATTTTTACAAAATAAAAAATAATTAATTAAAATGTATAGATAATGATCAATTAGTATAAATAATTATAAGTACCATTAATATATAGATAATAATAATAAATTTTGAATTTTAATAAATATATTTATTAGCTATAATTTCATTAATTATACCAATAATAATTATATAATATTAATGAAAATTATTAATTATATTAATTAATATAATTATTTTTATTAAAAAATAAAAAAAATAAAAAAAAGTTTTGATCAAACGAGACCCACCGACCTCAAATATATAATATATAGATTATTTTTATAATGTTGGCTTTACTTCTAACAAGTTCACTTTTACTCTACAGGCCATTATTTACTGAATTTATTTTAATTTTTTATTTTGATTATGTGATTGTGGTTTGAATGATATTGCTTTATGTAAATACTTTTTAATAAAAGTTTATATAGTTTTATAAAAAATAGTAAAATTATAGAGCAGAAAAATTGGAAAAAAATGGAATCCATAGTTTCAAAATAAATAACGTCGGTATTATATATATATTATTTAGATTTGGTGTAAAAATGAGTGATTTTGCATTAAAATTTAGGTTGAGAATACTTGTCACACCATATATAATAAGACCATCCACATCAAGTAAGCTCCAGTTGTACCACGTTGTTTGTTTTCATGACAAAATCATAACTATTCATTTTAACTCCTTTTTTTTTTTTTTTTTTTTTTTAATATATAAAGATATTCTTAAAGACAGATATATATACACACGCACGAGAACTTGTATGGATGGGTACATATTGTTATTTAAATGTCTTTATTAGTGTAATATTTGTTATTTTAAGCAGTTATATTTAGTGGTTATATTATAGACAAGTAACATTGGGTGTTGTCAATTAAACCCCGTGTTGTCAATTATACTAAGTATATTGGGTGTTGTTGAAGTTTGTGTTTTTTCCAATTCTATTTGTTAATTGGTAGTGATTTATTTGTAGAAAATATATTGATATAAATATTATTTCGTAGATCGTAACATTTACTTTAATACAATAATTTTGTTATAATATTTAAAAGCTATGATATATTAGAAAAAAACATTTGAAACTAATGTAGGGGTTTTCGAATTATTTGGGCATGCAAAACAAAAAAAATTTGTTGCCGATTGGATGGTTATTCAATAGATATATTTATATTATATTATTTATTTATTGAAATTTTAATTTGCGTACGACCGGACGCTTCACCTCCTTCTCATTCGACCGAATCAACCGTTTTCTCTTCTATTCCCATCCCAACCGACTGTAAATTTCTGCTCCTTCCAACCGATCAATTCGGTCAGACACCTTTCTTTTTTCTCATTCTCTCATAATAGTTTATTTTTATATTATAAAAAAAATCCATCCCAACCGACCGGACGGCTCTTTTCCTTTCATCCGCCCAATTCTATCAGACTCCTTTTTTTTTTTTCAGTTTCTTTTTTGTCTATTCTACCATTCTCTATCGTAAAGGTTTATTTATTTTAATTTATATATTTATATTCGTATAATGTAATTTTTAAAATTTATTTAGACATTTCAAATATATCAATATATATTTTTGAATATAATTGATTATAGGGTAAACTGTTTTTTTAGTCCCGTAACTGGACCCCCTTATCATTTTAGTCCCGTAAGTGGAGCCTATCGCAATTTAGTACCATAAGTGAAAAATTTTCGTTGTTTTAGTCCTCAGGCGCCGGAGATGTCCGCGTGGCTCGCCGGAGGTGACGTATCCGCCAGGTGTCCCACTAGGTCAGCGACACCTAGCGGACACGTGGATTTATTTTTTTTAATTTTTAATTTTTTTTAAAAATTGGACTAAATAAAAAAAATACAAATAAAATTAAAAATAAATTAAAAACAAGTTTTTAAAAAAATTTTAAAAAATGAAAAAAAAAAATCCACGTGTCCGCCAGGTCAACGACACCTGGCGGACACGTCACCTCCGGCGAGCCACGCGGGCGTCTTCGGCGCCGAATGACTAAAACAACGAAAAGTTTTCACTTATGGGACTAGTTTGCGACAGGTTCCACTTACGGGATTAAAATGATAAAGGGGTCCAGTTACGGGACTATAAAAACAGTTTACCCTTGATTATATTTCTCATCTTTCTCATCTTACCAATTCAATATATATATCATTTTGTAGAGAATTATTTTTTAATAAAATAGAAAAAAAATTATCCAAACAAAATAGTAATTTTTTTTTAAATTGGTTCGTTGTACAGGTATAAAAAAAATTATATAATTGGTTATATTTCTTTCTCTCCTCTTTCTATGCCAGCCGACTGGAAGATTGTTCTCCTTCTCATCCGACCAATTCAGTATATATATCATTTTGTAGAGAATGATTTTTTAATAAAATAGAAAAAAATTATCTAAATAAAAATATTTTTTTAAAGAAATATAAATTATAAAAAGAAAAATAATCCAAACACAAATAATTTTTTTTTAAAAAAAATGTTTGGTTGCACAGATATAAAAAAAATATATATTTATATAATTGATTATATTTCTTTTTCTCCTCTTTCTATCCCAACCGACTACTTACTGGACGGTTCTTCTCCTTCTCATCCAACCAGTTCAGTCTATGTATCATTTTGTAGAAAATAATTTCTTAATAAAATAGAAAAAAAATTATCTAATGAAAAATATAATATAAAAAAATATTTTTAAAAAAGATTTATTTATTTATTTTAAATTGATTGGTTGCTCAGATATAAAAAAAATTTTATATATCATTTCTCTTCTCTTTCTATCATATTCTATTGGACGGTTCACCTCCTTCTCATTCCACCATACAATGGTTTCTTTTTAAAATTGGACGGTTGTTCAATACATATATTTATATTATTTATTTATTGAAGACATATATACAAGGAGTTGTACGGAAGGCTACCTGTTATTACTTAAATGTCTTTATTAGTGCAATATTTGTTATTTTAAGCAATTGTACTTAGTGGTAATATTGTAGACAAATATGGGTAAATTTGTCAAGTAACCCCCGTGTTGTCAGTTATACTAAGGATATTGGATGTTGTTGAGGTTTGTGTTTTTCCAATTCTATTTGTTACTTTATAGTGATTTACTTGTAGAAAATATATTGATATGGATATCATTTTGTAAATCGTAACATTTACTTTAATACAATAATTTTGTTATAATATTTTAAAGCTATGAGATATTAAAAAAAGGCATTTGAAACTAATGCAGAGGTTTTCGAGTTGTTTGGGCACGCAAAACAAAAACAATTTGCGGCCGACTGGACGGTTGTTCAATACATATATTTATATTATATTATTTATTTATTGAAATTTTAATTTGCGTACGACTGGACGCTTCACCTCCTTCTCATTCGACCGAATCAACCGCCTTCTCTTCTGTTCCCATCCCAATCGACTGTATATTTCTGCTCATTCCAACCGACCAATTCGGTCAGATACATTTCCTTTTTCTCATTCTCTCTCATAATAGTTTATTTTTATATTATAAACAAAAACTTCATCCCAACCGACCGGACGACTCTCCTCCTTTCATCCGACCAATTCGGTCAGACCCTTTTTTTTTTTTTTTCAGTTTCTTTTTTGTTTATTCTCTCTTTCTCTCTCATAAGGGTTTATTTATTTTAATTTATATATTCATATTCATATAATGTAATTTTTAAAATTTATTTAGACATTTCAAATATTCAATATATATAATTTTGTACATAATAATTATGTATATAATTGATTATATTTCTTTCAATTTTCTATCACAACCGACTGGACGTTCTCCTCCTTCTCATCTGACCAATTTAATATATATATCATTTTGTAGAGAATCATTTTTTAATAAAATATAAAAAAAAATTATCCAAACAAAATAGTAATTTTTTTTTAAAAAAAACTTGGTTCGTTGCACAGATATATATAAAAAAAATTATATAATTGGTTATATTTCTTTTTCTCCTCTTTCTATGCCAACCGATTGGACGGTTCTCCTCCTTCTCATCCGACCAGTTCTGTATATATATTATTTTGTAGAGAATGAATTTTTAATAAAATAGAAAAAAATTATCCAAATAAAAATTATTTTTTTAAAGATATAAAATAAAAAAATAATCCAAATACAAATAATTTTTTTTGGTTGTACATATATATAAAAAAAATATTTTTATATAATTGATTATATTTCTTTTTCTTGTCTTTCTATCTCAACCGACTACCTACTGGACAGCTCTCCTCCTTCTCATCCGACCAGTTTAGTGTATTTATCATTTTGTAAAAAATAATTTCTTAATAAAATAGAAATAAAATTATCCAATGAAAAATATAATATATAAAAATATTTTTTAAAAAAGAAGGTTTTTTTTTTTTAAATTGATTGGTTGCTCAGATATAAAAAAAAAAATTTATAATTGATTATATTTCTTTCTCTTATTTTTCTATCCCAATCGAATGGCCAACCGACTTGATGTTCTCCTCCTTCTCATCCGACCAATTCAATATATATATATATATCATTTGTCTCCTCTTTCAATCACATCCGACTGGATGGTTCACCTCTTTCTCATTCGACCATACAATGGTTTCTTTTTAAAACTGGACGGTTGTTCAATACATATATTTATATTATTTATTCATTGAATTTTAAATTTGCGGCCGATTGGACGGTTGACCTCCTGCTCCATATAATGTCATTTCTAAAAATGATATAGAAATTACAAATATATTAATTTATATAATTTTCTACATAATAAAATTTCTATAGTACTGAAAAAAAATTAGGTAAACAAAAGTATAATATAAAATAATCTTTCTAAAAAAGGAAGATAAATTTTTAAAAGTTGATTGGTTGGATAATTAAAAAAATAATAATATATTTATATAAATTGTCTCTCTAAGGTTTGATTTAATTAATTGTTTCCTATTTTACGTCTTTGGTGCAAATTTTTGAATCAGTGATCGATAAAATAGGATAAATTTAAAGTTAGATGTTACACTTTTATATACAAAGTTGGATAGTTTCAAGATTTACAAAAGAAGGGCCCTGAGGACAGTTCGTAAGTCTGCCTATTTCTGTTCAGAACGGGTCAACCTCCGCTGTTGGAAGGCCGTCTGATGCTCCTGTACAAGCCTTGACCGAATGCTTGCTTGTAGTTGGCCATAGATGTTTGTTTGAGTCTGGCGATGTTCGGTTACCATACGATCTCCTTCCTGAATGCATCGGTCCAGAGTCTTTAGCTCTCTTTGGAGGCCCTCGAGTTCTTTCATTTTCTGGGAAATCTCGGCAGCCAAGGCGTGTTGCGCATGCTGGAGCTCATTCAACCGAGTGGAGGCTTCATTGAGGTCTTCTGTGGCTTTTGACAAAGAGGCCTCTATGGCGGATGTGTCAGGCGTTGGTTGTGACGGAGCAGCGTCGGAGGATGGAGGTCGGATCAAGATAGGTCGACTTGAAGTTCGGTAATCCTCTACATCATTCGACCGAGTATCGAGGCCGCCGCAGACTCAACAGGAGTCTGCAGCAGAAAGTCGACGGCGACTTGACCTAGAGAATCAAGGTCTCCAGGGCTCAGGTCGCTGAACGACAAGTCAACGCAACACATCACTACTGCTCAGGCGACTGCCAGCAACGGTACTCTTGTGAGGAAGTTAATCTCACGAGTGGCCTGGTAGTACGAATTGGGGGTGATTAGAGAAACATAATTAAAAGGTAATTAGTGGAGTGATGTGGAAATTACCTAGTTGAGGATGGCCGTGGCCTCAGAAGGTGTCAAAAGAACCAGGGCTACAGAGGAGGGACCCGGGCGGAACCTCATCCTGGCAACTGACTTGTTGGTCGCGGAATGAGGACCAATAAAACCTGGTTCTGAACCCTGTAAGAATAAGAGGTTGAGTTAAGAAAGGTTGGAATTTTAAAATAAGGGAACCATAACAGAAAGAAAATACTAACCACAGCCTCGAGGTTCTGATTTACGGAGGCATCACCCAACTCCGAGGAAGACAGTTGGATTGGTTCCAGGTTGTGTTGGACTGGTTTGGGATTTGGTTGGACTAGTTGAGGGTTTGGTTGGACTGGTTCGGGGATCGGTTGGATTGGTTCAAGGCTCGGTTGAACTAATTCTGGAGCCACCGGCGGATGCCACTCAATACCAGCTGGTTCGGCCGTAGGAGCTACTGCCGCGTATTCCTGAAATAAATAGTTTGAATTAATTTACGAAGGGAAAGAATACAATCTTGGAATCAATTCAGACTCACCGAAAGCTTATTTGGACGGGGGAAAGATGTGGAGGTTGGAGATGAGACCTGCCTCATCGTCGGGTCCTCCTCCCGACAAATCACGAGCGGCTCCGCTGGTATATGAGCTTGCTGTGGAATGGCCACAGCAGCTGGCGACAAAGGAGCGGTCTGCTCAAGGAAGAAATCAATGTTAGTAATAGAAGTTTGTAGAAGGTAAGGAACACAATTTTGCAATCAGTTCGGTCTCACCGGAAGCAAATTTGGACGGGGGAAGATATGGAGGATGGAGATGAGACCTGCCTCATTGTCGGGTCATCCTCCCGAAGAATCACGGGCGGGTCCCTTGCTATATCAGCTTGCTGTGTAATGGCCGCAGTAGCTGGCGAGGAAGGAGCTATGTGCTCAAGGAAAAAGTCGAAGTTAGTAATAGAAGTTTGTACTAGGTAAGGAATACAATCTTGCAAACAATTCGGACTCACCGGAATCACATTTGGACGGGTGGATGATGTGGAGGATGGAGATGAGACCTGTCTTATCGTCGGGTCCTCCTCCCGACGAATCACGGGTGGCTCAGCTGCTATATCAGCTTGCTAAGAATAGCCGCAACAACTGTCGAGGAAGGAGCAGTTTGCTCAAGGAAGAAGTCAAAGTTAGTAATAGAAGTTTGTAGAAGGTAAGGAATATTGGAGATTACCTCTTCGACAGGTGGTTCTTTGCTCGGTCGGTCGTTAGGCAGGTCGTTCGGTTGATCGGCAGGTGATAACTAAAATTTGTTGAAACGTAATTTATACATTTTAACAGGGAATTTATATTCAGAATTCAATGAATGAATGATTATAGAAAGCGGTCAGATATAGTAAAAGATTGTGGTTGTAGACCCTGAGTAGTTATCACAATTATTTATACTCTTTTCACTGGTGATTTTCCAGGTCAAACACAGGGATTTTAAGTCATGAATTTTAAATCAGGTGTAGATCTTTGAGAAAGCGGCAAAAATGCAGTAAAGGACCCGCTCTGCAGCGGATCCAGATTTCTAGTCTATAAAAAACGGTAAATAAAACAGTGAAAGTGAGCGGAGGTGAGCGGAGCGGAGGCGAGTGGTGAAGTGCCAGCGGTAACTAAGTGAACGGGACATGAGCGAATGACGTTTACCGAGTGAACGGGACATGAGCGGATGGCACAATATGTATATATATGTAAGCGGTGGAGAGTGAGGGAGGGGTGTTGTGTCTGACTTGTGTGGTACTTAATGGCTAGGTTTTCCTGGATGTAATGAGCGAGCGGTGTAAGTGTGTTAACGGTGGTATATGTATAATACGGAAGTGGTGGAAGGGGATAATGTAAATATATAAACTGAATTATAAATAATTCTTAACACTGGAATTTGACCTTAAGGGATTTACAATAAGACTTTAATGACACCCAAAATTGGAATATTATAAGAAAGAAACCCTACTGTCACTAGGAGTTTCTGTGACCTAATAGACTACCGTCTATGCTCCGTGATTACCCCAACTTCTGCCTCATTAGTGGCTTTACCCTTCTGTTATCTCTTTTGAATCAAAATTGAATTCAAAATTGAATTCAAAACAGTAGTTAAGCAGGTCGACAAGGTTCCCGCATACTTAACTACATTGAACTACCTTGAAAATGCTTTTGACAAAAGATAAGGCTTAGATAATAAATTATTCTCATGCTCTAAACCAATGAAATGAGATTCTCTAAATTCAAAGTTTATATAAGTTTGAAGAGAATGTGAAAGAAATATAGATGAAGAACCGAATGATATTGCATTATTTACTAATAAAGTTGGAAATGCTAGAACTACAAAGCTGTAATTGAAAGCAGTAAGCTACTCTAAGTAAGCGGTAAAGTCTTGGCCAAGGGAGAAGGGAGATCCCTACTCCTTTGGCCATTCCTATGGAGAACTCCCTTACAGGGTTGGAGTTCTTCAAGAACAGGAAGATAACTAGAATGCGCAGGAATTAAATCGCTAATATAGTTCAATCGAAGTATATTTACATAGAGATATCTGACCCTATTTATAGTAGGTGAAAAGAAACGGTTGCAAGTAGTTGCAAGGCATTTCCAATTGCTAGGCAGTTAGGTGGTTGATGGTAGTTATTCTGTTGAAGCAGTTGCTGGCCATAACTGGTAGGGTGCCGCTTCGCTTGCATAGGACAGTAAGGGCTCAGATCTTCCTCACTTGCCAGAGGGCTGGAGGGCATCAGCACAGCTAGGACTGCTTGCGCTGGCTGGAAATGGAATGGTTGTACCGCTACAGTTGGAACACTTAGTCAATATCTGTTGTCATTCTGCAGCAGCGGGCGTCTGAGCTGTCGCTTGCAAGCGGGAGAGATTGTCGCTTGCGAGCGGTGGAAACTACCGCTTGTCTCTCTTGCCTTATTCTTTTCTAGGTGATGCAATGGCCGCTTGTGAGTGGAGGTGGCTATCGCTTGTGGTGTCTGCCTTAGCTTTTCTGGCACTAGAATACCGCTTAAAAAGAGCAAAAATCGTTAATAATCTCAACAAAGAACTCTGGATCGTTCCAAGCGATATAGATCAATAATGTATGCCATTAATAAGTTATTATGATGGTTTTTATATAGAAATTCAAGTAATACACAATTTTGTCAAGCTAAGAATGTGCTCATATTTGGAGTCATCAGCAGGCAGGTCGGTTGGCTTCTCGGCGGCAGGGGGAAACGACTCTATAGACATGGGTTGTTAGAAGCATGTGAGATGGAAAGAGTAAAGAATGAATTGTGTTAATCCTTACCGAGATATCTGCGCACATTGGCAGACAACCAGACAGTATCCATAGGTAAGGACATTAGGTAGTGTTCTACCGTCTGTCGATCGAACGGTGGATTCGTGGCGGCTTTAGTTCTGACGCTCTTTTCTTTTTCTTTGGGGCGCTGGGGCCTTTGCCAGGAGCTGCCCATCTCTTCCTTGGGATGGCTGGTGGGTGAGGAGGGAGAAGGAGTTTCCCTATAACTGGTAGGAAGGGGGAGCCACCACTACCCAGGAAGCCGACCACCAGCCCTAGAAGGCCTCAACCGAATGGGGATTTTGGCAAAAAAAGAGATAGGAGTTTGACATAAGGTAAGAAGAAAGTTGGGAGAGATAAGGCAAAATTAGGTTAGGAATCACTCGCCCGTCGGGACTTTGGGTTATTAAATGGGGTCGGGCAAGTGGACCCGGGAGACCTTGACAGCAGCCGAACTGTCGGACAAAAATTGGGGCTGATAATTAACAATATAAAAAGATTTGTGATTTTTCTTGTCGAATCTCTGGCTAGAAAAAAGAGATCGAGGTTTGAGAACCGAATCCCAAGATTAGGGATAGGTCGGGTGAGGTAAAGGATCTAGGTATAGATGAGGGTAGTCTGTATAACTGAGTAGGCCCAGAATAACTCAATTTCATATTGTACATAAGACTCATAAACAAAATACTTGGAATTGGTGCGGTCCTCTGAAAGAATGACAGAAATTACAGGATCGGATGGGTGAAGTGTTGAAGAGTTCTGAGTCAGTTGGGCAAGGGCTAACCTTAGGGACCTCTGAGGGTTTGGGCAAACTGGTTGCCAACCAAAAAAGGCTTTTGGAAAATATAAACGTAGCCAAAGCTCTAAAAACCAAAAAGAGCCAGAGACGGCCGTGTCTGCCATTTTAGTATCTAGAAGGCGGACATTAACTCTGGACAGACCTTCGTATAGGTTGGCCAGAAAGAGGGTTCCTAAGGAGAAAAATTGCCCATTGGCTAAATGAATAGCTACATCTAATTGGGAGGTCAAAACTGATTTGGAAGGAGATAGAATTACGTATCTGTAGAGGATACAGGGGTAAATCAAAATTCAAATAAGTATGTATGAAATTTACCAGCTGAAAGAATCCACATACCTGCACATCCAGAATAAGAGGAAGACGGTGTGCTCCAGGGCTGTCGCAGGGGAACCATCCGCGCCCTGATGTCTGACGACAAAATTGGTCGAGCCTCTGTCTTTCTCGGTGGTACACAAGCGACCAGCCTTCGTGGTCGGTCGCTGGCTCCTGACCATCCAGCGACCCCAACACTGGATCTTCACCTACAATGGGGAGATGGGCGACTAGAGCCTCATCTATTAGGGTTGGGCTGATTGGACGAGAAGGGAGAAGGAAATCGCCCAGTTGTGAGTTCCAAAAGGCCGCCATGGCCAGTAGGACCTTATCATGAAGATATAGGGGTTGGGTGGAAAGGTAAATGGCTTTTTCGATCCCCTGTTGTTTCCATTGCTCGCCGAAAATGGGGGATAACCTGGAATACCAGGTCCGAAAGCCTCTTTTTGATCGGTAAAGTGAGTTTTGATGTGATCAGTGACACGTTCAGGTTTGAAATCTGGATTGTTAATGGCTAAAGGGGTGACTTGGGAAATAACACTCCTCATTCGAGAAGCATCTTCAGAAGTGGTGCAAAAAGGACGTAAGGTGGGGGTAAAAACAACGGAGGAAACAAAGGGGATTTCTGGGTCAGAACCATCAAAGGGTAAGGCAGGGACATATTGGTTCGCCATGATCGTAGCAGGTTGAAGTTTGCGTGAGAGGAAAGGGAGTTTTAGCAAGAGGAGAAATGAATTAGGAAATAAAATGCGTAAGGAAGAAGACGAAATAGAGGGGTTTTAGTTGGGTTTTTCGCAAACCCAATGATTAGATAGTGTAATGATGAATAAAATCCCAACGTCACATCTCACATTAACCGAGAAGTGACGGCAGGGAGTCGGGCGGGAGGAGAAAAATTGTTAGATATTAAAATATTTTAGAGTTTCGTTGTGCCTGTAAACGGACTCCAATGTTTGGGCCCACAGACAAACCCAAAAAAGAGGTTGGGTTTCCACACATCCATTAAGTGAATCAAACAACCAGTCGGTAGCCTTTCCGGTTGGTTGGTCAGTCGGTAGCCTTTTCAGTCGGCTGGTCATTCGGTAGTCTGTTCGGTTGGTCGGTCAGTTTGTTGGTTGTTCGGTCGGGTGGTCCGTCGGTCGCGTGTCCGGTCGGGTGGTAAGTCGGTCGCCTATCGACCTTTCTTTTTTCTCATTCTCTCTTTCATAATGGTTTACTTTTATATTATAAAAATAAACTCCATCCCAACCGACCGGACGGATCTCCTCCTTTCATCCGACCAATTCAGCTATACAATTTTTTCTTTTTCTTTTCAAAGTTTCTCTATTTATTTTCTTTATTATATTTATATTTAAAATTATATATTTAGATTCAGGTCATCAAATTTTTAAAATTAAATTTCAAATTGAAATATATCCATGTATATATCATTACACAATATCTTATCAAATAATAGAGAGAAAAATTAATATAACACAATATTTAGAATATATCAATCTATATTATTTGGTAGAAAATAATGATTTCATTATACCAAATTAAATTAACTAAAGAAAAGTGTATTTTATAAAAAAATGGAAGAAAGTAACAACTTTTTTTTTTTTTCAAATTCCTTGCTTGCACAGTTTAAAAAATATATATATTTTTACATACTTCATCTTCCAAGTATAAATATATCTATATATATGAATGTCATTCCTGACATATCCTACTTCGCATTAAATGCATATACGTCCACTATTACTAACCTATAAAAGGCATGATTACCTGTTATCTAACAATAATTATAACAATTAGACGTTAAAGTTCTGAAACGTTGTATTAATTTCTACAATTCCTAGCTCACCTAATCCTCATATTACGCGTCCTCTTCGACTCAACTAACTCGTTAGTTATCATCTCAGATTTTTTTCCCAAAAAAAAAAATGCCTCACGTACGGAGCCTGTACAAATTATTTAATATGCAGTATCTCCATAAAATTGGTTAAACTAAATACAATAAACGAATTTGAAATAGAAAAAGGATAATAATTTGACGGCATGAATGGTTTTTTATGATTATGTCAACTATGATTGCACAAATTTGTGTGTCGTTGTTACAAGTAAATAAATTGGATAGATTACCGTGTAAAAATTAACAGCAGTAAAAAGTATTACTTTTACTCTTACAACTAATTATTTTGGTTTGATGACTGTGTATAGTCACCCATCCCGAAAAGTACACGCATACACAGGAATTATAGGTTAAAAGTTATGACTAATTACTCATGAAGTTGTATTTCTGCAGTGAACTGATTATGCTTTCAGAGGGCATGAAAAAATCTTTAATTTCACGTGCATGGAGATAATATAACTAACTACACAACATGAGAACATAACATAAATACTCATAATTGAATGATATGGATGGAATTTAAAAGCAGCTAAGAAACATAATATGTACAACTCCTTTATTTACTTTCCAGATTACAAAATCCACCCTACAGGAAAATACATCATGAAAGGCTATGAAATTCTAGATAGCAAATATGTAAGTCTAATACCCAACAAAAGGGTCACAAAGGCGTGAAGAACTGGATACCCAATTTGTTCTTCGGTCAAAAAATCAGAATCCCAGTTACTTAGGGTCACATGCAGTGGCTTGGGTAGTTCTTTTCCCAAAACAGGTGCTACCATTGCCTTCAGTCCCCTATTAACATGTGCACCCGGATCAGATACACAGGCTCGTTGGTGGATCGTGTTGACATCTACAAAATTACGGACTAAGAGACCGTAGTGCCTATGCAGTTGGCAACGTCTGCTTCTATACCAACACCACAAAACAGAAAACTAGAATCACCCAGAAATTGTTGAAGCGAAAAAGGAATATAATCTGCCTTTAAAATTTGAAAGACAAGACAATATGAAGAAATAAAAAGTTGTAGGGTAGCGACAGGATTGTCCTGGCCAGAGTGAAGGTTAGGCCGCCATTCCATATCAAACCCGACAAGAGTAGGACCACACAAAGAACGAAAACGTACGACAAAACCTATCCACTGATCAACTTCCCATGCTTTCTTAGTGACTATGATAGCACAAACGTCATTGTAAAAACATATATTATGGAAAGAAGCTCCTATAATCAGTAAGTTGATAGTTGCCATGAATTGTTCACTCTTGCTTTGATAGAGTAATTTGAAGAGAGAAGGCCTACGAAAACTGTAAAGACAGACAATGGCTTCACTTTCACCTCCTTTATTCGATTAACAGAAAAACTTGACCAAAGATTTAACTACAATCACTCATTATATAGAGGGAAGATGTGGTGAGAAACCCTGCAGTTTTTTGTGGTGAGAAAGATTTCTTACAAACCACTTGAAGCTTTTAATACTCGACTGTTTCTCTATCCAACCACTTTTAAATAACCCTTCTAAATAAATGAACAAATGTCTAATCAAATATTTCTCTACGCCTCTTAGAAACAGTAGTTAACTTTCTCCTCACAGACAGTAATCCGATTTCTTGTGCAACTTTATTATCTTGATGGCATTTCTTGAGAATAATATACTTTTAGCATTTCTCATCTTCTCACTAATGTAATGATCTCTGGCATAATAAAATTGAATAAACGTCAAATCACTGAAGTAGAATATATTTTCAGTTGTATCATTGAAAACAAAATTAGGTCAAATCAGTCGCTACGTTCTTGGAATTATATACATACTTTGTATGTTTTCCCAGTTCCCACTTGGACGTTATATATATTATATATATGTATATATACTAGAGGAAAATATCACGGTTTCTCATTAATGTAACTTTGATCCGCAAATAAATCTTTTGCAGACGATTGCCTTGGCCAATTTACTGTGGATACAGAGGTTAGAAAGTTGAAAAATTGTTTTCAACCTACCTTCTTTAACTTACATGTTAACTTTGTGAAAATAGTGAATATAAAATCATTGTAGTCATTTTCTTAACATACTTCCATTTCCGTCTTCACTGATCGTTCTACTTCTAGTCTCATATATAAGGAACGAAGAACATTTCATCTGAGATCTTATTTTACGCCGATGAGCCGTTTCTAAGGTACATATCATATTCCTTCTCTTTTTAACGTCCGATCATTGGTTTAAACAATGTTCTTTGTTAACTAAAAAATATTAAATGTAGATCTTCTTTGTTTTCTGCATCTGCCTGTCAATGTTGTATTAACATAAACTTAGAGGGGTGTATTCAATATAGATTTTGTAGAATTTTGTTGGACTTTCAAAATCTGGGTATAATCTTTTTAAATCTAGAGGTATTCAATCCAGACGTTTAAGAGTCTTTTAATATCTTGAGGTATTCAATATAGACTTTTAAAAGTCTTTTAAAATTTTGAAATATTCAACAATCCATAAACTTTGAAAGTATATGGTTTTTAATGGATTTTAATGGAAAATTATAAAAATTTTGTATATGAAAGAATATCTCCTGATCATCACGGATTTTGACGGATTATTAAATTATTATTATTATTATTATTGTTGATGATGTATTTTTTCAACAATAAAAAGTAAAATCCGAAAATAGGAAATTATCTTCGAATTTCATATATTTAGCGCCTGAGATTAGGAATCTCTAAACACTGGACGGTACAGAAAATAAACTGGAAAATAAAAGACTGAAAATTTAAATGATGATCCCTGAATCACTGACTTTGCTGTCGTTTGAAGATGATTGAAGATCCTTTGTCAGTTGCAAATCCCAATCCCTAAATACTCTTCAGAAATGGTACTTGGAACCGTCGCCCGAATGGTTACAACGCCTTCTCTCAACCATTCGCTAACCCCTCTTTTGCTGACACGTGCTCTCAGCCGACCAAGCTATTATCCTCACTTGCTTTCCGCGGCATCTGACCTCCACAACAACCAACAATTCGCTCATCCAACAGTGAATCAACAGACTTGTTGGCCCGACCACAGACCTTCCGACTTATTGGTCCAACGGCAAACCTCCCGACTTGCAGACCATCTGACTTGTTGGTCCAGCCGCAAACCTTCCGACTTGCGGACCATCCGACTTGCATACTGTCCGACCCGTTGACCAACCGACCTACAGACCATTCGTCTTGCATACTGTCCGACCCGCTGACCAACCGACCTGCAGACCATCCGACTTGTGACTGTCCAAGTCGCAGACTAACCGACCTGGACCATCCGACTTGTAGTCTGTCCGACTCGCAGACGCCTTATGGACCATCCGACCTGCAGACCTTCCGACCTGTAAACTCTCCGACCTGCGGACTTTCCGACCTGCGGATCTTTCGACCTGTAAACTGTCTGACCTGCAGACTTTCCGACCTGCGGACCTTCCGACCTGTAAACTGTCCGATTTGCGGACCTTCTGACCTGTAAACTGTCCGACCTGCGGACTTTCTGACCTGCGGACCTTCCGACCTGTAAACTGTCCGGTCTGCGGACCTTCCGACCTGTAAACTGTCCGATTTGCGGACTTTCCGTCCCGTGGACCTTCCGACCTGCAATTTCCTTAGAAATACGTCTATTTCACCCGATTTTTCTCGAAATACTCCCCGATCAATCTAACAGACCCAATTATAGGCCCATGTTCCCTTCTAACTTGGGCCTTTTAACCTAATTATAAATTTCATACGTAACGACTTGCCCGCCGACATTGGACTTTCAAACGTCATTCCTCAATCGCCGTTTGGAAGTTCGCAATATATACATATATAACCACCTCTTCCAAGGAATTGCCCCTGCAACTGCAACCAGTTACTTGAACACATTTTAAGCCACAAAACTCTCCGTCTCCACTACTAGCCTCTGCTGTTCTCACTCTCTGCAATTCCCAACCATGACAAATCAATACATACCCGCGCTTCCCTTTGACGGATCAGTTCCTAAAACATCTTTTGTGGCGACGAAAATGCTCACTCCAACCATTTGCCCATACTGCACTACTCCTGAAGACTCCAATCGAATGAGAGAGGTCCTGGAGGCAGGAAATCTACTAGCTATCAACAATCCCAACTACAGCGCTATCCACTTCCATGATAGCATCAAGACTCATATGACGGATCCCAAAGATCCCTACCGCACCTGGTACAAAAGGGTAACAGAACACTTCCAAGATCAATGAAAAAACCAACAAATCGACCAGGCCATACTTCTGTCTACTCTCCCATGTCACTTACATGAGAAAGTTCTTCTAGCACTGTCAGCGTTCTGGCACCCTGAGATGTGCGTCTTCCTTCTTCCTACAGCCCCCAACGGCCCCATACTTATGGATGTGGCCATGATCGCACATTTGCCAATTGTGGGAGAAGACCCTGTAATGGGTGCCCTAGATGGGCAAGAGCCCAATGCAGACCATTTGGGTTGGTCTCTAGCTAGTGTTAAGGAATGGGGCTGGACCAAATTTCTAAACAACCAGCAAGGTGCAGACGGGACCCCTGTGACCGACCGTGAGCACACTGCCTTCCTGCTCTTCTGGCTCTGTAGGTATGTCATCATTGCCCCTTCGAAATGCGTCCTTCCCTCTCATCTTGACTTGGCCATACATATAGTCTCTGACCGATTCTTTTCTCTAGGTACTCTTTTCCTTGCCAATCTCTTTGAATGATTATCCAGGGTTAGCACCCGCCTTACAGATAAGGATGGTAAAAAATTAGATACCGCCGCGTCGGGCCCTTTTTGGTTCTTGGAATTATGGTTCCGTCTCTACTTTCCCGACGCGTTCCAACTTGGTCAACCCCCCGTTGTTCCCACATCTAATAAATCTCTGGGAATAGCCCTCAACCAACTCTGCTTGGGTCGTAATAGCCTCCAGGCATCCGATCCTATCATCACTGCGATTCTAGCCGACGACCGTAGTAACTCCCGATTCTACATGTACCGAAAGTACGTCGGTTACGCGTCCGGCCTTTTTTGGCCATTCCCTGTATCTTCACCTTTATCCAAACCAGACCCACTTCCGCATCCAACTTACTCTTTTTCCTGGGATGCTGCTCTTAAACCCAGGTATTTATTTATTAGTAAGAAAATTGATAAGAAAGGCCCCAAAGCATTTTATACCTTCAGCTATCAGCCTCAGTTTTTGGCACGCCAATTCGGATGCCAACAAGGCTTGCATGGTCCCATCGCCTATCCACATTTAATAATTCAAAGTCCAGATGGGAGGGTTATTCCTGAATTGATCGCTCTTTATGTGTCCCAACTTACCAATTACATAACTTCCAATTCCTACATTCCTTTCCGAACCTCTATAGCTTCAAACGAATCCTTTCTCGAATGGTGGTCGGTCACTTGGGCCTAAATTGCTCCTGACCAGGATCGCCGGCTGGACATTCTCCTACCCTAGCCTGCATTGATATTAGGGACAACCCCATTAACCAATGCCCGAAGGAAATTAGTCACTCAAGGCACTGGATCGGGCACTCCACAGAGGAAAAGAAAAGCTTCTCATACTCAAGCTATTCCTTTCTCTGGAGACAATCAACCTACATTGATAGACCGCTCATCAGGTCGGGCACTCGTAAAGACCCGACCTCGTCCAGGTATACTCCCATATTCCTAACTTAATCTGATTCTTTCCTTACTATTTTATTAATCCTCATTTCTATATTCAGGTCCGACTTCGGCCAGGGCGACTGTCCAACCTGTTTCAAACCCAAACAAATCACCAGAGCCATCAACCGACCAACTTCACGAACCTGAACCCCCGACCAAACGATGGGCCTCTATGAGAGCGTCTTCACCAGCCGAACTGGCAACAACAGGGGCTTCATCCCACAGTGAGGCGACTGCTTCAGAGATGGGTAGGTTGCCCTATGTCGTTTAGGTAATTTTTCTCAATTTTTAGTCACACTTTGGTTTCCCAACCTCCTACCTAAAAGACATTGTATGACTAAAAGTGAGATGAATGTTTGAATGATGCACTTCATATGTTCGATAATATGTCCTAAAAAAAATCTTGTACCAAAATAAAAGAATTTAATAATTTTTTTTGTCCAAAATTTGTTGGTTTGCTAATATCATTATAGATGATGAGGGGAAATTGTTAATTTTTGTGTAAAATTGATTGGTTTTGATGGAAATTAATGAAAACAGTCGAAATCACTAATATATGTAGCTCGCTTGCTTCTCAATGAATTTCTCAAGCACAAATTTTATTATGTCATTTAAAGAGGTTGAGATCCAGCTCCTAATTGCCTGAGGAACATTAATTTTCTTGTGAATGAATATTATATATATAAATAATTGTGTCTAGTCTTTACTTTTGTTAGTTGTTGTTAATTGTTTTTTTAAGGACAAGGAAATAATATGTAAATAAAATGCATGATCAATTCAAAGGTATGAAATCATAGAATCTCTAAATGCACTTTAATCTTCAAGCAACTATTGAAATCTCGTTCTGCTCATTAATCTTCAATTTTTTGTGAAAATCAATGACATGTTTTTTTTAAGGAGCATTTATATTTGCATAAGAAAGCTCAGAAAGATGGTAATATAGAAAGCTTAACAGAGATATTATATTAGTTTCTAGTAATCTTAATGAATATTCCCTCTGCTATCATAAATGATTTTACCTTGCTCTTTCTTGAGTCTCCATATTTTGAGTTGCAGGACAGATTAGTTGAAATTAAATTGGTAGGTGCTACACTATACTAATTGTAAAATCGAATGGAAGAAAGTCATTTCCATTTTCTGCATTGAGGACCCTTGAACCATAAAACTTTTGCACACCACTTAGTTTAAGTAAGCTAATGATTCGATATTTGTTTTGTCTAGAATTCGTTGTAGCCGTCTCGAACACAAGAAGTTGTAAAGAGCAGGTATCATAGACCTTTTTAATGTATTTTTTTTTATTTTGTCTAGGATATCCGTTTTAGCATTTAATTACTTTTGGTGTGTTGAATATAGTGTAATGACGTAGGTAAAAATACAACAACAATAGCCTGGTTGTATAGAACCGCAATTATAATTTAGATGTACTATTGTATATGGACACGAATAACGGGCATGTGATAGTCCTTTTTATGTATGATAATTTGATGACACAAGTTTCTGAAAACGTAATAGGGGTACACAAATTATTTGGGAGAGTATTTAGTTGATTTCTCAAAGCACGTTGGCATAGTCGTGAATTATCATTCAAAAATTTTGTGGACATGAATGCACGGTCCATGAGCGAGCAACAAAATATCCCTCTCCGATGCACAATTGGATGCAGATATGTTGTTATTTTATTATACAGACCCGGTATAGTAGGATGGGTATTTACTATTTCGTTTGTGCAGCTAGGCCGTCCGAAGAAATGACGCTATGACTCCCAGCAGATAAAACATTCACGAAAAATGTGGTCCTTGTGGTCGTCGGGCTCAATAGAAAAAAGTGTAAAACTGCGGTACCGTAGGCCTTTTGAGGTGTAGTTTTTATTTTTGTCATGAACGTCCTTTTTGGTGTGTAATTACCTTTGTCATGATTGATACAATGTAATGTTGTAAGTAAATATAGCAAGATCTGAGTTGTATAGAACTGTTGTTATAATTTGGATGTTTTGATGATACATGAACAAGAACAACGGGTATGTGACAGTTATTATTTGTGTATGATAATTCAATTACATATATTTCAAAGAAATGAATACAAGCACATGAATTATCTGGGAGTATTTAGTTGATCGCTCGAAGCACGTCTAGTGGTAGCGTATTACTGTTCCAACAATGTTAGTGTGGTCTTAATAAGTAATGATTTATGTGGCATAAAGTACACAAATATAATGTGTTGTATCATGTCACATCCATTAGAAACATATATATGAGGATTAAGACTTAATTTATTTTGGAATCTATCAAGATCCTAAATCTTCACAGACACTAAAGTGGAGCTATGAAGGTACACAAGTACTAGGATTTTGTACACCATGCGAGTTTGGGGGTATGACAGACCCGTTCTGGAGCACTTGCTCACCTAGCTGATTCATGCACTATGCAAGTATGGCCCTCACTGAATGTTGTTGTGTATTGAACGGTGTGGATTAATACGCAATAGGTCTAACAATTTTCAATTTATGGCAACAGTCATTTACACTAACAACCAACATAATTAAACTTACTCACTCATGACTTGTTTAGCCATTTACAAGTGAAGGTTTGAATATGATTATACATACATTATACAACTTAACTAGTTATTTATGAATTGTTTAACCATCAATAGTAAATATGTTTTGTTTATCTTTTCATACACTTTGGGGTATCGCGGGAAACACTATCATAGTTGAACTCATTCATGATTCCCGTTATTCAGTGAATATTTCAAGTAAAAAGGTCATTTCTTCAGCCATAGGTTACTAGGGCATATGCAAACGTAATTGAAGTATATTTGATTGTTATTGTAGGTACATAATATCTTATCTAGGGTATCTACATTTATGACTCCAGTATGTAACCATGTGATCCAAGTACAAAACTCGATATATGAGGTATAAATAATGATTTTATAGGCATTAGATTTATTTTACCAAGTATCCTCGAATGTAGTTTATTTTAGTTAATCCCACACACGGGTCCAATGTGGAAACTTAGTGAGAGCACTTCATCTCCCAATCCGGGTGAACCAAAAATTTTTTTGTGTGTAACGGTGTGTATTACTGGGTAATAGGTCTAAATAACCAATCAATCCATGGGAGCAGCGGTATATAAGTAACAATCAACATAACTTACCCTAATCACTCATGACTTGTTTAACAATCTACAGTAAACATATGTTGGTTTCCATTCCATACACTTTGGGGGTATCACAGGAGAATAATTGTGATTAATTCATCCCTACTTACCAATATCAATTGAAAATGTTGAATCAAGAATGGCCTGTTTCCAAACCACAGATAACCAAGGGATAATACACGTTACTGGAACATATAAAATTATATTATAGGTATGTAATAATAGCTCTGGGGGTATTACAATCTTTTGTTGATTGATGGTTACAACTGGAATTACATGTGAGGCAACAAGTTTCCTTGAATCACATCGTGAGTATTTCTTCTATCAGCGGGCGTATATTCATGAATGTTAAGTTGGTACATATGTTTTTACTGCAAGTATTCGTGGGCAACCAGTTGATTATATTGTAATGTATGAAAAACTAATACGTGTTTAAGCATCAATAATGAATGCGTAAGTATTATGTATATTTGCAAGTATCCTTTCAAATGTAGTCCGAGCAACACAGAAAACTCCTCTATAGAAAACAACAGCTCCAAGTCCGTGTCAATAGTAAAGGCCATATTGTCTGGCTAATAGTTGTTGACCAAAGCCAGTAATCGATGACACGAGAGTCTCATTTTCAGACAATCGAGAATGTGACCAAATGAAGTCCACTTTACTTCCTTAATATGAGAATCTGACATATCCTCTTCAGCTTCTCCACCTCAGTATAAAAATGAGAAATGGAAACCAGCTAACCATAAATTTATACTACTTTTCCATTCTGTGAAAAAATAAATATCAGTCCGTAATAAGGGCATCTTGAAATACTTTATAGGTTTACCAAGTATACAGGGGAGCACATAAAAACACAACCTAGATACATATATAACCCCCGTAAGTATATTACATAGCATGCTAGGTTTGAAAGATGCAATTGTACGCATATAACAATATCATAACTGATTCTCAACCAATTTAACTTGTAACATAAATTACGACCGCTAAATATGATTAATATTCTTAAAACAACCAACCAACATGTAAAAATTAAACAATTGCAGCCAAATTGAACTCATCGTCCCATAGAACTTTTCGGAAATGTCATTCGTTAAAATCTAAATACACAACTATGCCTAAACACATATTTCGGAAAACGAGTTTTTCTCGAGGATGAATGAAGACTTACCATATTGTGGCTGAGGTTTAAACCACAATCAAACACACAATCTAAGGTTAAAATACTGCGAATAAAATAACATTTTTAGGAAGAACGAAAAGAAATTTACTTTTTCGTGTTGCGTCGGGGTGATGGGCTCGCTTCCAACTTTCTCTTTGCCATATTTTTCAATTCGTCGGACGGTGAGCAAAAATAAGAACGATCGGCTGCGGATGGGAGTTGTGAAAGTTTGGTAGGGTTTTGTTTGCGATTGAGAGTTGTGAATGTTGGTTTTTCCTTACCCCACTAACAAATTATGCCTGTAAGTTTGTAGTTTTTTTTAAAAAAAATAAAAAATACAAAGATACATAACAAGCATGCACAGATATATATTATGCTAAGTAGAGCAGAAATAATTATGAGTATATATAATATTAATGTGGGCATATATATATGATATCGAAGTATTTCTTATCTTTTAATATTTCAAAATAAAAATAAAGACAAAAATACCTACCGGGAGTTTATACAAATTAAATTAAAAAAGAAGGGAGTGCAAATTAATTTATTACCAAAGAGGAACTGAACTTCAACTTATTTTGTGTCAGAGGGATTTAAAACCAATTTTGCCTTAAAATAATGCGACACTTTGATTTAAATCCCTCTGACATAAAAAACATTTAGATTCAGTCCCTCCTAGTTTTGTACTTTGACTGCACTCTCTACTTTTTATTTTCAATTACACTGCACTCCTTAATACCCATTTTACCCTTGAAATTATCATATAATATAACGAATACTGTATATACTCCCATTACTTTTATATAAACCTACATTGTCTATTACGTACTCCAAAGTTATCCCGTTGTACTAAGAAATGTTAGAGTTATGTGCCTAAAAATATTATTTATCTACTAAAATCAGTTACAGAAATTTAAACTCAGAAACAAAATAAAACTTTAATAAAACCCACCATCCGAGTCGTTGATGTTATATCTCTTCCAAACCCTTCTCATGCACGTTTGTTCTCGCTGTTGAAGCCCCCGCCGAAGTAATCGCTCGAGCCTTCCCGAAAGAACTTTATCTTCCGTCAGAAGTCTCTATTCACTGTCCAAAGCTCTGTTTCCGCTCAAGCTGTCGAAAAAGACCTTCTCCCCAAAGCGAAGTTCAAAAAAGTAAGTTAAAGTTTATGTTTTTGGTATGATTGGAATTTTGAGTTCATGGTGTCATTGGATCTATTTTATTTGTGCGTCGGTCGGGTCTATAGAAGCCGCGGAGGCAGGTTATTTTACTTTGATATCGTATCACACCATTGACTTGAATATGAATAATTTTATGTGTTGAAAATTATAAATGACCATTTGTATTTTTGTAGGTTCACATTTATAGTAAAATAATTGAGATGTAAAGCGGGCGGTGCTCTTTGTTTTCTTTGAATACCATAGACAACTTATTTTTGTCGTGTGATTTTATAAATACTAATGTGTTGGACGATGTCTCTATTATGGAGTTGGTTATAGATGTATCTATTTTTTAGATTAGTAAAAATTTTATTTGTTTTTTATATTGTTTGCGAGTATCTTCATTGGTGTGCCTTGATTGTTAATTTATATGTTCAATTAGAAGATCACTTACCTTCGTAGTTATGCATAAACTTGTGTTTGTATCATACATACTCACAAAGACATATCTTTATTTTGGCAGGCCCGAAAAAGAATACAAAACACTTACCTCCAGATTCTTTATACCTTTCTTCTATACAAACATGGCTAAACTTAAAGTTGGAATGAATGACAAACAGCTGAAAGCTCTGCAACTCACGCCTTTGGGCATTTTCTAAATTGTCCGAAAATGAAGCTACCCTGGCATCATGTGTGGGCAATTGTGAATATGTTTGACATTGAGTCTCAGTCATTTAAAATTGATGATGAAATTAAAATAAAACTTTCTAGTAAAAAATTCTCTGTAGTTCTTGGTTTGCACTCAAAAGACATATATATATCTGAGAATGCCGTTACATCATGTGAAAGCTTTTCGAGATTGTTCGGGGGAAGATAAGGTCCGTAACCAGGATTGAGATTCTTGAGAAGTTGAAAGAAACTATGGCTGCTCATTTATAATTGTTTAAAAAAGAAGCTACTTTGGCATTGATTATAGGCAATTGTGAATATGTTTGACATCAAGTCCTAATAATTTAGAATTGGTGATGAAATTGAAATAAGTTTCTTTGTTGAAGAATTCTCTATAATTCTTCGGTTCACAAAATTTTATGGTTAGATATGAAGAAACCCCTAAATTTGAGCATCATACCCTCAATGAAAAACATATATTCCTCATTTAACTAATTTACATACTTCTGAAACGATTGCATGTACTCCTATTAAGGAATAGAATTTATAAGTAACTAAATGCATATTCGAAATGTAGTGAAAATATGTGTACTCACCATACTGCTCTAAAAACACCGATGGACACATTCAATGTACACCTCAATGGCAAATGTTTACTTATAGTGTGGATAGTCCTAATAAGTCTCATATATAATATTTACATCTCATACCTTCTAACGCATTTGTTCATTGTGGATGTTTTTTCTAGTCTACAAAATGATGATATGGACAAAGCTAATAAAGAGTGTGGGGACCGAGACATATCTCAGAAATTATCTACTAACTCATCAATATATCTTACCATGATCAACAATAGCATATGTTAGGTCAAATCTATCTTATGTCATCCACCCTTGAATATATGGACAAATGATCTCAATGATCGTTTCAATAGTATTAGTTGATAGACATCAATATTTGATGAAATTTTAATAATCTATACAAACTATAGCCGTTTAAGCTAGCCACAATCATGGCTGAGTGTCGAGAGACCTCTAAGTGGAAGCTACATACCCCCAATGATGATATTTGTTCCTCTATTTCATTAAGATACATACTTCTAAATTGATTTAATGTACTCATTTTGAATAATAGACTTTAGAAGTAAATTTATACATATTCGATGTATATTGAGAAGATATGTACTTACCAAATATTTCGAAAGCACTAATGGATACATTCCATGTACACATCAATGACTAATACGTTCACCATAGGATGAGATTGTCTAATACTATACCTTATAACATATTTTTTTCTAGTTGGGAGTTTCTTCCTATTTTAAAAAGTGCTTGCACGGACAATCACTTACAGAGAACATCATGCTTCATCAGTTACGCACTAACTTCAAAATATCTATTACTATAGTTTACCGCATGATATGTTATATTATATTTATCTTAAGTGACATTCTCATCCACCTTTAAATATAGGAATAGGTGATTTCATAAGTTATTTTAGAAATATTCGTTGATGCACACTAACTTATGAGAAAATGAGTGTGATGTAATCAACTAGTAGTTGGTTGATATAGTAACAATCAATGACAAATTCTAAATAGATACTTAAATACTTATGTTTACAATAATTATATTTGTATACGAATAGGAATACTTCCATATAAAAACCGTAACCTTTGACTTGGATATGTATACCTTTAGTATTACTGAATATACTTTATGAACGTCAAAATATACTCATATTTTATTTTAATAACTGGATCGCAACAATTAAATACCCGTATAAATAAATTTGATTTATGTTAATGTGATTTTAGATTAATGTTGGGGGTACATTACGATAGGCCATGTTATACTGTAGCGAGTACGTAAGGGACATAAAAGACCTCAAGTATTATGTAGAATTTAAGAAAAGAATATCATGTGCAATGTATTATCGTTATTAATACTTATTACTCCTAGTCATATTTTATATGACTACAATAATTTGTAACGTACTTTCATTGTGAATTTACATACCTTTGATTGTATTTTAAAATAATTAGTTTGAAACGATACGTACCCCGACATAATAGTTGTGTACGCCTAGTAATATACTGGGGAATATAATTTAATTTCTAAATCATTCAATAATAGTTTTGTAAACAGATTTACGTTCAATGTACAATATTCCATAAATAAAAGAATATTCTGGCCAAAAGATGACAAACTAGAAATACGTAGGATAGAGCCTTCTTACAACTTTGTCGGTTGTGTTCTAGACGACCACAACGAGCATTTTTTAGACTGTTTCACCTGATGTGATTCAAACTACCTCTTTTTTTGCCGGCTTGGTTGGACAAAAGGCAATGACCTTGCTGAGCGCATCCAACTATTCCACGACTCGACTATATTATTTTTTATTATCTCTCAATAAGTCCCTTGGAATAGAGAATTCGCTCAACACTAGGGTTGTCATTGTGCAATGAAGCTTTTGGTAAATGGCATGACCTTCGCAACATACATTATATGTTGCTCAAAATTCTTCCGTAAAGGAGCATAACTGGCTTTGTTGAAAATGGACGTTTATCATTTCTTGTTGTACATTGGATATATTTGCATTGCCTATACAAAATATAATTACTTTGTTTTATATATCATAATTAATGACACATATATTCTATACATACCTGACTGTGAAAGTTGTCCACTAGGTATCAAAGACAATATGCATGGTGGACTCCGGGAGATATGGCGAGGATGGACTTAAAAAATCTCAATTGTCTATTAAAAATAATAATAATAATAAGTGTATTGTTTCCAATTATATTAACCATAACATAAAGAACATTTCATCATTTTCGGCACACACTGTTGGAAAGCAACAAGATTTTAATATTATCCAATATATAAGCACATGAAATAAATATCAAGGTTCATACATCAATAGTCATAGTATATATCAACAAAAACCAGGGTATTTTCAAACAAATACAACATACAATATCAGATAACATGAATATATAATTAATAAATATAGGTATACTACACCAGAAAAAGATTTACAATGAAAATACGCACGCAAACTAGCCTGAAATCGCAACAACCCCCATAAAGTTTTTTCAATATGCATATCTTTCTATCGAAATATCTTATTTCTAGAAAACGTCACTATTTTGTCTACACCTAAAACAAACCTCCAAGAATCAAACAAAAACATCGATTGATCACAAAAATTATTTTCAAGAATACAATTACTTATAATATCAAATAATGGTGAAGATGATCAATCATACCTGATTTTCAGTCTTCATCTTCAACCGAACGAGAGCATAATCAGATTTGGCAAAGAATAATCCTCTTCTGCGAACCCTAATAACGTTACCGTAATCAATGCACAAATTTATCGAACCAAAAAACATTGCAGTCTAGAATCGAACATTCATCACCTTACCCATTTCACTCTCGCTCTTGGGATTTGGATTCAGATCATCTTCTCATTAATCTCGCGCGAAACCTGAACACACAAAAAATTGCAGAACAAAATTGATTTTAATTTTAAACAAGGGTAATATTGGAAAAAATAAAAAGGTAGGGAGTTAATCGCAAAGAATTTTATAAAAAGGGGAGTGCAGCGTTCATAAAACATGTGTAGGAACTGAATTTAAACTTAAAAATAGAGGTAGGTATTTAAATCCAATTTTTCAAAAAATAATTATTGTTGATGTAATTTTTCAACAAAAATAAAGTAAAATTCAAAGATATAGAAAATATCCTTAAACTTGATTAATTAGTGCCTGAGATTAGGAATCTCTAAACACTGTATGGTACAGAAAATAATCTGGAAAATAAAAGACTGAAATTTAAAGTGGTGATCCCCAAATCTGACTTTGCTTTGTTGAAGTTGATTGAAGATGCCTTGCCAAATGATGATCCAAATCCTTAAATATTCTTTGAAGAAAACGTTCAGAACCGTCGCACTGTTTCACCAACCGTTCCCACCAGTTACAGAACTCAGAACTGCCTCTTTCATTGACACATGTCTTTAACCGCCTCGCCAACCGCATAACCCAACGACCGACCAACTGACCAATCTAGATACATAATTGGTCGCCAGATCAAAAGACTCACTGGTCGCCCCATCAAACGACCACTATTTGGTCTCTTCAATCGTCTGACCTATCAACAGACCTTTCTTCGCCCGACTTCCTTTTTCGACCGACCCCCATAGCAGCCAACCTTTGTATCAACCGACCCATTTATCCGACTGCGGATAATCCGACCTGCTTGCCCGACCGCGGACCATCTGACTTGCTTATCTGATTGAGAACCAACCGACTGAGAACCCACCGACTGACTCTGGATACCTTATTATTATTATTATTATTATTATTATTATTATTATTATTATTATTATTATTTTTTGTGCTTAACAATAAGCCTCCTCCTCAAGACTCCTAAACATCACTTTCAGTGATGTTTTAGGAGTTTGCAGGCCGGCATCCGAGGCTACGTCAGCCTCAGATCCGACCTCCATCCTTCGAGGCTACGTTGGACCCGACCTCCATTTATCGCGGACTGGTGCTGGCCTGGACGTTGGTCGATCTTGCACTACCATTGTATTCAGACTCCCGTCCGACTTATTCCTCCTTTCGGCCACTGTTGTTCTGTCATTCTTTTGCTCGCCTGAAAAGTTATGGTCGGCGACCTGACCCGTGTCCGTCCATTCGGCGGGGTCCTCCTGACCTGTATCCGTCCATTCGGCGGGGTCCTCCTGACCTGTATCCGTCCAGGTTACGTAGTCCTCCCGATTTTTGTCCGTCCAGTCGACGTGGTCTTCCCGATCTGTATTCGTCCAGTCGGAGTGGTCCTCCCGACCTTTGTCCATCCAGTCGGTGTGGTTGTCCCGACTACGGTCCGTCCATTCGGTGTGGTCCTCCCGACCATGGTCCGTCCAGTCGGTGTGGTCTTCCCGACCATGGTCCGTCCAGGCGTCGTGATCCTGCCGACCTGTCTCCGTCCATTCGGTCGTCCCTGGTCGGGCCTGTCCTCCTGTTTGGTCCTGTTTCCAGTCTGTCTGACTGGGTATATGCTCAGGAATGGCGTTGTCCGTTTGGGGGCATGACATTTCTGGCGGTGCAGGAACCGAATTCAACATGAATTTTGATTGCTCCATCAAGTTTTGCATTGCGTCATGTATTGCCTGCAGATTTGCTATCTGCTGGTCGTACATTTGCCGAAAACATGCTGTAAAACCTGCTGTCAATTCGGCCCGTAGTTGGGAAGCTTCTTCTGCCGTGATAAAGCCAACGGCTGTACTGTGGAATTGAAAATTTGCCATATGGATCAGCAATTTTCTCCCACTGTGGTCGCCAATTTGTTGATGTAATTTTTCAACAAAAATAAAGTAAAATTCAAAGATATAGAAAATATCCTTAAACTTGATTAATTAGTGCCTGAGATTAGGAATCTCTAAACACTGTATGGTACAGAAAATAAACTGGAAAATAAAAGACTGAAATTTAAAGTGGTGATCCCCAAATCTGACTTTGCTTTGTTGAAGTTGATTGAAGATGCCTTGCCAAATGATGATCCAAATCCTTAAATATTCTTTGAAGAAAACGTTCAGAACCGTCGCACTGTTTCACCAACCGTTCCCACCAGTTACAGAACTCAGAACTGCCTCTTTCATTGACACATGTCTTTAACCGCCTCGCCAACCGCATAACCCAACGACCGACCAACCGACCAATCTAGATACATAATTGGTCGCCAGATCAAAAGACTCACTGGTCGCCCCATCAAACGACCACTATTTGGTCTCTTCAATCGTCTGACCTATCAACAAACCTTTCTTCGCCCGACTTCCTTTTTCGACCGACCCCCATAGCAGCCAACCTTTGTATCAACCGACCCATTTATCCGACTGCGGATAATCCGACCTGCTTGCCCGACCGCGGACCATCTGACTTGCTTATCTGATTGAGAACCAACCGACTGAGAACCCACCGACTGACTCTGGATACCTTATTATTATTATTATTATTATTATTATTATTATTATTATTATTATTATTTTTTGTGCTTAACAATTATACTTTAAAATAAAAATAATAAAAATGTTTATTAATTATAATAGTAGTATAATATTATAATTTAAAATTAATAAAATAAAATTTAATGATTGGCCTAAAAAAATTAAAAATAAAAAATAAAATGAAATAGAAAAAATCAGAAAAGGGGGGGGGGGGTCGCTAGTATCCCCACCTTCCCTATGGCCTCCCCGTTACTCTCTTTTTATATTTTTATTATTATGTAAGTGGTGGGGCTCACAATAAAAAAATTAAATAAATAAAATAAAATCAGCCAAACTGCCACGCGCCGACACACTTTCAAAGGTAAATATATATGTATATTAGATTTTAAATACCATTTTAAATTTTTTTTAAAAAAATTACAATAATACAGAAAAAAAAAAATCAATAATATTACTACTTCCACAGAAATTTCATACACAATCGGCATTCAACACCAACTAATTCGACAAAGAATATCAATGTCCTGCTTTTATTGATATTATACTATCCTAATCAAGTATATAGTATACATAGATTACGCCCCGACAAATAAAACAGGTCTATATAGGGTGTGTTTGTTTAGGGAAGTGGATTAGATTTCCGCTATTCATCCTATTTTTTTCCTCAAAAACATCAAATTAAACACTTATTTTTTATTTTTTATATTATATTAAAAATCAATTTTACATTCAAAACATTACATCAACGCCTATTTATATCATATCATACAACTATTCAAATTCAAAATTTTTACTATTCAAATCCCAACTTAAAATCCAAACCCCCAAACAAACACCCTACTTTGAAACTTATAGCGTGTTTGTTTGGGGGATTGGATTTTAATCCTACTATTCATCCAATTTTTTCCCAAAAAAAAAATCAAATCAAACATTTATTTTTCATTTTTTATATTATACTAAAAATCAATTTTACATTCAAAACATCACATCAACACCCATTTATATCACATCATACAACTATTCAAATTCAAATTTTTTACTATTCAAATCCCAACTCAAAATCCAAACTCCCAAACAAACACACCCTAATTTCTTCATGTAAAGAAATTCGGAAATATATATTTCTAGTTGTAAATACTTTCTTTGTTCCACCTACCGTATCCATAGCTGTTTCTATCCATCTCACATCTTTGTAATTTTTCTTTGATAAAGGTTACATATCTTAAACTCATTTTAATTTTTCTAATTTATATTTTTTTAAAAATTTTAATAAGACTAATTAGTTATCTTAATCTTAATCTATAATTATTTATTTTATAGGGTAATTAATTTACTAATAGATTATTAATTATTTACTGATTATAATTCTCTTAAATTCTTGTGTCTACAGTAACCCAAATACGGTAGTCAAGACAGATGGAGTATATAAAAAATTACTGCTATCTCGGCTAGTTTAGGCGAAGGATATATCCCATCTTTATTTTTCCAGCAATGCTTGTATACCTTGATTGCAGATGGAGTCCTACCCAATTGTTCTTCCTATAAAATAAGCGTGCAAAAAAATGTATTGAACAATAAACAACTATTGATATAATTGAGAGTGTGAAAATAAAACTAAAATGAACATTTTGAAACTTAATGTATATATCCTCAAAAGTTTAATTTTTAATAAGATCAAGACCAAGCTCCACCCATGTACATATTTATTTACACATTTTTATTTTTAGTCCTATTGTCCTTGTTTTGTTGTCGAAGTTTCGTGTACGCCGAACTCAAGAACTTGTCAATCATACCTAAGAATAGCTCCAGTTTGAGCAATTCTAGCTTTCTCCAATTCATTCCGAGCTTTTCTCAACGCCCATGATAGGAGTTAGGACCCTTTTCACACAAACAATGTCCTAATATTGCCTTTGTCCCTAGAGTTCCAATGATACAAGTTTTACATTTCCACATGAAAGATCATGGATGTTAATGCATGCGATGGAAGAAGGTGTACAATATTAGAACTAACTCTGAATATCTCAAACCACCAATCTCGTGTGGATAACGGTATTTCAGACTAATTAATTGATAATTTTGAATAGTAGCATATTTACCATTTGATAAAATTTCGTATTTCTTGAATTTTTATGAGAAAACCATCACAATATATGATTTATGGTATATTTTATTGATTTATTTCGGTTGGTGATCGAAAACCTGCTTGTTGAGATTATTAATATATTTAGCTTATTTAAGCGATGTTTTGGCTAAAAAATTCAGTAAGTATGGAAAGACCAACAATGGCATCTTCTGTAACCAACAATGAACCATTCCACTTGTGCTTGAGCCAGCAACCAAACATCCTCCGCTGACTAGCAAGATCTTGAAGCCACCCAGAATTTATCTAAGTATTGATCTCTCATCGGTCAAACTATTTAGATACCTGTCAGCAACGATAGCATCACTTGAGTTGTGTCGATGCCTCCAACCAAGCCAGGTAAGTGAGAAAGATCTGTGCCCCAGCAATGTCAAACCAGCCAAACAAGCAAGGTGGGAGTTAGGGCAGTCCAATTGATCAACCGTCTAACTGTCTAACTGCCCAGCGGTTGCAACAGCATCTCAACCGCTCCCAACTGCTGCTCTATAATCGCTCAACTACCAATTGAGAAATTCAATAAATATGGTCAGATTTCTCTTGTATAACAACACACTACATTCAAGTGTTTTTACTAACTTTTACAATGTTCAATTTCCGAGAGATTCAATCCTATAATAGAGTTCTCTTAGCTAGTGAAGGTCAGGGTAGTGGACATTTTCTCCTCTTCTGACTGCTCAACTAGTTGCTTTCATAGGCTGATTTACGACTTTGTTACTACTTTCAATTTAATTATTTCGTAAAGTACATTTCTTGTTTTCAATAGATAAATGAAATATCATGATGATCTTCGCCTGCACTTTCATCCCAAATTCACATTTATATTTGATTGTTTAAATTCATGATTCTTGACAAGCTGTGGAAGTTTTTCAGTAGAATTGATTATTTAAGCCTAATTTGCATTATATTCATTAATAGATTTTAGGTAGTTCATTGTAGTTAAGTACGCGGAAGACTTATCAACCTACTTAATTACTGCTCTGAATTCAATTTTGATTAAAAAGAGATATCAGAAGGGTAAAGCCATTAATGAGACAGATTTTGGAATAATTAATTGGACATAGGCGTGCGTCTATTGGATTTCAGAAATGTCTAGTGACAAATATTTTCTACTTATAATATTTTGAATATGAGTGTCATTGAAGTCTTGTTGTAAATCCTTTAAGGTCAAGTACCAGCAAGTCAAGAATCTAATTTAAATGAACGAGTATGATCACCCACATTTAATCTGTCATTTCGCAGTATATATATGTTCCACTATTCACCTACACTATATGCTCATTTTATCCAGGAAATTGTAGCCATTAAGTAATGCATAGATCCAAGAAAAACATCTCCGTACATCCTTACCGCCGATATATTACCGTTTATCCTCTCACAATCACTATCAGTCACTGCTCCCCAACCATCTCGCTCACTGCCGTCTTCACTACACCCATCGCTCGTTGCCACCACCCTCTCATTTTACTGTTTTCACTATTTTCTTTATATTTCTGTGTATTTACTGCTTTTGGCTCGCTTGCCAGCAAGCCATTCTTACTACTTCTCCGATTCAGCCAGACTCAGTTAAATATTTTCTTTGATTTAATTTTCTTAATTTAAAATTGTTGTTTTCAACTTAAAAACTCACCAATATAAAGAATATCAAAGTAATTATGATACAATATTTTTAGGATCTACAACAACATCATTTTCATTAATTTTATATTTGAACATTTGCAATATATCAAGATCCAAACAAATTCAATCCATATAAATCCCTAATTTCGCTCAACTTATCATTAATCCACCCATTTGTAAATTTAAAAGTGAATATCTTTCGAATTCTTTAGGCAAGACCAATGGTGCATCTTCATGAGCCATACAACACAAAAAACAATGTGTCATACAATATTGTTAAACTATGATGCAATAAGAGAACCTATAATAAAGGTAGTGTAGTATAGAATACTTACAAAAATATCTATGACGTGATAAATATATAATTTTCCGGAAGCGGTAGATTCTCGTTAAGTCTTTCCGGGCCTGGCTGGGGCTGTTCCTCATCTCCAAATTTTATTTTTTCCTCATGTGAGAATAAAGTAAGTTGGTTATTCATTCTTGTTGAAAATTGACATTGAAACTATTGGACATAAATGAGCAGACACTTAATACAATAATTTTTAAGCGAAGACTATTACTTAGGCAACTTAATACAATTTTTGGATTGTATGAACAAGACAATAACTTGATTCGTGTGGTAATGTACTTAAAAAATTTCTAGCCATTTCCTATGCAATAAATACATAAAATTCATATTTTAGAATATTTTATCTAAAAGTAAAAATATAAATAGAATTGAAAAAATAATTTTTTGAACAAAACAGAAACTAGGTAGAAGTGGGTTAATAAATTTTCTGGGCTTGTTCCTAGACCTAAAAGTGATTTATTTTCATTCTTCTTGTGAGCTTAAAAAAAAAGTGAAATTTTGTCTTCTTCCCAACAAAAGCACACATAACAACAAGAATAGGACAAACACTATTTTGGACTTAAGTACAAAAAAAATTCAAAAACTTCAACTATTATGATCAAACAACAACAATCGAAAGAGGAAGTTTCATAGGAACCCGCGATGTAGGTCAAGCCATTACTTACCTGCTCTGTTTGGAGGTCGATGACGGTGTAGTCCGGGAATAACCTGAGTCTGGTGTGGGTCACGACCGGTGCATTTGGAAGCACATTTTTCGTTAACAGTATTTCCAGAAGTAACTCAACATAGCTGAAGGAAGAAAGAGGTACCAAAATGTTTGAGAAAGATGATTATTTAGCCCGTCGACAAAGCAAGGGTTGCAAGCGCCCGCAATTGAAAATGGGAGAAGAGAAAATGAAATATCAAAAATTGAAAACAAGAGAAAAGAATGATGCAGACGGTGAAGTGAAATATGATGAAGAAATTTTTGTGTTATTAATTTATTTTTATATTAAAGTTACTTACTCCGTCCACTAAAATTATATATATTTCTTTGTACTAAATATTACTTTTTTATCCACAATTATTTTATTGTAAATAATATTATTATATATTACATGTAGTTCAAAATATATGTTTTTTTATATTTTTATAAATTTCTTCCATTGTTGTCGTAATTCTTATTGTTTTATAATCAGGATAAAATAGAATTTCTAAAAAATTTGCATAGAATTTAAAGTTTGTAATGAGCGGAATAAAAAAAAAAAATCTACTAAATAAAATACTCAATTTATTAAATAACAAAATTATTTTACGGAGTGGTGTTAATTTGAAATTGGAGTTTTGACGTGTGGTTTGATTTAAATAGTATTTTGATATAATAATCTGTGAAATAAAAAATATTTTTATTCAAGAGTGAATAGTGTAAAAAATTTCTTGAAATAAAGAACAAGAAAACCATATTATTTTCTCATATTCACAAATCACATTAAAATATAATTTAAACTAGATTTCAAACAAACAATCCAAATTCAAATCACAACCAAAACGAACTCATTATAGAAGATAGTTGTATACATTTGAATCTGTAAAAAAAAAAAATCGGGTTTGTTTAATGTGTATATTAGAATCCGTAATGTTATTTATATTATTAAAATAATATTTTACTCTGAAAATTGTAAAAACTATCCTACGAGTATGGCTCATTATCACTTTTATCTTATATTTATCTCGCTGGCAAAATATATCCTATATGTTTGCAAAATTCGTTATTTATATCATTTGGCCGCGCGTGGTGTGAAAGTCACACGCAGAAAAAGGACATAAATAGCGATTTTTGCAAATATTTATGACATATATTGTCATCAAGATAAATATAGAATAAAAATGATAATAAGGTATACGTGTGAGATATTTTTTTACAATTATCTCAATTTTTACTCTTAACTATAAAATGGTTAATATAAAAATAAAAAAAAAAATACTACACTAATGAATTAAAATTATAAGTACTATCACAAAACGACCAAAATTTGAATTGAAATTGTAAATTAAAAAACTTAGTACTATATTTAATTTTCGAAGCTAAGATAATAGGAAATCATTCACATACTATTTTTGAATGATAAGAATAACGAAAAATACAACATTTTTAAATAACGTACAAATAGGTAGATCTCCATTGCGCCGAACTATATGGTTGTGATACGCCCGTAGTTGGGCGTCACTTGACCAACTCTCCTGTATGAATGAGCCGGTATTATGGTCATCCAAAATTGATTAGAGGTTAAATGGATTGAATAAACTGCTCATATCAACAATGTGCACATTTTTTTTCGGGAACTATACTAAAAGAACTCTAAAGTTAAGGATGTTTGCTCTAAAGTAATTTGAGGATGAGTGACCCTTTGGAAAGTCTCTCAGGGCTCGCATGAGTGAGGACAGAAGCGCGTTAGAAGAACTCTTGTTGACCTGTGGGGCCGTTTATGATCCCGAAATGCCCGACTTTATGTAGCTTGCGGGCCAGGGTGTCACAGTTGGTATTAGAGCCAACCTGCGACAGCCCACGGTCGTTGATCTCACTGTTGAGGGGCCTAGCAGTTGACGATCCTTGGGGTGCAACGTGCACGTTGCATTCTAAAGTGGGAGAGAATCTGATACTTCCCGGAGTTGGGTCATTGTTTGGCCAACTCCCGTGTGTGGATGAGCCAGTATTAGGCCATCCAAAGTTGATTATAGATTAAATGGATTGAGTAGATTATTCATGTCAACAGTGTGCGCATTCATTTTCGGGAGCCCTACTGAAAAAACTATAGAGTTAAGCGTGCTTGCCAGAGTAATTTGAGGGTGGGTAACCCCATGGGAAGTCTCCCAAGATGCACGTGAGTGAGAACATAAGCATATTGGAAGGACACATGTTGACCTGTGGGGCCAAACTATAATCCCAACACACCCGACTTAGCGTGACTTGCGGGACGGGGTGTCACAAGGGTCTACGTAAGTTAAATTATGATGAATCTTTAGTGCTATCTCCACCATCAATTGTGTAATTTTCTTCATCATCGTCATGCACATAACTTGAAAATGGAATATTCATGTCCTTGCCAAATACAAAGGATGTCCTTCAGTGAGATCCACAAGCCTGTGGGAGTAATTCCTATAAACCCATTCCGTCCGCCCTTTGATACGATCAGCTTGATAAGGAGAATCGTTCCATGTAACTTCCAAAACATTACAAAGTATTACCTTAATCACAATTGTCCAACTTGATGCGGAAGTTCCACTATTTGGATATGGTGTGTGGAATATTTATTTCTCTTGTTGAGCCAGTATGTATCGTTCTTTTGTACGCAGCAACTGACGGAACTTCACATTGACAATGTCATACAAATAATATATCCTCACACTTGGTTTGGATCAGCGCACCGACACATGAAAAAACTACCTTCATACAGGGATGTAAATAATAGGAAAACTTAATTATATCATCGATGATGCCAAAGTATTATGTATTTGCGCCGTCAATGTTGGTTCTAATAAGATATACACCGTATCTCTGGGAGTCTTTATATTTGCTACAATTCTATGTGCTAAAGCTATAACTATTGATAACATACTCCTTAAAATATTGAAACCGGTTACTCAAACTTGTAGCCAATGCTGCATCATTGTACTGCACCTGCCATGACTTTGGTTCAAAATAGATTGCTTAAACCATGATATCAATCCATTTTTCACAAACTAATAAGCCATTATCTTGTTTTCACCACATTTGGCGACTGTGCACTCCTGATAGAATCTGTAATACGTGCAAAATTACAAAATATTATAACCTTTATATACAACTTTAACGGTCAAACTTTCATAAGATGCTACCCACGGAAAAAATGATTCTGCCTCGGGTGTGTCGAGAAGAATGAATATGTCCACACAATGAAATTCAACATTATTTAAATATCTTACCCTCGTGGCCCCCCTCAATGTCTCGGGAAAATTGAAAACTGATGGATCCATTCAAGATATCGGTTACAAGTTTATAATATTCACTAAACTTTGTTTATGAAAGTACATGGTGGAAAGAGGTGGAAGCTACTTTACAATGTATATAGAGCTATTATATACTTCAACTTGTGCCTTGTTCTTGACCTTCTTGTTCAAGTGATTAAAAAAGTTACAATATCGATGTATTTTTTATATAACACAACATATCCTATTTAAGGATCCGATCATTCTTTAGAATCATTTTATTTTGAAATTCAACTATGCTAAAGTACGTACAAAAATACTACCATTCAAAAGGGTATATCCATCCACATGTAAATATTAGACCCATTTGTAAAGCCCCCTTAGGAAAATGGACTATTAGGTGCTCCATTGTATATAAAAAAGTAATTTAAAAAATAGAGGAAATATCTTCTCTAACTTACATAGAACTAAGGGTGCAAAGAATGCAAATTCACACACTTGTTGATGTATAAAGTACTGCTACAAGGATTTGGAATAATATGTTGATCTCAGTCAATGCCTCCCATCATTAATCAAGCAACATAAATCTAAATATAATGGGAATAATTTGTTGCATAAATACATGTGCATCGTGGCTTTTTATCTTTGTCACTCTTATCCCAATCGCATCGATGCAATGCTTTAGATTTGAAATACAATTATCTGGAAACTTTAATGAGCTCACCATTGACATAACAAACGTGAATGTGCACGAGTGAACGCATATGTCGCATTTTATTTTTTAGACCATCTCCATCGGCTGAAATAGAAATCTCAGTCTTGTGACATAGGTTATACATGTCATTCCTTGTATTGATATTATCCTTCATCTTTCTTGGTATGTCCATAACGGTGTGTATGATATTGTCAAACACATTCTTCTCCTTATATGTCTAAATTGTGACGTAGCACTAAGTCTTTCTAATATGGAAGATCCCAAAAAATACTATTTTCGTCCATTTGTGTGTATGTCCATATATGTGATATGGTTCTCCAAGTGGATCATCCATCACTCGGGGTATCGTGCAGACCCATTCCTATACTATATCTCAATTCAAACGATCTCTATTTTAGGGATCGTGATAAGAGCTTGGACCCGTCACATGTCTAGTTCACTTTCTGGCTCATATCGTCAAGTTCCTTATTTGGTTGTAAGCTATGTTATGGTGTGATAATCACATTATCTATTTTTGTCGCACACTACATTTCACCATCTTTTTATACAATTGACATATACTATAGTATTATTGGGCAACATTCAATCACAATTTGGGATTCGGCTTAGAAGTCTATATTTTTGGCCGAATATCTTAATTATTATTTTTTTGGTACTTTTTGGATTTCCTATCTTGCAGCCAAGAATGAATTCCAAGATTTGTCTAGCCGTATTACAAAAGTGTTGATGAACATCGGAAACGAACCAATATTGATGCCTCTATCGAACCTCTGGAGCAGCCTGAAGTGGCAATTTTGTTCATCTTTTATTTTTGGCTTTTTTTTCCGTATTTGGACAAAAAAAAGGTTGAGTGGTAACTTTGCCACTTAATTTCCTGAGCTTCTTAAAGGATTTGGTCGGCCCAAATTGCTTTTAGGTTAACTTTTGAAAGCCCATACATTACTAGAGTGTAGGCTTCTCCGAGATAAAAAAGATGTATGTTTGCAATAATTCTTTTACGATTTTATATTTTAGAATTCACTCTCGGAAGTAGTTTCCTATCCCCCTAAAGTACTCCAAAAATTACTCCACTAACTCTCAACCTTATAATGTAAATTGGTGAGGTTCCACGTTATTACTTTAGAGATGGGTTGTAGAAACACGCATGGAAAACTTATTCCAATTTCCTCAAATTCTGAACAAATTTCAGTTGGATGAAGCATACAAACTAAAGGTTGGTGCTATAAAAATAACGAGAAAATTAAAGCTTATACTATATGTTATTTTTAAATTTCTCTCTGTATTTGTTTGTGAACCAATTGATGTGTTTGATCATTGACCAAAAGTCTTCTAAAAAAAAGTAATGTTAACTTTGGTATATTTATATTTATAGGAAGAGAATGCTCTTCTACTATAAAGAAAAGTTGACAAAAATACATTATGACTGAAACTTTTATGAGACCACTGCATACTCATTGAACTGTATCCACTATAGATTTAAGATCCATTTTGGATACTAAAGTGGTGAATTTTCTTATTGCCTTACTTTTTTATTATTATTATTTTTTTCCTAAAGTTGATTGTTCTCGTTGGAGGGATTATGTGATTGTCAATGTTTAAGTTGAGGCAACATACCTGAGAGCTCTTTCCCTAGCTTCATGAATTGTACCAAGGGTTCTATAGGCATTTGAAAGACCTATTGGCTTAGACCCCGCTAAGGTCCATGGATTTTAGGGATTTCTAGTGTTTTCCCCCGACAACAATATTGGCATTTATTGATGTGGCTTTCGGTTGTTGATTGGGTGGTAGTAGTAGTCCATGAAGGTTTGTAAGGGCTAAGTTTTCGAAGCAAATTTACCGCTAGGACCGTGACATTGCTAACTTTTGCCTGTTTCCAAAACATATGAGACTTGAAAATGTCGGATGATGCAGAAGGATGTACTTTCCATAGCAAGCCGAATATGATGGTTGGAGGTACTGCTGGTGTAGCCACAATATCCAAGATCTTTATGGCCCTAGTACCAAGTGACTTATTGTCTGAATTCCTTGGATGGCTAGATTAGTGGGTAACAAGATGCATGCTGTGTCTAGTCATGAGAAATACAAGGTCCTAAAACCACTATAGAAGGTTTTCACGGGTGCTTGCCTCCTAGTTGAGTTGGAAGCTTATGAGGAGCAATTGACTTAATTATGATCAACTTTTGCTTGGGAAAGACTAACTTCGGGTTACTGGTCTTATCTTCACTGTCTCTTAAAATTAGAAGTATCCATTTCAGGTAACATATTGGATAGCCATTAATCTTTTCGGACCGTTGTTAGAAAGAAATTTGTGATTTGTCATCAAAAAAGAAAAAAACATTGCATTAAATATATTTAGAAGTGTTTTTCCGTTTTAAATTAATTTAATAATAGTAAAAAAATTAATAAAAAATAAATATTTGATGTGAAATAAATTGATATTAAATAGGGTAAATTATATAATACCCCAATGTGTTTTAGTAAAAATGTATCAAACACCTCCGTATTTTATTTATTGCGTGAAACTCTTTTGCGATTATGTAAAATTTGCACGAAACACCTCATTGTCTAAAACTGATGTTTGGTTCTAAATAAATACTTAAATTACACAAAGTTTATACAAATAAAAAATTTAAAATATGTTAAATAATTTTTTAAATAAAATAAATAAATAAATAATTGATTAATCATTCTTTTTATAATTTTTGGAGACAAACTGTTTTCTGGTTTTACAAATTTTATAAAAATAAATTATTGATCAATTATTTATTTATTTATTTTATTCAAAAAAATTATTTAACACATTTTATGTATTTTATTTGTATAAAACTTGCGTAATTATTTAGGTATTTATTTAGAATCAAACATCAGTTTCGGACAAGAGGGTGTTTCGTGCAAATTTTACATTAACACAAGGGTTTCACTCAATAAATAAAACAAATAGTATTTTTTTGTATTTTTATTAAAATACAATGAGGTGTTATAAAATTTACCCTATTAAATATAATGTGTCGAGTAAAAATTTATTTATTTTAATAAATATATTAAATGAGAAATAAATTTTGAATAGCTCGTACTTTTCAAGAAATAAATAATTGTTAAATATATATAATATTTTAAATAATGACTATATTTAACATATAATTGTTATTTCCCAAAAATTCAATTCAATTCCATAAATAAAAAATTGCAAAATTCTAGCAAAAAATCGAACTTGATATTGATAACCTGAATATGTGAAAACTTTCAAGTGATAATGCAAGAAACTAGTCTTGAAAATTAATACGGATGATTTTCAAGATAAATTCTCAATTTTATTTTAGTTTTTTAACTTATCGATTGAAGATGCAAGGATGGTACACAATTAAGAAATATTGAATAATTATTTTTGACCTAATAGGATTATTTTGAAAAGTACCATACCCTTCAAGCATAGCCGACAAAAATAAGAACGATTATAAAACTCAATTCGAGTATAACAAAAGAAATAAGTATTCGGACGTAAAAACTAAATTCGAAAAATTCAAGTCGGGCTAGCCCGACATGATCAAATAAATCATTTTCGTCTTTGGTAAATTTACCAAGAAAAAAATTGAAAGTGTTCAATTGGAACATAAAAATGTGTTACAGCTAGATATTGCGAAGAATTCTTAACTATTGCATGGGAATGGGTTCATCTTTGAAGTATTTTTCCCTGCATGTTTTATTGAATAATTTTTTAATTTATATATTTTTAAGATATATTAAAATTAAAAAGTAATTATATATTTAATTTTAAAATTTTTAATTATCAATAAAAATAATATTTTTTTTTTTATCATAATAGTATTTATTTAAATTAATAGTATTTATTTTTAATAAAAAAATTATGCAAAATAAATTTTAAAATAAGAAATTTTAAAATTCAAACTGGTCCGACCAATACAATTTGAATCGGGTCATGCAGAGCCTAAGCTTTCAAGTTTTGTAAAACTAGCTATGCCTATTCTGGTACGAGAAAAAAAAAAAAAAAAAAAGGAAAATGAAAGGGCCAGGCTTGGTAGAAAAAAATTGAACTGATCCCATATTGTTATTTCTAACTGCCAAGAAACTTTTTCAATCAAAGTTAATTTAACAATCAAATTTCAACCCCTCGACGCCTCAGGTCACCTGCCACACATGGTTCGTCTAGTGTGACTTTTTCGTCGGGCCTGGTTTGTAAGGTATTTCGGCCGGGGGTTTACCCAGTGCGCACTTTACTGTGGATTCCAACGTCATCCAAAAATAAAAAATAAAAAAAAATAAAAATAAATAAAAAAGTTTTATTAGACATTACACATATTATTTAAAGAGATAAATTTTTAAATTAATAATACACACACAAAAAAAAAAAAAAAAAAAAAAAAAGAAAAAGTTAAAAAAACGTATAGCATTAAATTTGAAGTAGTACAAGTTGGGAACCTACCAAACATCCGAATCGTAACATTTAGATAACGTTGCCTGATAAACAACAGCTACTTATAAATTATAACACCACTTGGAGTCTCGAATGTCGCATTTATTATTTATGTATAACGCAAGTTGCCGGAAAAATAAATAATTATTAAAAGTCAGCAAGATTCTACCCAGCCCTTGTTTGCGAGCGCCCGAGGCCAAGTGGCTCATCTCCTACACTAATTACGGCGGCACCGGATCGAGCGACTTGCCAATGGCTCATCTCCTCGATATATATATATATATATATATATATATGTTATAATTTTATTTTTATTTGAATGTAATTTTGTAAATTATATTTAAACTATAAAAGAGAATTCATGTCAATAAAAAAAATAAAAAAATCAAATACACTGAATAATACAAAAAATAAAAAATAATAATACCTTTTAAAAAATATATAGCTTTATTTACGTACATTGTCAATTAAATCACTTTAAATACTACTTGTTGAAAAATTATTATACCGCGAAAATATCAAATAATTATAAAAATAAAAAATCAATAATCAAAATAATTATCGAAATTCGATAATCAATAATAATTTATCGAAATAGATTCGAAATCACGTTGACTCGAGATAGAACATCTTTTGGTAAAAACGAATACGTCTCGGTAGTCCCTCCGATTTGTGGCACAACATTCTCAAAGAAAAAACAATGTTCGCTTTCAAATTAGATGACACCCCAATATTTCGGATCTAGCGAACTAAAATAAGAAAACTTGAGTTATCTCGGAAGGCTAAGGCAAGTAAAGATTCCGAAACTCGCCGGAAAGCTAGCCGAAAATTGTTTCCGGGGAAGAGAGGATTAGAGAGGAAGAGAAAAGATAACTTTCTTGATGTTGGTATCAAATGGAGTGATGGGAGAGAGCCTTTTATAGGCACCTCTACCAAGGGGCATTTATTGTCCGAGTCGAAACCACCTCTAACCGACGATAATTAACTTTTGGTAACATCCGGTCATAAATATCAAACTTAGTTTTGGTCATAAATATATTATTTAAATTTTGAATTTCAATTAATCATTTATTATATATGATGTAATTATAATTTTTGAGCTATATTTTGTTGCACAAAAATATATCTTCTTAAGCTTCAACAAAATATTTTGTTGTTTCGATTTGATTTTGGAGCATAATAAACTTCGTCAAGTATAGCATTCACCAAACTCAAGCCCAACAACCACGGCCAAGACCTTTGAGCCGGAGACAAAATTCATGCTCGTGTAGTTTTGTTGTTATCTGGTCCAGGCAGGTGACACACGCGTATATGGCTTACCGATATTCATAGGCCTAACCACAATATCAATAACAACCATACAACCCACATACATTTCAATTGACTGAATAACCAGTCCGAAAATTATGAATTTAATTTAAAATTAAATTTTATCGATTATATAATTGTTGATGTGTTTTTTCAACAATAAAAGTAAAATCCGAAAATAGAGAAATATTCTCGAATTTGATAGATGAGTGCCTGAGATTAGAGATCTCTAAACACTGTAGAATACATAAAATAAAATAAGGAAAATAAAATAAAAGACTGGAAAAATAAAAGTGGTGATCCCCAAAAGCAATTCTCTTGAATTTGATGTCAGTTGAAGATCCCTTCTCTATATAATACGGAATCCCTTAAATAACCCCTTGAAGATACGGTTCGAACCGCTATCCGGTCGGTTACTATAACCGCTGTTAACTGCCCCAAAAGTTCTCTTCTATCGACACGTATGAGAATCGTCCTACCACGTCCGACCTTTGAAAACCTTTCGCCAGTTGAAGCTACCCTCCACTATCAGAAACTGCCTTTTACCCGACCTGTAGATTAGCTACTTTTACTACCCGACCTTGTTGTCTCCATTTTGTGTCCGACCTTATTACACCTAATCTTTGGACCTGAACTGACTTCAATGCCCGACCTTTTTATGCCCGACCTTTGAGATTTGTCCCGACTAGGTCCGGCTTCAATGTCCGACCTTGCTAGGTCCCGACCAGGTCCAACTTCAATATCCGTTCGCCCTTTGAGATCAACCTGACCAAGTTATTGCAGCTATATTTGGACTTTCAAAAAGCCCACTGGACTTTTGAATAAATCTTAACCTAATTTTGGCAGGCCCATTCTCAAAACTCCTATCCACCATTTTTTGCGCTCAACAACTTGCCTCCTCCCGCCGAAACGTCACTCCTCGAACCACGGAAGACGTGACGTTTTACGGTTACAGAGCGTGATCATCATACTGTGCTGTGTCAAATCAAAGGGTTTATGTTAAACCCTACCTTCATCTTCTTCAAACTCACGCATCCAAAAATCCTTCTGCTTCTTTATCTAACTTCCCCTTTCAATATTTTACTTCCTTTTCGTCTCCTTCACCTTCACATAAATGGCGAATCAATATGTTCCTGCGCTTCCTTTCGATGGAACCGAACCCTCAGTACCCTTTGTGGCTTCCAAAGTTCTTACTCCTACCGTACGCCCTTACTGCACTACCACTGTAGATGCTGAGCGCATGAGATCTGTTATTGCGCAAGTTTCTCCCATTATCATTAACAGTGACGCGTTTAAACCAGAGCGCCTCCTGGACAGTATCAAGACTCACTTGACTGATCCGAAAGATGCTTATCGCAAATGGTACGCAAGACTCCTTCCCCATTTCGAAAACCAATGGAAAACCCAAGGGATTGATAAAGCTATCCTCCTCTCAACACAACCCCTTTACCTACACGATAAAGTTTTAATGGCCATGGCGGCCTTTTGGTATTCTTAGACGGGTGCCTTTTTCCTCCCCTCAGGTTCTATAGGACCGACTTTAATGGATGTAGCAGTTATTGCACATCTGCAGATCACAGGCGAGGACCCCGTTCTGGTCTCTCTCGGAAATCAAGAACTTCCCCCCAACCATCAAGGTTGGGCCCTAGCTAAGCTTCCTGAAAGAGAAAGAGGATGGACACACTTCGTCAACAAATATCAGGGTAAAGAGGGTACCCCTGTTTCCGAGTTGGAACACACTGCTTTCCTCCTCTTCTCGCTCTGCAGGTATAGCTTCTCCCTTTTTAATTTCTTTTGTGTCTCCAAAGTTTGGATAATCGAGTTTAAATTTCTTTCTTCTTTCGTCACAGATACATCATTCTCTCCCCTTCCAAACTTGTTCTTTCTACTCAAGTTGACCTAGCCATCCATTTGGCCTGCGGCCATTTTTCCTCATTAGGCACCTTATTCTTAGCCAACCTCTTTGAAGGTTTAACTCGAGTAAGTTCCCGTCTTACGGATACTAAAAAGGGGGACACTGCAGCCTCGGGACCATTCTGGTTCCTAGAATTGTGGCTCCGTCTGTACTTCCCTTCTGCATTTTTTGGTCGCCTCCCTATTTCTCCCAATCCTTATAGATCTATTGGTTATGCCTTAGCCAGATTAACCCCGAATTCTGCTTGTCTAAAATCATCCGATTCTGTAATAACCCAAATTTTGACTGAAGATCGGAACAATTCCTGCTTTTTTGTATACACAACCTTAATACAATATTCGACTGATCTTTTCTTCCTTTATCCTGACCCAACTCATCCTTTAACTCGCCCTGATCCTATCCCTCATCCGACCTACACTTTTTCCTGGGACGTCGCGATGAAACCCCGATCTCTTTTTTCCAGTAGGAGGTCGGATAAGAAAAACCGTAGGTCATTTTATACTTACGATTATCAACCCCAATTTTTGTCGAGGCAATTTGGCTGTTGTCAGGGCATACCAGGACCATTAGCCAGTCCCCACCTAATATTTCAAAACTCCGAAGGACTAGTAATTCCCGAACTCATCCCAACCTATATTGCGCAACTCACCAGCTATATTACCTCCAATTCATACCTACCTTTCTGCCCGAAATCTTTGACAACTGAAACTTTCCCCGCCTGGTGGTCGGCTACCTGGTCTTTGCTTGCCCCTTCAACTGACCAACTGGTCGGGAAACTTGCTCCACCCCCAGCCCTGGTCCTTGGCTCTTCTCGACTAGCAGCCAGAGGAAGAAAAAGGCAGGCGCCTGTTGCAAGCGGGTCGGGAGCAAAAAGACAAAAACCAAAGACCACTCCTGCCATTGATAGGCAAGCTATCGAAGAATACTTGGCATCTTTGCCAATAGACACCAGTGGAATGCCAAAGTATTTAAGGCAACAATTTGGTAAGTTTTTATTCCCTTCACTATATCCTTTTCGTACGGTCCCTTTTAACTTCAATTTCTCTATTTCAGAAGGTCCTTCATTGCCACCAACCACCGGTCCGACCATATCTCAACCGACCGATCATCAATCACCCGAGGCACAATTTCCCATTAAACTATCCTCATCCCGATCAATTGCCGCCCCGACCAGAGAACAACCATCCGTGGTCCGGACGACAGAACAACTACCTGTGGTCCCGACCACAGAACAACTAGCTATAGTCTCGACCACCATACAGCCGACTCCCAGACAATCAGAGGTAAAATGGTTTCTGACATTCCTCAAACAAATAAATATTAATTTTAAACAATAACTTCAAACCTTTTACTGTAGGCACACCGACCAGAAGAATCGACGGGAAGGGCACTTCCTCTCCCAGCGTCGGACATGATCGTGGTGATGCCCGACCAGCCCGTTGTCCTCCCCGATCAAATTGCAGAACCACAACAAGTAAGCGCTAGACCTTTTTAATGTTGTCCTTTTACAAAACTCCCGATAACTAAAACCTATTCCGACCAGGCACCCATTGAGAATGTGGTATTGCCCGAACCTGATCAGGTCGTGGCTTTACCCGACCCACTCGCTCGACAAGTTGATGAGGTTCCTCTTGCTGCCCCCGAACCAGTCCAACCAGACCTACCACCCCACGATGTAGAGGAAATTTCCTCTTCAAAGTCGGGTGAAGCCTCTGTCAATTTTGCCCCGCTGGGTTCGGTTGGTATTTTTCTTATCTATTCTAATTTTCGCCCACCCAATGATGCTAAAATTTTGTTCCTTGTCCAGGGTATGGAATTAGCAGCCGCCCATCACCTTCCACCAGGGGATGAATCAGTTGCTGGTCCGACTAATCGCCAAGTCAACCCCTCAATTTTCCAACTCATGGCCCCTTCTGAGGCTACGGCTGCCCTAAATCAAGTAACCTTCTAACTTTATCTCTCAAAGAATTCACCAGATATTTTTTAACTTACTATTCTCTTCCTGGTTTAGGCTACCCAAGAGATGAATATTTTGGCCCGAATAAACCTCCCGACTCCCGTCAGAACCATTGTGGAACGCTGCGCCAACTTGGATTTTGCTGACTTAGAAGTGACTGACCTTTCGGCGCTAGTCCAAGTCGCAATAACCCTATTGGTTCAACCCGCTTTGGAGTCGGGAGCTTCACATGTTCTAGATCGGATGATGGCTAGGATCACCGAACTTCAAGCTGAACTTCCTCTGATCCGACCCCCATCATCCGAGGCAACTTCATCTCGGCTGGTTGCAGATCCTACCAACATTGAAGCAGATTTGAGGAAGGCCGACCAGGACCTCAACATGGCTAGGACCCAACTGGACGAGCTCCGACAGGAAAGACATACATTAGCTACTGAAATCTCCCAAAAGACTGAAGAACTTCGACGACTTCAAGAACAATTGGAAGCTTTAGATGATAGCATACAGGAAGGAAGTCGTCTGGTTGAAACACATTGTCTTAACCAAACAAGTCTTTGCGAGCAACTTCAGACAGCTATACAAATGAGACTCGTCCAGACACATCAAGAAGCTTACCAACGTCGACGGGCCATCAAATCAGAACTAAAATGGACCGACCTCAAAACTGCTTTACGGGCTCTTCTTTCTATGTAGTTCAAATATCATGTACATTGCCCCAGACTCAACTTGTATATTAATTCCCATTTTTAGAAACTAGATCCTATCTTCCCTGCGTTTATACTAAGTCTAACATACAAACATAGATCCATGTTTATTACCTATTACTAAAGCACTTAACTTAGGAACCAAAATATCTATATAAACTCCGTACCTCAAACCTCTAGAACATCATCATCATTACCCTTTTTATTCAACATAGTTTCTTCTCGCCTTCGCGTTCCTCTTTCCAACTGGGAAGGTGCTCTCCAACCATTCTTAGTGGGAAAGCACCCCATAGGCCATCATGCTAAAGACATGATACAGGTTCTGAAACAACTGGATTTCAAATTCAGATTCTCCGGCAGAGGCAGGAGAACCATTCATCGTACCATCCGACTGATGGAGCGTATATCCACCAGCTACGAACCTTATATCGACATACTTACACGCATATCGGATCTTGACCACCATCTAGACATGATAAACCATCATGTAACCGCCATCCTCCCAGATCTTAGCTGGAACAACAATTTCCAACCACAAATATCGACACTCTCCAGACTGAGTGTCCTTGCTGAACGAGAGAGTCAGTCCTTGCAAGACATGAAGTCCCGAACTGAACAAAATCTTCAAGATATGCAAGACCAATGGGATCGCTACCCGCCTGGATTTGGATGACCTTTTGGATGAAGAACCTGAAATGGTTTCGGCAGGCTGGGATGATACCATTAATCTCTCTGATGACTAGAGAACCCTTTATCAATGGGTTTGAACCCTTTGGAGGGCTCTTATTATATATTTTTTCTTTTAATAATTAATGACAAAGTTCCGAAAAGGCAGGGTAATACCTTTTCAGATACTTAGCATTAATATTCTTATGTACCATTTTTCCTTCTTGATTTATGATAATAAAGACTCTATTCCCAATTAATTTATGAATGATGAAAGGACCTTCCTAGTTGGGAGACCACTTCCCTAATTGATCCACTTTCTTATAGGTCGGCAGAATTGTCTTCCAGACCAGATCGTTTTCTGCGAAAAACTTAGGGACCACTCTTTTCCCATAGTATTTCGCCCTAATCTCGCTCTGCCTAACCACTTGGTCCAAAGCGTTCAATCGATCTGTATCTAACTCTTCCAATTGTTGCCACATCTTTTGTAAATACACCTCATCAATACAGGATGTCGTACTGGTCACCCTGGGTGAAGGCACGACAAATTCTGCAGGTAATACTGCATCTTGCCCGAATGTTAATTGGTATGGGGAGAATCCAGTAGAGGTATTCTACTATTTCGATGAGCCCACAGTGCCTGAGACAGCAAAGTATGCCATTTCCTTGGATTCTCCTCCACCATTTTCCGAATAATGCCAATAATAATCTTATTTGCTATTTCGGCCAATCCATTCGCCTGTGGGTAATACGGTGAAGAATTGTGTAATTTAACATTGTGTTCGGCCAAAAACTCAACAAAATTTTCCCCAGTAAACATCAACCCTTGATCGGTTGTGAGAGTGTGAGGAATTCCAAATCGGTAGATGATATGATTGAGTACGAATTCAATCACTTCTTTTTGTGTCGCATTCTTCAAGGGAACTGCCTCCACCCATTTGGTAAAGTAATCAGTCGGCACTAAAATAAAAGAATGTTGTTTCGACGAGGCCGGATGAATTTACTCAATTACATCCGGCGCCCAAACTTTGAATGGCCAAGGTTTAACCATTGTCTGCAAATCTACTGTTGGCAGATGATCTAAAGGACCATGCTTTTGGCATTCTTGACATCCCTTAGCAAATCTGATACAATCATAAAAATTTTTTGGCCAATAGAATCCCATACGATGGATAGCCCATCGCATATTTAAACCTGCCCGATGCGCACCACATATTCCTCCATGGACCTCCTCCATTATTTTAATAAATTCTTCAGTTCCCAGACACCTCAATAAAACCCCTTCAAAGGTTCTTTTATATAAAACCCCATTAATAAGTTGGAAACGCAAAGCCTTTAACAGAATACGAACAGGAGCGGTGGAATTTGGGGATTCCAGATACACCATGATTTATGTTCTCCAATCATTCTCAGAATCAACATTGCCAATCATCTGCTGACAAGCACTCTGAGCCAAATTATCGGCCAACCAATTCTCTGCTCTTGGTACATGCTCAAAAACTACCTCCGCAATTCTATGTAACAGATGGAGTACTATATCTTGGTATCTATGCAAATGAGGAAAATTACAAGCATACCGTTTCAACACTTGGTTAATAACAAGTTGAGAATCCCCATAGATTAAAACAGACTGCACTCCCTTAGCGATAAGTGCTTCCAAACCCAAAATCAATGCTTCATATTCTGCGGAGTTATGTGTCATCTCTTCCGTTTAAAGTCGAAAATTAATTTTGTCGCCTCCTGGTCCTTCTAATATTACTCCTGCTCCTGACTTTCCTTTCGAACGGGAACCATCAAAAAACATTTTCCAAGGACTGGTGCCGATGTAGGGCATTATTCTGTTTTCTGATGACCCATCACTTTTAAATTCTGCCAACAGACCAACCACAACCTGCCCTTTTACAGCTTTGAGGGGTCGGTGCCGCAATGCAAAAGGAGCCAACTTAATGGCCCACTTCATTAATCTTCCTTGCATGGTTGGTCTGTGGAGAATTAGTCTGACCAAATCCATTTAGAAACCACTTCGGTCTCTTTTAGAAGAATATAATGTTCCAAACGAGAGCAAGCAAAGACTAGAGAATAGCATATTTTTTCGGGCATACTATAATTCAATTCTGGTCCCGCCAAAGTCTTACTAGATAATAAATGGCTCTTTCCTTACCATCTTCCCATTCTTGCACCAAAAGACTGCTTACCACATCAAAATTGTTCGCCAAATATAGCCGAAGAGGTCGGTCACCTCTTAGAGGAACCAACATAGGCGGGTTAATCAAGGTCTCCTTGATTTCTTCCAATGCCTTCTGTTGCTCCTGACCCTAAGAAAAATCGGTGGCCTTATTCCGTAATAATTTTGTGATAGGTTTTAATTTCCCTGCGGCGTTTGATATAAAACGCCTTAGGTAATTCACCTTTCCCAGAAAACTTTGAACATCTTTGACCGACTGAGGCGACCGCATTGTTAGAACAGCTTTGGCCTTGTTCGCATCAACTTCTATCCCCTTTTCATGTACTAAAAACCCCAAGAAATTCCCTGCCGAAACTCCAAAGGCACATTTCATTGGGTTCATTTTTAGGTTGTACTGCTTCATTCGAATAAAAGCATTTTTTAAGTCAACCAAATGTGTATCAAAGTCGGTAGACTTAATGATCACATCATCAATATATACCTCCATTGACCGCCCAATTAGATCATGAAAAATGGTGTTCATAGCCCGTTAGTAAGTTGCTCCAGCATTCTTTAACCCGAATGGCATAACTGTCCACTCAATAATTCCCAATGCTCCTGGGCATCTAAACGCGGTTTTAGGTTTATCTTCTTCTACCAATGAAATTTGATTATACCATGCATATCCATCCATTAAACTTAAAATTCGATGCCCTGCTGCAGAATCGATTAACATGTCTGCTATAGGCATGACATATTCATCTTTTGGAGTGGCAAGATTGAGATCTCTGAAATCAATGCAGATTCGGATCTTTCCATTTTTTTGGTTACCGGAACAATATTGGCTAACCATTCTGCATATCGACATGGACGAATGAAACCAACCTTCAATAACTTCTCTATTTCTTCTTTAATCTGGGGCATCAATTCTGGACTCGCTCTCCTTGGTGGTTGCTTAGAAGGTTTAAAGCCCTTTTTAATAGGCAACCTATGTTCTATTAAATTGTGTGCCAGTCCGGGCATTCAGAATAATCCCATGCCAGACATTCCTTGTGATCTCGAATTAACGCTATCATTCACTCTTGTTGGTCTTTTTTCAATAAGCCACTTACCCTGACCATCTTGGGTATCTGTTTGGTTCCCACATTATATTCAATAAGAGGATCCTGACTTGACAAAGAAGTTTCTGTCTTTTCCAAAAGGTCAGGCCAGCGAAAACCTTCTTCTTCACCAACATTATTGTTAGAAATTCTATTATTATGTAGTCTAACCATTAATTGGTTTAAATAAAACTGCCTAATCAGTTTATCACATTTATTTATTTCTTCCATAAATTAAACTTCAAGTAAAAGTTTATTTTGGCTAACAACAGAGCCATAATACAGAAGATTGTTTCTAATGAAACACACAATCCTGCGTAGTGAGCTTACAGCCCTTCCAAGGATACTCATCTACCATAGTTGTCTGTGAAATCGGTGGTACGTACTCCGTATAAAGAACCGATTCTTCCACTCCTTCTGTAGAGCTGAACGGATTTGTACTGGCTTCCATGGTGAAAACCTGATCTCCTTCCCAAAACATAATCTGTTGATGGAGACAAGAAGGCACGCACTTGGAAGCGTGAATCCAATCTCGCCCTAATAAAACTGAGTAGGTAGTATTGGCATCCACAACAAAAAACACGGTCGAAATCACCTTTGGTCCGACCTCAATGGGTGCATCCATCATCCCTTCTGGTTTGGTCGGTTGTCATGTGAAGCTCGTCATCTCGATGTCTACTGGAGACAAATCACCAATCTCTTTGCCCAATTTTCTTAAAGTTTTGAGAGGCATGACATTGAAAACAGCCCCATTATCAATAAAAACCTTGTTAACCGGCTTACCACATATGTGAGCGTTAACATAGAGTGGTTTTAAATGCGGGATTGCTCATTCTGGTATAGGTGGAAAAACCATAGGTGGGGGTCTGCCAACCATCGCTGCCTATTCAGGTTCTTCCTCCTCCTCGAACTTTGCCCAAATAGGTTCTTCGACGAACCATTGCATATCCGTCATCTTGACTTCGAATCCTGCTTTATCAAGTTTTACTATCTTGCTGCGCAAAACTTTTGTCTCTTCTGGGGCAAATGATCCAAAAATAATCTCAGGAGTATCTTCCTCTGCATTTTCTATTTCAGGATCAATATTGATCCGTTTGCAGAATTGACATCGAAAACATCTGGCCTTCTTGATAGGCTTGTTAATCTGCCAATGCTCCTCAGGCTTGCCATTCGAGCTCTTCCTTTTGGGTGATGATTCTTACTTTTCCTTACCCTTATCTACTTGCTTTCCATGCCGCGCTGCATACCTGCGCTTAGCGTTGCGAATTTGTGTACGATTCATACCTGAAAATTGAGGATCAATGTCTATTGAAAGCGGCTTCCTATTCCGGCTCCAGCTCTCCTGGACTGGATGTGGTTTACACGTTGGTTGATCTCGTACCACGACTTTATCTTTCAATTCTACTTTGAAAGACCCATCTTCTCTGTCCCATTTCTCTGCCACTCTAGTTTCACAAACTTTGAACTTCACTTCCTGATTGGATTCCCGTTCTTTAGGCTTGCGTTCTTTTCGTTTGGTGTCTTCTTTATCATCACTTTGCACAATTTGTGAAGAACGCAAAGAGATCATTGCAGTGGTTACTTTTGGGAAGGGCTGATGCTCTACTCCCATTGTTACGTATTTGAATCTTCCTGCTTTGATAGCCTTCTGTATTTCCTTTCAGAAATGTGTGCATTGATTAGTGTAATGAGTAAAGGAATTATGCCATTTGCAGTATGGCCTTCCCTTTATTTCTTCCTTCGTTGCCAAACGCTGCCCTTTAGGAATGCGGATCTGCCTATCTGCCAACAGAATATCGAAAATCTCGTCGGCCTTGGATACATCGAAGGTCGGCTGTTCCCTCTCCTCTGTTCCTGGCAAAGGCTTTAGTTTCGAACACACGTACGGTTTGCCACTCACAATTTCAGCCGTCATCTCTTCAATGATATTTCTTTGCTCTTCATCTGGCGAATAAATTTCTGTATCGACACTAGCCATTTGTTGTACCCTGTTCCGGCGGAAATTGTGTTCTTTTTCTCTAAATAAAGACTCCAATCTCCCTGCTTTGGAAGCCAGGCTAGCCAAGTCCTGAACTTCATGGGCTGTCAATGCTTCCCGAAGTCTGGAATGCATGTTCCTAACCACCAAATTGGTCATTTCACTTTCTTCAATGATTGTCGGGCATCGGCCTTTCATTAGTCGTACCCGTTCAATAAACTGATACGCAGTCTCTTCTGGCATCTGTCGGATCTCTAAAAGATATGTGAGTGAGACCGTTGGGAGGGGATTAAAAAATCTTGCATGGAATGTGGCCTCCAGACCTTCCCAAGTTTGCAACTGCCCGGGTGGCAAATTTGTAAACCATGAAAAGCGATCCTTATAAGTGATAACCCAAACAATTGTAATTTGTAGAATGAATTATTGCCTACTTCCCCTAATTGAGCCGTGAAACGTCTCACATGCTCAATGGTTGATGCCCCATCTTCTCCGGAAAATGAATGAAAATCGGGTGGTCTGTAATTCCTTGGAAGCGGATGCTCGTTGATAATTCTTTCTGGAAACGGCCTCTGGTACGCAGGTCTGTTGACCTTCTGGGGGTTCATTCCAAAATGTACTCTCAAGACCTGAGCAATGTCCTCTGGGTCTACTCTGGGTGGGACAGGGTCCAATACTTGAATGGGATTGTGAGCCTGGCCTCCCAATCTTTCCCCCCTGAGGTCGGTAGGCTCGGTCCTAACACCCAACGGAATATTATTCGGGTATGTAAGAGGAGTCTTCCCTCTGTCAACCCTCGGGGCAATAACACTTGTAAAAGTGTTGTCCACATATGAAGGCCCCACAAAATTTGCCTGTAACCTGGATGGTGATAGTTCTGGTGGCGTCTGGATGGGTTGCAAAGTAACCTTTGATAACGCCCGATTTAACGTATTTTGCATAAGGTTTTGTTGCTCCCGCAACATTTTTTGCTCACGCAACATATTCTGAATGGCTAAATTATACTGGTTGTTCAATTGCTGAACATAAGAAACCCAGTTGGCAGGTGTTTGTGGCATTTCTCCTGTATTTGGCATGACGGGTGGTGAAACTGTTTCCCCCACCGGTGCCGAAGATGCTTGAGGTTGTGAGCTCGCCATGTGGATCCTTCCGACGATTCGGCCGGACCTCAGTCGTATGAAACTCTCCGTTGACGTAGGATCAGCAATCTTGCCTTTCTCCCACTGTGGTCGCCAAATTGTTGATGTGTTTTTTCAACAATAAAAAGTAAAATCCGAAAATAGAGAAATATTCCCGAATTTGATAGATGATGCCTGAGATTAGAGATCTCTAAACACTGTAGAATACATAAAATAAAATAAGGAAAATAAAATAAAAGACTGGAAAAATAAAAGTGGTGATCCCCAAAAGCAATTCTCTTGAATTTGATGTCAGTTGAAGATCCCTTCTCTGTACAATACGGAATCCTTAAATAACCCCTTGAAGATACGGTTCGAACCGCTATCCGGTCAGTTACCATAACCATTATTAACTGCCCCAAAAGTTCTCTTCTATCGACACGTATGAGAACCGTCCTACCACGTCCGACCTTTGAAAACCGCTCGCCAGTTGAAACTACCCTCCACTATCAGAAACTGCCTTTTACCCGACCTGTAGATTAGCTACTTTTACTACCCGACCTTGTTCTGTCTCCATTTTGTGTCCGACCTTATTACACCTAACCTTTGGACCTGAACTGACTTCAATGTCCGATCTTCTTATGCCCGACCTTTGAGATTTGTCCCGACTAGGTCCGGCTTCAATGTCCGACCTTGTTAGGTCCCGACCAGGTCCAACTTCAATATCCGTTCGCCCTTTGAGATCAACCTGACCAAGTTATTGCAGCTATATTTGGACTTTCAAAAAGCCCACTGGACTTTTGAATAAATGTTAACCTAATTTTGGTAGGCCCATTCTCAAAACTCCTATCCACCATTTTTCGCGCTCAACAATAATTAATGGATTTTCCAACCTTATTGATCAATAATCTTTTTCAAATTTACATTTCATCAAATTTTTGGGTGTGTTTGTTTTGTGAGAATGTTGGAGAAAACTTTTTTTATGTAAGGTATAGAGAATCGTGTAGGGAATGTTGGAGATGTAGGAAAAATGACAATAGAAGTATTTTTGTCATTTTTCTTTGATTTGTAATACGTTTTGATATAATAATTAATATTTAAATATCAATACGCAAAAAATAAATTAATATTTAATTACGGAGTAGAGTATTATAATGTCAAAATACTCAATTATATATAAATACATTTTTTTCAAAAATTCAATTTTTTTCCATAAGATATCTACACAAAACTTTATTTGTTGTCGTAAAAAAATGTTATTTTTTTCGTTCCAACTCAATATACTCTTTTTATTATTTTTGTTCGTCTCACTCAAAATATATATTTTTTAGTAAAAATAATCATATCTAAATACCAAAGTACCTTAAGAGCAAAAAATGTCAAAATATCTTATACTACTAAACAATAAAATACTAGTATTTTTATAATGTAAATTAAAAAAATAAATTGATATATTATATTTGTTCACATTGTATTTTTATCTGGCATAATTTTCCATAAATATTATAATAATTTACGAACTTTATACACATTAACACAATATATATAATATATACACTTTAAGTTTGTTTACTTTGTATTTTTAAATAAGTGTATTTTTAATTTTAACTTTTTGTGAATAGATAAAATTATACTATATATATTATGTTAACGTGTCTATATATCTTATATTTGCTTTTATTATGTTAACGTGTCTATATATCTTATATTTTCTAAAAGCAATATTTATAAAATAAATTATGTTACCTAAATATACTAAGTAATCAGACTCTTTTTATTTATTAAAAAAATCAATAATTCAATACAAAATTATTATATTATAAATACAAGTTTTCATACTTAATATAAAAGTAAATTTATTAAAAAGCACTAAGTGAACAAACTCATTGAGTTGGAACTAGCAGATATTATTTATATATTAAAATCCACATATATTAAAATTCATGTAAAAAAACATGACATATTTCTACAAGACCCATAGAGAATATGGCTTTTTTTAGACAACAATTTTGTGGTTTGTTTGTTTGTTAAGAGCCTGTGGGTCGTGTGTTGATGTATAATTCAATTAAACGAACTAAGTTTTGACCGTTTATATTATATTAACAATTTTAAAATTAAAATTGTGATTAAGATTTACGGATTAATCTAAATTCAGCCCTGTTGAATTAGTAGATTTAGCATGAGATCCGTTATGTTGTCAAAATAACGTATTTTTTTCAAAAAAAATTAATATATTACACGTTCTTTATTTTTATATTATGTACACAATTATCTATATTTTACATAAAAAAATTTCCTTCAACCAAAACACAAAACAAACAAACCCGATTCTTCACACAATTTCAATTTTTTCAAAAATACCATATCAAGTACTCTCTTTATCACAGTAAAAAAATCTACATTACTGTGTATATAAGAATTTAAAAGAAGTATAATCAATAAATAATTAATAAATTATATACACCCATAATTAATTGGCTCTGCCCAGTACAAGTGCAATCCAAGCCTTGGGAGCTTCGCTGCCCCAACAGAAGGTTCAGATAAACAAATGGGCTCGCGGACCTGTCTAGCCTAATGACTCAGCAGGCCTGGTGTATTTGAAGTAGTGATGAAAGATGGTGGGAGAGGAGACTAAAGTGGTTGGAGAAAAAACTAGAATAATATTTTATCCAAATAAAATTTTTAAAATAACAAGATTAAGGAGGCAAGATCAGATCAGAGACGGACACCATTCATAGGGCTGGCAAACGGATCAGGTCGAGTTGAGTTCAGGTTCGGGTCAGCTTAAACGGGTTACAAAACCCTTGACCTGAACCTGACCCATTTAATTAAATGAGTTGATATTTGCAACATTAACCTGACTTTTTATTAATCGGGTCAACTTGAATCTGACTCATATAACCCGTTTAAATCTAAAATATTTAAATTTTAATTTAAAATTATAATTTATACTAACAAAAATTTTAAATGCATAGTATATATACATATTAAAGCAAAAAAAGATTTATTCATATCATGAAACCGATATTCAAGAATTAAATTAACAAACACTACATAATAGTACACAACACAATCCTTAATTTTTTATTGTTTATTTTTATAAAATTGGCCATAAATATTGAATTTTATTGATAAAATTTAAAAAATTTATTTAAATTTAAAATAATATTAATTAAACAGGTTAGACGGGTTATTTTCAGATCGAAAATGTATACCTTAACCTGACCCATTTAATTAAATGGATTAAATGGATTTGACCCAATTATTAATTGGGTCAAAAATCTCAACCAAAACCCAACTATTTCAGGTCAGATTCGGATCGGGTTATCAGGTCGGGTTAATTTTTGTCAGGCCTAGCCATTCATCACCATCTTCTTTTTTCTTTCTTTAAATTTTCTCTGCATTTTTTATTCAAGAACACTATATTTTTTCGTCAATTTTTATTCAAGTTTCAGCTTCTTCCTTGTTTATAGCTTTATTTTCGTCTTCCTTTTACGTTAATTTTTTATTTATCGCGAGATAGCCCGTATCATTTTTTAAGGAGACCGGGAGACCCTTTCGAACAAATTGATTCTTCTAGGCTTTTCTAATTAAGCCGCCGAAGGTGATTTTTTATGACAATTTAATTGGCACGCCTGATGGGACACCAACATCTCGCGACTTTTGCATGCAACATCGGAAGAGAAAACTGACGTCGCTGACAACCATATAGATGTTGAAAAACAAAGAAATTGTCAGCGATTCATCTTCTCACCCTGCGTAGGAAGTTGCCCCACGAGACAAAACTTCAGCGGTGGCTGGAAGGCCAGACCAGATTATCATCCTTCTAGCTAGTGTACTATAGGAGCAGATCCATGGGGAAATTCAGTCCTCTCTACACAAATCTGCCCTGGAAATTTTCAGATATATTGCTGATGTTTTGAAGCCTATTATCCAAAATGAATTTGCGCTACTTTGGGAGGAAGAAGCTCGAAATGGCAAGGCCTTGATGGCCAGCTCCAACCCGCTGGATATCTGGCCTCCCGTCAGCCTTGCAGCCAACTCCGCAACAAATCCGACCTTCCAAGAGCTCAATTATGGTCACGTTAGTATCTTCGGTAGGGGTAGCGGATCTGGAGAACTTCTGTTTAACCCACGGAAGCTCGGAGAATCTAGTGCGCAGGCTGACAGGCCTCATTCGAGCCACCTCCAATTGACGGATTTGGGATGACCTCCGGGTCAGTCTCATCAGCTCCATATTTGCATTCAAATTTGTCATTCACCGGAGCCTCTTTCGGTACCCAAGCTCCTGTTTCAGACCTTAAAGAAAATCCGACGGTCAAACAAGGGACTTTCAGTACTTGGGGGCAGGGCCGACAACGGTTCCAGCACCTTCCTTCCCCTCAACACCTTTTGAACAATGTGGGGACCAGGGAAAGCTGTCCCCGTGATATCCCAATGCACTGGGGGACAAGGAGATGCTGCAGAAGGTCAACTCTCGGCTGGTTCTGGGGAAAACAACCCTACAAACATCCTGCCTAATCAACCTCCGACAATCCACTATTGGAGCAGGTTCATTTTTCAGAGAAGCTACGGAAGGCCCCCATTTTGTTCCCCACAATGGGGACCTGCTCATCAGGCCTTCCCACAGTCGGCAACGCGCAATCCGTCACCCGCTTAAGCAGCTCCTGAACAGCCTGGGGGCAGGCAAAAGTGCCGCCACCACCGTCTTATCCAATTATTAATCCCTAAGCGATCGCATATGCGATTTGTAGAATTTATGGTGATTCCATTCGCCTACCAGCTAGGCCTCATTACCAAAGGCCTTTCCCGAGGTACATTCATTTGAATCATCCATTGTCCCGCAATGCTTGGATGCCCAAATTCAGGCTATTTCTAAGGGAAGATTCCCGCTTCACCATCGAGCATGTCAGCCGATTCACAGCTCAATGTGGAGGACAATACAAGAATAATGACTGGTATAAACTCTAGCTTTTTTCATTGTCTTTGAAAGATCCAACTTTTTTGGTACACTTCGCTACTTCCGAACTCCATCCATATGTGGGCAGACATGGAAAGGGCTTTCAATGACCGCTTCTACAGCTCTCTTCCATAGGTGACCGTCTCGGATTTGACAAATTTGCATCATCATGGTGAAAAATCTGTGGAGCAGTTCTTGGAACACTTTAGGAGGTCGGAAAGTAGGTTCCAAGTTCGCATACTAGAGAACCAGGTAGTGAACATCGCAATCGAAAACATAGCGCACCAGCTTCGTGATAAATTGGTCTTTCATGAGTACCATGATTTCCGGCAACTTACATCCAAAGTTTTGAAGACCGAGCAACTCGTGAAAGAAGCTCAAAGGCCCAAAATTAGAAATTCCGACGTGGGAATCATCATATCTACGCTCATGAAGAAACTGTCAAGGCTGAGGAAGAACCAGAGAAAACCTTTCTATCCAAAATTTCTCAGGGGAAGACATATGCATGCCCAGATCTTAACCCACCCCGATAGAACTAGGTGAATCCGAAGGTATCCTACTCTTTTGATATTGCCAAGATGGAGCAGACTTTTGAATACTTATTGAAGGATAATCAGCTCCGCCTCAAAGAGAATCACAAAATGCCGACTGAATAGGAGCTGAACGGAAAATCCTTTTGTAAGTGGCATGGAGTACATGACCATGAGATCGGTAATTCCATTCCTTCAGGAATGCATACCAGAAAGCTATAAATGAAGGCCGCCTCAAGTTGGCCGAAAAACTTGACATGAAAGTAGATACAGAGCCATTCTCCGTGCCGATAAATGTTGTTGGATTGCATCCAGGCTGGTCCAAAAAATCGAATGCAGGGTTTGGAGCAGATGATAGGAGAACAGACCCTCGAAAACCAATGTTGGAAAGGCTCAGAAGGTCCATCAAACCTCCAAGAAGGAGCTCGGTGTGGTAAAGACTTTCCCCCACCAATACAGTCGCATAAGTGAGCTTCAAAGAGGGCGGTGAGGTCTAGCGAGTGACCTTCGTGGATCAAGTGGTAATTACACCATATCAGACCCGGCTTTCTGTGAAGGCTCCAGATGATGGAAGCTGGACCAGGAACCAGAAGGAACGGGTGGTACGACCTCCTACTAGGACCTAAAGAGGAGAATGCAGCAACAATACTTGGCCGCTCGCCTTTCCCATGAGGGTCAGGCTGGGGGACAACAGACTGAAGACCACGAAGATTAGGCCGGGGGTAGCAGGCCAAGGACTTGGAAGGAGCTATTTTTGGAAGGCCAAGCTTGGTCGGAAGGACCTAGGTCACCAACATCAGGCCCGAAAGGAATGAAGACCAAAGGGTTTTTCAGCAAGGATCAAATACCCTACCAAACCATATTTTACTATAACACTCGGGAAAGACCATATTCCAGAAAATAAGCCAATGATCGGGGATCTTGATTGCGATGAGGTATCGGAGGCTAGCGTGGAGATTATTGCTTCTTCCAAAGATCTTGAATGAGCTTTGCACTACGAGGGCAATTTCAAGGTTAATATGATATGAGTTTTGCCCCGAAAATTCGAAGCCCCTCAGGTACAACAGATCACCTCCAAAGGGATGTGATGTTATAAGGAGTTGATCTGTTATGTTGTGTGGAGCAGGATTCCGATATTCTAGAGAAGGGCCCAAAACCAGTAATTTTCTAGAAGTTGACGGATGAAAATATGCGCCACTTGAAACCCTTATTCTTCACGGCATATCTTGACGGGTGGACGGTCAACAAGGTTCTAGTTGACGGATGAGCCTCCGCCTAACGAAGATCAGAAAAATTAGGAACGACCTCGTCCTTACAACAATGCAAACAACCGATTTCACTAAAAATGTACACACGGCAGTAGGCGTGCTAGTGGCGAAAGTGACAGTCGGAACGAGGATGGACTAGGTGGGCTTTTTCATCATCAAGGGAAGAAAAACTTACTAGGCCATTCTTGGAAGGGAATGGATCAACACCACACAGTGCGTTCCCTCGATGTTGCACCAGAAGATTGTATTTTGGAATGGGGACCAAGTCGACAAAGTGGAGGCCGAGGCTTATCCGGCTATGGCGGTTCATTATGCAGAGGCTGTTTATTATTCCCCCGATGTGTACCCGTTGTCCACGATGTTGGAGGACACTAAAATATGAAAAGAATGTAATCTAACCATGAAGAGGTTCAAGATTAAAGTCGAGGCCAACGCATGGCTTGATAACTAAGGTGTTTATCATGTCTGACAACCTAATTTTGCAGGATATAGAGGCGAGGGCAGGCAGGTCCGGCTGTCCCTTCATATGGGCTGAAAATCATGCTGCTGACCCTTTCGACAGGCAGGCAAGGATATCCTCCCAGCCGCTGATAACTCTTGATTTTGCCATATTTTATAGCTTATATTTATTTAATTATTTATTTATTTATGTCAAATTTTGATATCATTTATGTTAATTTATTCTAATAATTGTATTAATTTCATCTTGTTTGTATAATATTAATTTATTAGTTTTTAAGTGTAATTTATAATTATTTTGGTGTATAAATTAAATTAATTGATGTGTTTCTTGAATTATATTTTTTGGCATTATTTATGTGCTATTTACGTATTTAATTTTAACTGAATTAATTTTATTTAATAAGTATTATTTATTTAAAGAAATATTTATAAGATGTTCATTATTTATATAGGTGAAATAATGCTTGAAAACTGATGTGGGAGCCCAAAACTGGCCTTAAAAAGTGAAAAAATGGCTTCAGAAGCGAAAAAATAGTCACCGGCGTGAAAGTCAACCAAAGTCAACGGTCAACGCCAGAAAGTCAACGCGCGAAGTCAAAGTCAACCGAGCACGGAAGATAAGCGACGGCCGCGCGGAAGACAAGCGACGGCCGCACGGAAGGCAAGCGACGGCCGCGCGGAAGACAAGCGGCGGCTACATAGGAGTGCGCAAGCGCGGAAGGCAAGCGAGCGCGGAAGGCGAGCGGCGGCTGTATTTATGAGCGCGGAAGGCAAGCGAGCGCGGAAAGCGAAGCGGCGGCTAACACGGAATTCAAGCGGCGGCTGACACGAAAATATGAGCGGAGCGGAAAGACATACGTGGAAGTGAGCGAAGCGGCGGCTGCATTAATTCTCGCTGCATTTATTGCCGCTGGTCAGCAGTGCATTTACTGCGCCGCCACAATAATTCCTGCACAGAATTCTGCTGCATTTATGTCTCCTGCACCCTCAGCTTCTGCATTTACTACACTCTCCTAGCTCCCTTAATTAAAATCCTGCACTACTTTTTAGCCAATTGTTGGCTATTTTTGTGTAATTTTTATTCTAAAACCTTCTAGAAAATAGGTAGTTATTAGTAGTTATATTAGTAGTTATTTTTAGAGTTAGTTATTTATGGTTATTTTTAGAGGTAGTTAGTAGTTATTTTTAGAAGTAGTTATTTATTGGCGGTTGTAACCGTCAAGCTTCTAGAAGTTTTTCCCCTATAAATATCCCCTCTAATTGTACCATATAATATATAGACCATAGATAGATATGTGATACAATATAGATATATATATACATACACACCATATATACACAATAATATACATTCCATTTTCTCCATTTTCTTTTCTTCCGTATTTTTATCTAGTTTAATAATACGAGATTTTCGGTTTTGTGTCGCGAGCAAACTGATTTTCTCCCCCTTTTTCTTTTAAGTTCAGCATATTATTTTAGCTAGTAAAATTCCTATCATATTTCTCCACCTCACCTTCACCCAAAAATTCCATGTTCGATTTGAATTGTTCAAGTTGGATTTCGACAAGGTTGCGGAAGGGCGACAGAAGAATCGACTATTTCAGCCCTGTTATGCGCCAAAAGCGGTTTCCGGGTAGTTCAACGTAGCTAAGTACGCGGGAGCCTTGTCGACCTGCTTAGTTGCTGTTCTGAATTCGATTTTGATTAAAGAGAGGTAATAAAAAGGGGTAGAGCCACTAGCGGAACGGTTGGAAGAATAATTCATGGGGCATAGGCGGGGGTCTATTGGGTCACAGAGATTCCTAGTGACAGTAGGGTTTCTTGCTTATAATGTTCTTCGCCGGGTGTCGCTGAAGCCTCGTTGTAAATCCCCCAAGATCAAGTACCAACCGAGTCGATAATCAGCTTAAGCGAGCAAATGCGATCACATTCATTTCTCCGAGCCACCCCGCAATTATACATATATTTTCCGCTATCACGCTATCGTCATCCCGCTCATTTCATCCATGGAAATCTAGTCATTAAGGAACGCAAAAGTCAGACACAAACGCCTCGTTTCATCCCTTTCGAGACACGTATATTTTATCGCTTTTTAGTTAGATTTAATTCCTGCAATTGATCTTTTCAGTTTCTTTGATTGCATTAACTCATTGCACTTTTTCTAATTAAATATAGGATATTCGCATATTCCCTGAGTTCGACCCGGACACTCACCGGTTAAAGAGATTTTTTATTTTTGACGAACTTTTTGGAGTTACTACACGAACACGCACGACACTATTTTCATATATCATTTTTTTTGTATCTTAAAAGATATTTTAAAAACTCTCCAAAAATCTTCGATCAAATTTTGGCGCCGTTGCCGGGGAATAAGCCTAGTATCTTTGTTTTAATTTGAAAATATTGATTTAATGCTAATTTTATTTTAATATTGAATTTTATTGTATTTTGAACATCTAATCCATCGGCGGTATGCTTTGTAGGTTTCGAGAGTGCGATATCCTTCAAGGATCAAACCTACACGGCAATGTATCTTTCGGAGAAAAATCAAAAAAAAAAAAAAAAAAAAAAAAAAAGCTCGGGAGCGGCCTCTGCAGTAGTGTTCTAAATATACCTATAGTAATAATCATATAATAATACAAATAATAATAATATTTACTATATATATATAATAAATAAATCATAATAAATAATAATATTACTATAATGATAAATCAACAATAATAAAATAATAGTAATAATAAGAATAAGAATAAGAATAATTAGAATAAATAAAAATTAGGTTTAGGAGCTGCCTCCCTTTTTCTCCCCTTTATATATATATATATATTTTTTTTTATACAAAATAATAATAATTTTATTTTGTTGTTCATTCAGGATTTCCAAGATGATCTACTCATTTATTCAGATTGAATTTTAAAATTGAAGTAGACATCTATCCTTGTGAACCAGCGGTGATGGCGAGCGAAGCGGCATCAATGTCTCTATGTGCAAGCGAAGCAGCGAAAACAAGCGGAGATGTGAGCGGGTCTGCAAGCGAAGCCAATTTCAGGCAATTGCAGCGAAGCGATGCAGACCAGCCCCTCCTGCAAGCGAAGCGATGAATTTATTCTTCTTTATTTTGGGCAAAAGTTCATTTTGTTCGACGGCGCCTACTAAGAAAATTCCTAAATCATAGTCTTGGGCTAGAGAGATTTCAGATTTCAAATCAATAGTCGGTAATTCCAGGTAAGAAGATTTTTATTTGTATATTATTTCTTCCCCAAATTATTTCTCCCTTTCCATCGTTCACTCAGTACTTTCTTCCCTAAAATTTTCGCCATTTCAGTAAGCCCTAGCTACTTACGCCTTCCATCTCTTCCTTCCTTCCGTCATCTCATCATCTAATTCTGAGAAAAATCTGAATTTCACACCCGATTTTCTTTCAATTTTGTCAAGCCCTAATTCTTTTACCGCAAATCCCCCCAATTTCTTTACCGTAACCTCTTTTCTCCCACCGACAACGATGAAGCCAACCACACCACTTGCTCCAATTCTAGCTGCCTACGAATCCACCGGTAAACATCGGAAGAAAGGTTGTATTATTCAATTTCACCTTCTCTTGCCTATTTTCATCGAATTTCTTAATTTCGAACATAATACTAATAATCTGAAATTTTGCAGGGGCTGTTATGGGATGGATTGTACCTCTTGTAATTATGTTAATTATGCTCCTTCTGATATTTAATTTAGGATTTAGTTGTGATTGGAATTAAATTATGTTGGAATTTGGATTTGGGTTAGATTGGAATTAGTTGTCGAGTTTGTATACATACTTGGTGATTGCATTAGCTTAGACTGATTCATAGTAATTTGTTGCTGCTGGGTTAGGATCTGATTAACATTAATTTGTTTTTGTTCATTGCTGATGTGTAATTAGCGTTAGCTTAGGCCTCTTTGAGCGGTGACGAAAGTGAGCGGCAGCCCGCCCTAAGCAGCAGTAACAGATCAGCGCTAAATTTATTTATTTATTTATTTATTTATTTTTTGGAGACCGCAACGAAGCAACACCCAGCTGCAAGTGAACCGGCCGGTTAAGTGACTTTGGGATTAATCGATAATTTAGAGGCGCGAACAGTCTGCAAAGGGCTGATTGATGGGCATTCGGTGAAAAGTTTTGCAAGGAATAATCTGCACAAACAATTTGGAAATTTTCAGAATTGTTCGAAATTAGATTCACACTTATTTGGCAATAAGTGTGAAGAGAGGCTGTTTTGGATATTCCCGAGCCGCGAAGAAGTCAAAAAGGGAGTTTAAATGCAGTCATATATCTTTAATTCTTAGATAATATTACTACATTTCATCTTTTGCTGTTGAAAATATATTTTGAATTACTTGCAGCGCCTTCTCAAACTACAAATTGTTCGAGGGCGAACAACAATTCAAGTGTGAGGAGGGAAGTCATCAGCGCCACCAAAAATTTTGAACAAAAATCAGGCTGCAAGACAACAATCAGGGAAGTTCTTGATTCATTTCTCGGTTATTTATGCCGGCTTATTTATTGATTGCTAACTTGTTAGATAGTAGAATATGTGTTACTTAGATAAATTAGTAGTTGTAATATAGCTGCATTAGGTTAATTTTCAGATTAGTTTGGGAGTAACGGTAACATATTTTAGCTTTCTTCTAATTAGCTGTCCTAGTCGGATTTATTCATTAATTGCAGATGAGATAATTGGCTTAATTGCTGCTTGTTTAGGTTGCTTAGTCTGAGTAATTCTAGTTTATTCCTAGTCCAGTCATGCTGCATGTTTAGTTTAGTTGATACATGGTTAGTTGATTGCATTAGTTTAGCCTGTAGTATTCTTAGTAATGCGTTTCTGCTAAATGTATTGATGGATTATGACTTGTTTAAGATTAATTTGTTCTTGTTAGTTGCTGGATTGTAATCTTTGTTTCCTTCTTCTTCTTTAGTTTAGGAATTAGTTGTGTAAATAGCCGGTAGTTTGATAAATAGTTGAAGCCCCCGCTCGTTTAGCTTCGCTGCTGCTATTATTTAAATGTAGTAGAAGAGTTACTGTATGATTAATCTAGTTTAAATTAATGTAGTTCTAGTTGTGTAAATATATATGGCGTGTCGGTAGCTTCAATTAGATTAATTCATAGCCGATCACATTAAAATAATTGCTGCATGTTTACATGCTCTCTTAATTAATTATTTATGCAGTTAATTAATTAGTTACTTGAATTATTCATATTTATTTATATATATTTTTAAATTAATGTCGATTAATTTATTTTGTGTAATTTATTGTTGTCTAATTTATGTTGAATTAAATTATGTTATATATTTATATTTATTTAAAATAAAATTAACTATGAAATATGTTCTTTTCTCGAGTAAATTGATTTCCATTGTGCTTAATTTGAGTTTGAAATTGAATCTATTCAATAATTGAAATTCTTTTGAGTATGAGTATAAATCGGGATTTTGATAAAGTTGGTTGATATCCCCTTCGTTTCATTAATTTCATACTTAGTCTAATTTTTAGATCTTTCATCTATTTAGCTGCGCTTGTTGGCGGAGAGCATGAATTAAGTTTCCTTAAAAATGGGATTGACAAACGAATAGTGTGAGGAGGATGCCGATTATCTTTATATGCGACTTGACTTGGCAAAAAAAAAAATCGACGCAAAAAAAATGTCGAAATTAATTTATTATCGGTAGCAATGTCTACCGGGCCGCCTTGTTTCTTAATTTATGATTTATTATGGCGGTTTATTTAAAGCTTTGAGTCGTCGCATCATTTTTAGAAGCTACTCCGAACACTTAAGTTTGAAAATATTTCGGGAGACATAATTTCGAATCTTTGCAGATGAGCAATATCGCGTAAATGGCTTAAGGATCTGAACTTTAGCTAAGATTCGTTTACACACCACCGTTGATATTGCCGACAATATTGAGTCCTTATTTAGAAAATACTTGATTTAATTTCATTAATTGAATTTATTCGAGGACGAATAAAGGTTAAGTGTGAGGAGTTTGATAACTCTTGATTTTGCCATATTTTATAGCTTATATTTATTTAATTATTTATTTATTTATGTCAAATTTTGATATCATTTATGTTAATTTATTCTAATAATTGTATTAATTTCATCTTGTTTGTATAATATTAATTTATTAGTTTTTAAGTGTAATTTATAATTATTTTGGTGTATAAATTAAATTAATTGATGTGTTTCTTGAATTATATTTTTTGGCATTATTTATGTGCTATTTACGTATTTAATTTTAACTGAATTAGTTTTATTTAATAAGTATTATTTATTTAAAGAAATATTTATAAGATGTTCATTATTTATATAGGTGAAATAATGCTTGAAAACTGATGTGGGAGCCCAAAACTGGCCTTAAAAAGTGAAAAAATGGCTTCAGAAGCGAAAAAATAGTCACCGGCGTGAAAGTCAACCAAAGTCAACGGTCAACGCCAGAAAGTCAACGCGCGAAGTCAAAGTCAACCGAGCACGGAAGACAAGCGACGGCCGCGCGGAAGACAAGCGACGGCCGCACGGAAGGCAAGTGACGGCCGCGCGGAAGACAAGCGGCGGCTACATAGGAGTGCGCAAGCGCGGAAGGCAAGCGAGCGCGGAAGGCGAGCGGCGGCTGTATTTATGAGCGCGGAAGGCAAGCGAGCGCGGAAAGCGAAGCGGCGGCTAACACGGAATTCAAGCGGCGGCTTACACGAAAATATGAGCGGAGCGGAAAGCCATACGTGGAAGTGAGCGAAGCGGCGGCTGCATTAATTCTCGCTGCATTTATTGCCGCTGGTCAGCAGTGCATTTACTGCGCCGCCACAATAATTCCTGCACAGAATTCTGCTGCATTTATGTCTCCTGCACCCTCAGCTTCTGCATTTACTACACTCTCCTAGCTCCCTTAATTAAAATCCTGCACTACTTTTTAGCCAATTTTTGGCTATTTTTGTGTAATTTTTATTCTAAAACCTTCTAGAAAATAGGTAGTTATTAGTAGTTATATTAGTAGTTATTTTTAGAGTTAGTTATTTATGGTTATTTTTAGAGGTAGTTAGTAGTTATTTTTAGAAGTAGTTATTTATTGGCGGTTGTAACCGTCAAGCTTCTAGAAGTTTTTCCCCTATAAATATCCCCTCTAATTGTACCATATAATATATAGACCATAGATAGATATGTGATACAATATAGATATATATATACATACACACCATATATACACAATAATATACATTCCATTTTCTCCATTTTCTTTTCTTCCGTATTTTTATCTAGTTTAATACTACGAGATTTTCGGTTTTGTGTCGCGAGCAAACTGATTTTCTCCCCCTTTTTCTTTTAAGTTCAGCATATTATTTTAGCTAGTAAAATTCCTATCATATTTCTCCACCTCACCTTCACCCAAAAATTCCATGTTCGATTTGAATTGTTCAAGTTGGATTTCGACAAGGTTGCGGAAGGGCGACAGAAGAATCGACTATTTCAGCCCTGTTATGCGCCAAAAGCGGTTTCCGGGTAGTTCAACGTAGCTAAGTACGCGGGAGCCTTGTCGACCTGCTTAGTTGCTGTTCTGAATTCGATTTCGATTAAAGAGAGGTAATAAAAGGGGTAGAGCCACTAGCGGAACGGTTGGAAGAATAATTCATGGGGCATAGGCGGGGGTCTATTGGGTCACAGAGATTCCTAGTGACAGTAGGGTTTCTTGCTTATAATGTTCTTCGCCGGGTGTCGCTGAAGCCTCGTTGTAAATCCCCCAAGATCAAGTACCAACCGAGTCGAGAATCGGCTTAAGCGAGCAAATGCGATCACGTTCATATCTCTGTGCCGCCTCGCAATTATACATATATTTTTCGCTATCACGCCATCGTCATCCCGCTCATTTCATCCATGGAAATCTAGCCATTAAGGAACGCAAAAGTCAGACACAAACGCCTCGCTTCATCCCTTTCGAGACACGTATATTTTATCGCTTTTTAGTTAGATTTAATTCCTGCAATTGATCTTTTCAGTTTCTTTGATTGCATTAACTCATTGCACTTTTTCTAATTAAATATAGGATATTCGCATATTCCCTGAGTTCGACCCGGACACTCACCGGTTAAAGAGATTTTTTTTATTTTTGACGAAATTTTTGGAGTTACTACACGAACACGCACGACACTATTTTCATATATCATTTTTTTTGTATCTTAAAAGATATTTTAAAAACTCTCCAAAAATCTTCGATCAAAGTCGAGGCCAACGCATGGCTTGATAACTAAGGTGTTTATCATGTCTGACAACCTAATTTTGCAGGATATAGAGGCGAGGGCAGGCAGGTCCGGCTGTCCCTTCATATGGGCTGAAAATCATGCTGCTGACCCTTTCGACAGGCAGGCAAGGATATCCTCCCAGCCGCCTATTTGTGATCAAGGCGAAGATGAGGTCTATTCTCCGATTCGAAGTGTTGCTCCACCTTTCTAAGTGCAGGATCCACTGGAGAAGGTCAACTTTGGGGATGAGACAGCCCCTCGGATGACGTGGATCAATGCCATGTTAGATGTCGAAAAAAAAGAACAAATAATTGCCTTGATCTGAGAGTTCAAGGATTGTTTTGCATGGGATTACCACGAGATGCCAGAGCTATCAAGGAGCTTAGTTGGAACATCGATTACCTACTAAAGCTTTATATCGGCCCCACAAACAGCCTCCTAGGCGCTTCAATCCAGATTTGTTTCCAAACGATATAGAGGAGGTCAAAAACATTATTAAAGCTAACTTTATCCGAACATGCAGGTACCCGGAGTGGATTTTCAATATTGTACCAGTGGTGAAGAAAAATGTAAAAATTTGGATCTGCATTGACTTTCGGAACCTCAATTTGGCGACGCTGAAGGACAAATACGTGATGCCCATTACCGATATGCTCGTGGATTCTACGGATGGATACGAGATCCTTTCTTTCATGGACGACTACTATGGCTATAACCAGATATATTTGACCAAGGATGATGCCCGTAAAATAGTTTTTCGTTGTTCCGGAGCAATCGGTATCTTCGAATGGGTAGTTATGCCCTTTGGCCTCAAGAATGTCGGAGCGACCTGCCAGAGGGGAATGAACGTAATATTTTACGACTTATCGGTGCTTCCATGGAGGTATACATAGACGATGTGGTGGTGAAGTCCCGAGAATTCGATCACCACCTACTGAACCTTCGGAAGACCTTTATGCGGATGAGGCAACATGACCTTAAGATGAACCTGACGAAGTGCGCTTTCGGAGTACAAGCAGGGAATTTCTTGGATTTTTGGTTCATCAAAGGGGCATTGAAGTCAACAAAAATAAGGCCAGGGCTGTTCAGGACCTTGGGTCCACACGTAACGTTAAAGAGCTACAAAGGTTGATGGGGATGGTCAATTTCCTTAGGAGGTTCATCGCCAACACTACCGGTAAAATGAAGGCCTTTTCGGTACTGCTACGTGGAAATAAAGACATGTTCGAGTGGGGAACAATCTAGCAAGAAGCTCTGGACAAGATTAAGTAAACATTATCATCACCTCTTGTGTTAATACCTTCAATCAGTGGAAGAGAGTTGAAGCTGTGCATAGCTGCGATTGATGACATAAAAGGCTGCCTCCTTGCCCAAGACGACGACAAAGGTCGAGAGTGAGCTATTTATTATCTTAGTAAAACCCTAAATGATGCTAAAACTTGTTATTCGTGTATCGACAAACTCTGTTTATCATTATACAATGCATGAACGAAATTAGTGTATTATTTGATACTTTTTGAAACTAAAGTCATATGCAAAATCAACCTTCTACGCTATTTATTAAACAATCCAGTCCTCCGAGGCCGTTTATTTAAATGGGCGTTAAAATTGGCGTCATTCGCATTGGTATATTAGCCCCTTAAGGACGTTAAAGGACATACCGTTGCAGATTTTTTGGCTGAACATCCTGGGATGGTTTAGGCTATTCCCTTGAACTTCCTGGGGTTGGAACCCTTTTTGGTTTCTTTTGATAGGTCTAGCACCTCTGGGGCAGCCGAAGTAGGCGTGGTGATCTCCAGTTCAGAAGGAGAAGTATCGTGCTTCACCAATCAGCTTCCACAAGGCGTCACCACTAACTAATCCGAATAGGAGGCGTTGTTGATAGCATTGCGATTCTTGGTCGCAAAGAATGTCAAGAAAGTCTTTATTAGGGGATTCTCAACTAGTTATCATCAGGACCTTAAGGAATTCAAGTGTAAGGAACCACGGCTTTAGGACCTTTTTTAAGAAGCCCATGACCTTGTTCAGCAGCTCACAAAGGTCACAATAGAAGATATACGTCGAGAGGATAACTTAGAGGCAAACGACTTAGCGCAGTGGGATTCCAGATTTACAATAAAGGGAATACGAAAAGGATACGAATGCCTGCAGGCTGCCAGGACCCAGAGTGGCGAACCCCACTGCTAGAAGGTCTAAAAACCCTGCGAAGGTCGCCTCAAAAGCAATGCGCCATCAGCTTCTAAAATACACCTCAATCGATGGAGAGCTGTATCAGCAGAGATCCGATGGAACTTTGGCACGCTACCTGGGTCGCGAGTATGCTATGAAGGTCATGGCCGAAGTCCATGAAGGTTTCTGAGGTGCCCATAGGGCTGGACCAGCTATAAAGTGGATGATCCTCCGATACATTTATTTCTGGCCACGAATCTCGCAAGATTGCATGGACTACGCTCAGGGATGTCCCACATGTCAATACCTTGGTCCACTACGACGGGTCCCCATGGAAGAATTTCATTCGATCATCAAACCTTGGCCTTTCCATGGATGGACGATGGACATCATCGACAAGATTCATTTTCCATCTTCCAAGAGGCATTCCTTTATTCTCGTAACTACTGACTACTTCACGAAGTGGGTGGAAGCTGTTCTATTGATCAAGGTACAACATAATTATGTCATATGTTTTATTAATAATAACATTATTCACAAGTTTGGCATTCTCAAGACAATAACCACCGACCAAGGGACCGAATTTATGAGCGCGAAGGTCAAGGCCTTTACAGTCCAATACAGGATTCAACTACTACATTCCACTTCATATTACCCTCAGGCTAACGGGCAAGCCGAGGGCGACGAACAAAATTCTAATTTCTATTATCAAGAAGATGTTGAGGATAACCCGAGGGGCTGACATGATACTTTGGAAGAGGCTTTATGGGCATATCGGAATGTCAAATCCTCTGTAACCGGGAGCACTCCTTACAGGCTGACCTACGACCAAGATGTTGTGTTGCCGCTGGAGGTATAGTGCCTTCTCTTTAAATTTGAAGACGAACAAGCTGTCGATGGAAGAGGAAGGTCAGACCCTGATTTAGGAGCTCGACGCCTTGCCCGAAGAGAGGCTACAAACCTTCGAATGCATTCGGCATCAAAAGAGAAAAGTTTAATCGACTTTCCGGAAACGCGTAAGGCTCCAGACCTTCAAAGAAGGTGATATAGTGTGGAAGGCCGTCCTCCCAGAAGATCCCAAAAACGCAAGGTTCGGAAAATAGTCCCCCACATAGGAGGGGCCGTTTATCATACTAGCTAAGTCACCGAATGACACGTATAGGCTGGTGGAACCCAGAGAGAGGAATCGAAGATATTTATCAATAAAAAACCCCTAAAAAAGTTCTATCATTCTCTTTGAGAGTGGGAAGGAAGACATGATCAGGATGTAGTTAATGATCTTCTAGAAGCAGAAAAAACAGTCGGCCAGGCCGAGAAAGCATGAAAACACTAGGTATTTGACAAAATCATCAGGATTACAAGTTAATTCTTGTCTAGATGATCTTGTGGCGGTATTTGTGTACATCCAGAATTAACTGGGCCGGCCCAGTACAAGTGCAGCCCAAGCCCTAAGAGGTTCTTGGTCAAGCAGAAGGTCCAGATCAATGAACGGGCTCGCGGACCTGTCTACCCCAATGACTTAGCCGGCCTGGTGCATTTTGAGTAGTCAAGCAGATGAAAAATGGTAAGAAAGGAAGTTAAAGTGGTTGGAGATAAAAGTTGGATGATATTTTATCCATACGAAATTAAAAAAATAATAATAAGATTAAAGAGGCAAGATCAGATCAGAGACGGATGCCATTCATCACCATTTTTTTTCTTCCTTTTAATTCTTTCTCTTCACTTTTTATTCAAGAACATTGTATTTTTTCTTTAACGGGTGAAAGATGGTGGGAAATGAGCTTCTTCCTTGTTTATCAGTTTTATTTTCGTCTTATTTTTACGTTAATATTTTTGTTCATCGTGAGATGTCCCATATCCTTTTTTGAAAAGGCCGGAAAACCCTTCGAACAAATCAATTCTGACAGGTTTTTCTGATTAAGCCGACGGAGGTAATTTTTTACGACAACAGAAATGTATTAGTTAAACTAATGATTGTATAATAATTATATATTAAAATTAAAATAACTATATAATTTAATTAAATTAAGAAATTATAAATTATGAAATTTAAAATATGATTAAAACGTTGAAATCATTTTTTCAGAAAAAAAATGATAAATTATATAAAACAGACGAAAATAAAAAAAAATATTTTATGTAAAACGGATAGAGTAATTTTTTTATATATATATAAATATCATACTAAATATTACTCATTCCGTCATCCAAATATGTATTCAAATATTTAACACATTCCAAAAAAAAAAAAAAAATACTCTCCCTATCTTTGAACAAGATATCCGTTTGTGTTTTGTACATAAGTTTTTTTAATACTAGTACTATATTTTGTATTAATACAAATCAATGAAAATGACAAAAATATCCCTAGCAGTATTGTTAATATAATGGTAATATCATTATTTAATGGTAGAATTGGATTTAAATCCCTATTTGCCAAAAATTATTTACATTCAATCCTTATTCAATAAAACTTGGACTGCACTTCCTCCTTTTTCATATTATTTATTTTTTCCTCCCTTTCCACCCTTTCTCCCCCCCCCCCCCCAACGAAAAGAAACCTCTGCAATTATTTTTCGATCACAAAATCCGCGAAGAAACACCGGCAACTATAAAAGAATCCGTAGTGTTGGTCGCTCACACTCTTTCGATCTTCATCACTCATTCATTCCCCGGCTGTCGATCTTGAACACCCATTGCTCCGCGCCCAAATCGACAGACCTCAATTTTTTTTTAGGTTAGTAACTATATATCGATTAGGGGTAAAATCAGGGTATTTTATGGGAAATTATAATGCCCCGCTCGATGATGCTTACTCACATTTAACAAACTTTCAAACATATTCATCTGTAAATATATTCAAAATCTATTTGCGAATATTTGGTTTTTCAAGCGATTGAATATTGAAAATTGTATGGATAATTACTCATTTTTATATGTTAACTAAGATTATGAGAGTCATCTTCAAGCAGAGGTAGTTCATTTCTTATGTTGAATATACCCGCTTGATGGGAGGTTGTCATCAATTTGTTTCTATATTGTTCCAATCAATGTATTAATCCTCCTGTTTCGTCTGTGTAACCTGGTCGATCGAAGAAAACATTATATTCCCAATAGATAAAAGCAGTCACGAAAATACGATCCTTGTGGTCGTCTCGGGCACAATAGAGGAAACTGTAAAGATCGGTTGTCGTAGTCCTTTCGAATGTTGTAATTTTTGGCTTTGTCATGGATGTCTCATTTGGTTTGTAACTACTTTTTTTGTGCTTGATATAATGTAATATTTTAGTTAATTATACAATAGCAAGACCCCATTTGCATAGAACCACAGTTATAATTTGGATGTATTGTGGTACATGAACACGAACAACGGGTATTTGACACTCTCATTTTGTTTATGATAATTCAATAACACAGGTATCATGAAACGTAACAGAGGCATACAGGTTATCTGGGGGGTATTTAGTTGCTCTTTCGAAGCACAATGACATTTTTTGATATTATTGTCTTATAGACAATTTATTGTAATTTGTATGAAGGAATCGGAGTACATTGTGTTGCATCCGTTAGACCCATACACAATTGATTGTAATTTGTACACTAAAGGGAACGGTAGAATGTATTGACGTACATAGACACGAACATCGGATCCGAAATAGTTCTCATTTTTTCTATGATACTTAAGCCAACGGTTTCTGAGAACTTATCAAAGCCACACAACTTATTTTTATATTAATTTTCTCAATTGGTGTATTAAAACACTCTGGCATAGTAGCTTATGTAACAATTTATGAATGTCACTTTCGGTCATATCTTAAATCTTCACAAGTATTAACAAGAGATACGAAGGTACGAAGTTAGGAAACCATGTCATGAGATTAGATTTTTCAGTTACATAAAACATTGTAATAGGTACACACCAAGTATAATTTCGTACACGAAACCAGATTTGGAGTATAGCACAACCGATTTGGAGTACTCACTTGTTCAACTGAGTCAGACCCTATGCTTAGATGCCCCAAACCGAAAATTATTGTGTGCGTTATGGTCTGGATTAATATGTAATAGGTCTAAAAAATTTCTATTTGTGGCAGCAGTCGTGTACTATAACAACTAACATAATTCAACTTAGTCACTTAATTTAAGTTTAATATCATAGTTTGTAGAATATTTAGTTAATTATGCATATATTTGACCATGGATCTCTTTTATATGAAAACCGTCGCTATGTCTCGATTTATGTATAGAAAATTTATGAGGTTTTGGGCATATGTTTCAGGTTGAAAAAAAAATAACAAAGACGGAGCGTGATGAGAGTGTAAGAGTTAAAGAAGATAAAGCAATGTGCAGCAGGCATGATATAATAATAATAATAATAATAATAATAATAATAATAATAATAATAATAATAATAATAATAATAATTAGGGATTTGGTGTGGATAGTCTCTGCGCACAGTCTTGGCGAAGAAGTTTGAAAATTAAAGACGCGATTCTTCAGAGAAACGTTGTGCTAAGGGAAAAAGAAGCAGATCAATTTGACGAAAAGAAGGAGAGAAAAAAAATAATAAAAAATTGAATTCAGAGAATCTCTCAACGGGACGCACGCAGTACTTCTCTTCATCTTTGCACATAGTTTTTTTCTCTTTTCTTGCTCTAGATTAGGAAGTTCTGTTCGAAGATTGCTACATTAGTTTTAGTTTAGGAATTAAAGTTTGGCGACCGGATTGAATCTATATATATTTCATCCTGCAATCAAAGATGGGAGTTGGATTGGATTTTGAAGTATGAAATTGTTATTCATACCTAGGAAGTAGCGATATTAATTTGTGAAAGCTTAATATTTATTTTGTTCTTGAATTAAAATTTAAATTTCTGCATACATTTAATTGATGTGTTGATTGTTGGGAAACACAACATATTTAAGGATATGAGTACCAGATTTGGGAACGTATTTGGTTTTATATGCACATATTAATAATGGAAATTCTTCGGGAGACTATTTCCATTCGTTATTCTTAATAGTGTTTCTCATGATCGTGGGAAAGATAGAGAACACAATTAAGAAATTATATTCATGAATAAGAGAATATTAAATTGGTGTGATTAATATGAATTTTATTTTTTAATTCTAGTTGCTGAATTTTCTTTAATATTCCTAATTTGTATTAAATTCCTGAATATGTTTAATTTTACTCCGGATAGAATGATGAATTGGTTGGATGTAATTCATAAGTTTTAATGGTTTTATTCTCAAGTTAAATGAACAATTAATTAACGTATAACTAGTACCATTTATGGGAATGTTGCAAACTTATACCGTTTGACTTGAATTGCTTCTATGTCGGGAGATGGGAATGCATAAAATATGTTGAATCCGAAGTTTCATAATGACATTAAAATTTATTGAATCTGAATCATTAAATCATATATTTCATTATAATATAGCAGGTTATGCAATCTTTGATCAATAGAATTTAGTTTCTTATATTAAATTTCTGTAATTTAGGAATTAAAATTGTCAAATAGACATTTATTCATTTTAGCTCAATTGAATTAATCTTTAAATGACATAAAAATTCCAGAATGTGAATGAATATATTTAATTCCCTGTGGATTCGACTCGGTATACTTACCGATTTATTACTTGATGCGATATCGTACACTTGCGATAAATTGCAATAAAATATTTAAGTATCTAACCACAGGTTACCAGGGCATATAAACGCTTTACAGAAGCATATGAGACCATAATTATTAGTAGTTAGTATCATCCCTAGGGTATGTAGTTATTTTATGCAGGTACGTGAGAATGTGATAGGGGTACAAACCCTGACATGCGAGGTATAAATAATGGTCCCTCGAGTATTATCTGTGTAGTACCATGTATTCTCAAATGTAGTTGATTACAGTCATTCAAAACACATAAGGATCAATTCGCATATTCGGTGAGAGCACTTCCTTTCTCAACTTTGGTGGACCGAATATTGTGTGTGCTACGGTTTGGATTACTACATAATAGGTCTAAAAACAATCAATTAGTAGGAGTAATGATGCATGAGTAGCAAACTACATAACTTAACTATGTCATGTCTGATTTGTTTAGCCATCCATAGTAAAAATATGTTCTTTTCCTTCACTTACAGTTCGATCGATACACGGAAATACAATAATAATAAATTTATCCCTGGTTACCACGAGGAATTGAATATTTTGAACCAAGTACGACCTATTTTCCAACCACAGATAATCAGCGCATATATATGTTTCAACAGAGCATATAATTTCATTTTGCAGGTACGTAAAGACTGTATTGGGTATGCCCGTTGTGCACGTATGTAACAATATTCTCGAGGTACAAACAAATATTGTAGGTATGATTGATGGTTACTTAAGTATTATATGTATAGCTGCAGATATCCTTATATCAGTCGATCCTCCGAAGATTGCGGCAATTAAGGCACTCCGTGGGAGCATTCCCTCTAATAGTAAAGGTATGTGCATAAGTGTTAAGCCGGTATACATTCTGTTACTGAAAGTATTCGTGGACAATCAGTCTAATATATTAATCATGTCAAAAAAATTCATGCACAATGAAAACCACGAATATGATCAATCATAACATGGCCAGATAATCACTATAAACTACATACAACTGATACATGTGAGATCATCAACGTATCCGAGAAGAAAAATAAGGACATGATAGTTTTTTGTCACAAATAAAATATTGCAAAAAAATTAAATAAACGAGCAACGTCAGAAACAGCTAGGGCTCCAACCCCTGTGTTAGAGCCTCTTTCAACTTCTCCAAAATGTCGGACCAAGGTAAGGAGCGTGGCTTCCTTTCAAAAATATGAACAAAGCTCTCGCCATGAACCATGACATTATCCCTAATGTACACTACTTTCGAATGTAGTCCAAATACCACAAAACACTATTCACAGAAAACAACAACTCCAAATCCGTGCCAATAGTAAAGGCCATGTTGTCCGGCTAATAACTATTGACTAAAGCCAATAGTCGATGCCACAAGAATCTCATTTTCAGAAAATCAAGAAAGTGTCCGTACAAAGTCTGTTTTATTTCCTTAATATGAAAATCTGACATTTCCTTCTTCAACTTCTCCACCCCATTATAAAAGTGAGCAACGACAAACCGGCTAACTACATATTTATACTCATTTCATATTCTATGAAAAAATAAATATTATTATGTTAGATTTAAAAGATGCAATTATGGGTATATAACAATATCACAACTGATTCTCAACCGATTTAACTTGTAACACAAGTGTCGACCCCTAAACATGATTAATATTCTTAAAAATACTAACCAACATGTAAAAATTAAACAATTGCAGCCAAATCAAATTCATTGTCCTGTAAAACCTTTCGGAAATATAAAATGTTGAACCCTAAACACACAACTATGCCCAAACACTACTTTCAACAAACGAGGATTTCTCGAGGACGAACGGAGGCATACCATATTAAGGCCGAGGTTTAAACCGCGATCAAACATACAATCTAGGTTAAGAACTGTGAATAAAATAAAAAATTTTAGGAAGAACAAAAGAAAACTTACTTCTTCGCGCTGCGTCGGGATGATGGGCTCGCTTTCAGCTTCTTCATCATCATATTTTCCAGTTCAGCAGACGGTGAGCTGAAATAAGAGTGATCGGCTGCGGGTGAGAATTGTGAAAATTTTGTTTGCAACTGAGAGTTGTAAGTATTGATTTTTCCTCACCCACTATTAAATCATGTATATAACTGTTGTTTAATTATTATTCTTTTTTTTAAAAGAAAAAAATGCAAAAGTATATAACAAGCATATATAGGTATATATTTAGAACATGGTAGGTAGCGTGGGAAGAGTTATGAGTATATATAATAGTTATATAGACACATATATATGACATCAAAGTATTCCTTACCTTTTAATATTTATAAATTAAAATAATAACAAAAATACCAATAGGGAGTTTGTTCAAATTAAAAAAAAAAAAAAAAAAAAGAAGGGAGTGCGACCAATTTATTAGAAAAAGTGACTGAACTTTAACTTATTATGTGTTAGGGGAATTTAAAACCAACTTTCCCTTATTTAATATATTGTAAATTATAAAAATATTTATAGTGTTAAATGATACCATTACCAAATAAGAAAACACATATTTTATTTTGGGACAAAAAAAAATAAAAACATTTTTTCTTATAATTCCAAAAAATATATATATATACAAACGATAAAAAGAATTACTTCTACTATTTTCAAATTTTGGCTACGTTTGAACATGAACTTCTAGAGACTTTAGAAATTTTTAAAAAAAAAGAAAAAAAAAACAGAGGAAGGTCGATACGAAGGTCGGTCAAAAGAGGAAGTCGGGCGAAGAAAGATGAGATGATAGACACGGAGGTCGGTCAAAATGAAGGACGGGCGAAGAAAGATGAGATAGCAAACACGGAGGTCGGACAAAGAGGAAAAGTCTGTTAATTGGTCGGGTGAAGGAAGGTCTGTTAGTTGGTCGCTTAATTAAGCGACCTGTTAATCGTCTGATCGATTGGCTGGTCACTTGGTCAAACAGTAGTTTAGTCACTTGAAAGAGCGGTCAGCTAGTCGCTTGATTGGGCGACCAATGAATCGTCTAGACGAATGGTTGTTCGACCAATTGAAGGGACCAGATGGTGGTCGCTTGATTGGGCGACCAATGAGTCTTTTGGTCTAGCGACCAGTTAGTATCTGGATTGGTCGGTCGGTCGAGCCGGTTGAGTCCTGTAATTGGCAGGAGCGGTTGGTGAGACGGTTAAAGACATGTGTGAATGGAGGAGGATTTAGTGAGCGGTTGACGGCGGTTACTGTAACCGAACAGACGACGGTTCCAAAATGTTTCTTTAGGGAATATTTAAAGAAGGGGTTCGCAACTGGCAAAAACATCTTCAATCGACATCAAATTCACTGGAATTTCTTTTGGGGATCACCATTTACTTTTTCAGTCTGTAGTTTTTATTTTCCTAGTTTATTTATGTATCGTACGGTGTCTAGAGATTCTTAATCTTGGGCATTTATTTTATCAAATTCGAAGATAATTTCTATTTTCGGATTTTACGTTTTATTGTTGAAAAAATCAATCAACATTTGGCGACCACAGTGGGAGAAAGGCAAGATTGTTGATCCTACGTCAAGAGAGAATTTTATACGACTGAGGTCCGGCCGAATCATCATAAGGATCCATATGGCAGGTTCACAACCCCAAGTATCTTCAACACCAGTGGGAGAAACAATTTCACCACCTGGTATGCCGAATGCAGGGGAAGCACCACAAGTACCTACCGATTGGGTGTCTTATGTTCAACAATTGAACAATCAGTAAATTTTGGTCATGCAAAATATGTTACATGAGCAACAAAACCTCATGCAAAATATGTTAGATCAAGTTTTATCAAAGGTTACTCTTCAACACACTCAGTCACCACCAGGGATGTCACTATCTAGATTACAAGCAAAATTTTGTAGGGCCTTCATATGTAGATAGCACTCTTCCAAGTGCCACTACTAGGGTTGACAGGGGAAAGACTCCTCTAACATACCCAAATAATGTTCCACTGGGTGTCAGAGCCAAGCCAACCGTCCCCAGGAAAGAGAGGTTTGGGGGACAGGCTCATAATCCCATCCCAGCCGAACCAGCCTTCTTTAGGAAAGAGAGGTTAGGGGGACAGACTCATAATCCTATCCCAGTTGAGCCAGCCTTCTAAAGGGAAGAGAGGTTGGGGGGACAGGCTCATAATCCTATCCCAGCCGAGCCAACCTTCTCTAGAGAAGAGAGGTTAAGGGGACAGGCTCATAATCCTATTCCTGTGTTCGACCCTATTGCACTCAGAGTGGATCTGGAAGACGTTGCTCAAGTCTTGCGGGTGCATTTCGGAATGAATCCTCAAACGGTGAACAGGCCGGCATATCATAGGCCATTTTCAGAGAGAATCGTCAATGAGCATCCTCTCCCGAGAAATTATAGGCCACCAGATTTTCATTCTTTCTCAGAGGAAGACGGAGCCTCAACCATTGAGCACGTGGGACGTTTAACGGCTCAATTGGGGGAAGTGGGCAATAATCCGTTTCATAAATTGCAGTTGTTCGGATTGTCGCTCACCGGAACAGCTTTTTTCCTGGTTTGCTAATCTTCCACCAAGACAATTGCAAACTTGGGAGGACTTAGAAGCGGTCTTTCATGCAAGGTTCTTTAATCCTCTTCCGACAGTCTCACTCACAGATCTCCTAGAAATCAGGTAAATACCGGAGGAGATCGCCTACCAATTCATTGAGCGGATACGACTAATGAAATGACGTTGCCCGACAATCATTGAGGAGAGCGAGATGACCAATTTGGTGGTCAAGAATATGCATACACGATTGCGGGAGGCTTTAATGGCCCACGACGTTCAAGGTCTGGGCAGTTTAGCATCCAAGGCGGGGAGGTTAGAATTCCTTTTTAGAGAAAAGGATCACAACTTCCGTATGTATGCACTAGACGACGAACAAGGGGAAGGGGCTGACGAAATGGTAGTGCAAGATCAACCAACGCCCAGGCCACCACCAGTCCGCGATAAATGGAGGTCGAATCAAAGGCTGACGTAGCCTTGGATGATGGAGGTCGGATCTGAGGCTGACGTGGCCTCGGATGATGGCCTGCAAACTCCTAAACGTCACGAGAAGTGACGCTTAGGAGTCGGGCGGGAGGAGGAAAGTTGTTGAGTACAAATAATAATAATAATAATAATGGTAGCAGGGTCTTAAAGGAGGTCGGACAAGATAATGTCGGGCGAAGAGAGATGAGACGGCCGATACAGAGGTCGGTCAAAAGAGGAAGTCGGGCGAAGAAAGATGAGATGGCAGACACGGAGGTCGGTCAAAATGAAGGTCGAGCGAAGAAAGATGAGATAGCAGACACGGAAGTCAGACAAAGAGGAAAAGTCTGTTAATTTGTTGGTCGAAGGAAGGTCTGTTAGTTGGTCGCTTAATCAAGCAACCTGTTAATCGCCTGATCGATTGGCCGGTCACTTGGTTACACAGTAGTTTAGTCGCTTGAAAGGGCGGTCAGTTGGTCGCTTGATTGAGCAACCAATGAATCATCTGGACGAATGGTTGTTCTACCGATTGAAGGGACCAGATGGTGGTCGCTTGATTAGGCGACCAATGAGTCTTTTGGTCTAGCGACCAGTTAGTATCTGGATTGGTCGGTCGGTCGAGCCAGTTAAGTCCTGTAATTGGCAGGAGCGGTTGACGAGACGGTTAAAGACACGTGTCAATGGAGGAGGATTTAGCGGGCGGTTGACGGCGGTTGCTGTAACCGAACAAACGACGGTTCCAAAACGTTTCTTTAGGGAATATTTAAAGAGGGGGTTCACAACTGGGAAAAACATCTTCAATCGACATCTAATTCACTGTAATTGCTTTTGGGGATCACCATTTACTTTTTCGGTTTGTAGTTTTTATTTTCCTAGTTTACTTATGTATCGTACAGTGTCTAGCGATTCTTAATCTCATGCATTTATTTTATTTTCTATTTTCGAATTTTACTTTTTATTTTGTTGAAAAAATCAATCAACATATCCCATTACCAAATAAGAAGACACATCTTTTATTTTGGAAAAAAAAATAAAAACATTTTTTCTTAAAATTCCAAAAAATATATATATACAAATGATAAAAAGAATTATTATTTACTATTTTCAAATTTTGGCAACGTTTGAACATGAACTTACAGAGGCTTTAGAAATTTTAAAAATAAAAAAATAAAAATAAAAAAGTAAAAAATTTAATATATGAATGAAAGTTTGTTATCTAAATAATATCTAAACCTCTGAACATACAATTTTTTTCTTAATCAACAGTACATTTTGATTAAATATAGCAGTAGTATTTAATTTTTATAACCGATTTCGAAGCAGCCATGACGTAACCCAATTGGGGTGCGGGGGCGTGCGTACACAAAGTCTAAAAATAGACCCGTCCAACGCTGGGGGGCAAGCCAGTAATTTCACAAAGCGGAGCGTGAAGACAAGCGATGTAGATAAGGCTTCCAATGACGTCAAGAGCCAGAGCTGGCTCCAAAACCAAAACCAAATCCAAAATCAGGCATCATTTCATCATCATAATAATTCGTTCATATCTTGATATCCACACAAAACCGACACTCTAAAAACCCTTATTTGAAACTTTCCCACGTCTTCCTCTTCACTTGAATGGTTTCTCCCTCCTTAGTCAATATTGTCTACCTCTTCCCTCTCAACTCTACGCCAAAACGCGTCAGCCGTCGCTTTCCGCCCCCCGACGCATCCCCACCGTCCATCCCATTCCTCCCTCTCCCACTCCCCTATATGTATAAAAGGATCGCTCAATCATTCTTCAATTGATTGTTTAAGAACTTCTTATCTTGCATTTGAGGTTTTTGCTGAAAATGGGCCAAGAAATCGCTGTTGACTGCTTCGATCGGCTGCCTGACGAGATTGTGCTCTCGATTTTTAAGAAATTGCAGGATGCCAAGTCGCTGTGTATGTCCATGGCGGTGTGCAAGCGCTTCCGATCAATCGCCCCGCAGGTGGACGAGATTTCGCTCTCGATTCCGAAGAAGAAGGCGGCGGCGGCGGCGGAGTTCAGAAATCCGGTGGTGAGAGTTCTGATGAAGCCGTTCAATTTCATCAGCCAGTTGGTGAAATCAAGATCCAAGAGCAGCGACGAAAACGATCTGGATTTCTACTCCTATTACCTCCACAACGAGATCCTCAAATCGTTCGGCGAAGTCCGCGGCCTCCGCCTCCGCCTCCCCTGCCATGGCAACCGGAATTTCAAATCAGGTAAGAACGGGAAGCCTCCGAAGACGTTCCTGAAATGGAAGGCGGAGTTCGGGCGTGATCTGCACAGCTGCGTGATTCTCGGAGCGAAATCGTTCTCCGATAAGTCCGATCGGTCGCCGGAGTCGGATCCGGAGGCTAGGGTTTCGATGCCGGACGAAGATCTGAAGCTGCGGATCGTGTGGACGATCTCGTGCCTAATCGCGGCGACGGCGAGGCACTACTTGATACAGGAGACGGTGAAACGACAGGGGACTATCCAAAACGTCGTCGTTTCGGACGAGACGAATCAGGGAAGGTTGCTGATGAACAGCGCCCAGATCGAGGAATTGAGGGTTTCCAAGGGGAAAGGGCGTCAGGAGGAGGTCCCGGAGCCCAGGAGCCGGGTCCCCGCGTTGAGGATGAAGATGTGGTTTATGGACAGTCTGGAGGTGGGGGATTCTGGCAGGGTCATGGAGGGGGCCACGCTCGTCGTCATAAAGCCCGCCGCCGCCGCCGCCGCCCCTGTCGGCGGCGGAGACGTGCTAGGGTTTGGGGATGACGATGAGGGAAAGATGCTGGAAGAAGCCGCCAGGAAATTGATGGTCGCCAAGAAATGTTACACTTTGGAAATGAATTCTTTTTGATTTATTTTTATTAGTATTATTTAATTTTATTTTATATCTGCTGTATGTACTTTCAGCGTTTGGTCTGTTATGTAAATAAAAATTACTACTAATATTAATTAATTTGGGTTATGAAATTTTCAATTCAAAGTATTGGGCAATTTCCGTGGACCAAAAGTATTACTACTTCATTGGCAATTAAACGTGTGCTTATTTTTTTCTTTTTTATTTGTTATAGAAAAGTAGTTTTATTTTTATAAAAAACCTCTATATTCTAATTTGTTGTCCCGTTATGTTTTACTATAAAAGATATTGATTATTATCTATATACTTTAAAACTAGTAATTCTTTTTTTGTCAGAATTTATATTTGTTACTCTATATTTAAGTATGTTAAATTTTACTATAAAATATATCAATTATTATCTATATACGTTAAAACTAGTAATTATTTTTTTGTTTGTTTGTCAATATTTAAGAATCATTTTAGTAGAGAGAATTCAATATATATTTTTTAAATATTTTGTTTCTTTGTTTTTTATTTATGATAATTATTGGTAGATCCAGCTCAACAAACGGAGAAGCCAAACTCTTCTCACCGTTTGAGCAATACTAATGCCTTTTTATAGATAACTTTTTTATTGAAGGCTTTTTCTTAAAACTATTCAAAAGACTTAATGCAATTGGGTGTAAGAAAGATTGATCCAAATTGGATCTAAAATTGAATTTATAAATTTTGATTTTAGCTTGAATTTTTAATTTTCAAATCAAATAAGCTAAAAAAAAATTATAATAAAAATAATTTTTATATATCATTTTCTCTGTTCAAAAGCAAACTTCTATTTATTTATTTATTTATTTTATTTTAGTTCGTCCAAATAAAAAATTTTTATTTTCGTTTTTAGTAAAAATAACCATCAACTGAATATTAAAATATTCATATTTTTTTCTTTTTCAAATTACTTTTACTTCTATATAAAGAGTAAAATAAATATTACACTACATATCTATAAAATAATAATTTATCTTAATCAGCATATAAAAGTTAAATGAGAAACTTACCAATTGACAGAGTTGTCCGATTTGAAATGAGTCATTTTTGTGTATTTTGTAGTGAATTAAAAAATAATAGTTGTTAGATATTAAAATATTTTAGGGTTTTATTGAGTATGTACATAGACTCAAAAACTTGGGCTTGCAGACAAACAAAAAAAGGGGTGGGTTTCCCACGCATCCATTAAGGTAACCAGTCAATCAGTCGGTAGTCTGTCTGGTCGGTTGGTCGGTTGGTAGCACCAGAACAGTCAGCAAAGGTGCAACCACGAGACGGTTCTTCAGGCAGTTGCAAGGGAACCAGTCAACCAGTCGATAGCCTGTCTGGTTGGCTAGTCGGTTGGTAGCACCAGAACAGTCAGTAGAGGTACAACTACAAGACCGTTCTTTAGGCAGTTGCAAAGGAACCAGTCAACCAGTCGGTAGCCTGTCTGGTCGGTTGGTCGGTGAACCGCAAAACGGTTTTTTCGGGCAATTGCAACCATAAGGCGGTTCCTCAGGGCAGTTGCAACCGACTGATAATCCGGCACATACGATCCAATGTCCGACTTGGAAGGCATATAACAGGCACCTCGCATCCGGAAAAAGGCATCTTCAATCAGCATCAATTTCAAAGAAATTCGCTTTGGGGATCATCCTTTTTATCTTTCAGTATCTGTTGCTTTTATTTTCTTATATTCTGTATGGTATCTAGGGATTTACAATTCCAAATATTATTATAGTCAAATTCGAAATTAGTTTTCGGATTTTACTTTTATTGTTGAAAATAGCATCAACAATTTGGCGACCACAGTGGGAGTCGAGGCAAGATTCCTGACCCTACGACATACGGAAATTTCATACGACTAAAGTCCGGCCGAATCATCGGAAGGATCCATATGACAGGTTCACAGCCTCAAGCCTCTTCCACCACGGCAGGATAAACAACAATACCTTCCGTGGTTAACACTGGGGAATTCTCCCATGCACCCACTGATTGGGTGACATATGTTCAGCAGTTGAACAACCAGCAGACACAAACCATGCAGGAAATGTTGCGAGAGCAACAGAACTTGATGCATAATATGTTAGATCAAATGTTGGCAAGGGTAACTCTTCAACCCACTCAAACACCACCAGCATCATCACCATCCAGATTACAGACGAACTTTGTTAGGCCATCTTATGTAGATAGCACCTTCCCAAGTGCTGCTATTAGAGGGGATAGAGGAAAAACGCCCCTGACATACCCAAACATAATCCCGTTGGGTACCAAGGGGGGTAGATCAAGCAATGTTCGAGAGGGACGAAAGGATGGGAGGTCAGGCCCACAACCCCATTCCTGTTTTTTTATCATAATCCACCCAGAGTGGACTTAGAGGATATTGCTCAAGTGTTATGAGTGCATTTTGGCATGAATCCGCAAACGGTGAACAGGCCAATGTACCAAAGACCCTTTCCGGAAAGAGTCATCAACGAACACCCTCTCCCGAGAAATTATAGGCCGCTAGATTTCCATCCTTTCTCGGGAGAAGACAGTTTATCAACCATTGAGCATGTAGGTCGTTTCACGGCCCAGTTGGAGGAGGTTGGTAATAATCCTTTTTATAAGTTGCAATTGTTTGGACTATCCCTGACTAGAACGGCAGTTTCCTGGTTCGCTAACCTTCCGGCCGGGCAAATTCAAACCCGGGAAGTTTTGGAAGCAGCACTTCATGCTAGGTTCTTTAATCCTCTTCCGATGCTAGGTTTGGAAGCTTTAACAGCACATGATGTTGGAGATTTAGCCAGTTTGGCGGGTAAAGCTGGTTGTTTGGAGTCCTTGTTCAGGGAAAAAGATCAGAATTACAGGCGACACAAAGCACAACAAATGGCTAGTATGGAAACATAAGTTTATTTGTCAGATGCCGACCAGGCTAGGAATGCGGAGGAGATGGCAGCAGAGATTGTACATGGGAAACCATATGTAAGTCCCAATTGGAAACCAATTCCCAGGTTGGAAGAGAAGGATCAGCCCATCTTCGATGCATCTAAAGCAGATGAGATATTCGATATTCTCTTGGCTGATGGGCAGATTCGAATTCCGAAAGGACAACGTTTGGCAACCAAAGAGGAGATAAAAGGAAGGTCATACTGTAAATGACATAATTCTTTTACTCACTATACCAGTCAGTGTATGCATTTCCGAAAATAAACTCAGAGGGCCATTAAGGCCGGGCGCTTCAAGTATGTCACGATGGGAGTAGAGCAACAACCCTCTCCAAAGGTAACTACTGCTGTTATTTCTGTTTGTCCTTCACAGGATTCTCGGATGGAGGATGATGCGGATACAGAGAGAAATGAACGAAAACCCAAGGAGAGGGTAGACGAGCCGAAGGATAAGTTCAAGGTTTGTGAAAATCAGGTTGCAGAGAAATGGGATAAGGCTGATGGCACCTTTGAAGTAAACTTGAAGGATCAGACAGTGGTTCGTGATCAGCTGACCCGTAGGCCTCGGCAAGTGCATGATGGGTGGAATAGGAATCGGAAGCTACTACCGGTTGACACAGATCCACGGTTTCCAGGTATGAATCGAACGCAAATCTGTAATGCCAAACGGAGGTATGCCGCTCGAAACGGGAAACAATCACGTAAGGAGAGACAAAAACCACCAGAACCATTGCCACGCCAATGAGGTCAAGAAGGTTCTTTACTAAGGGAAAGAGAGGAAGATAGACCAATTAAGAAGGCCCGATGTTTCCGTTTTCAATTCTGTAGACGGATTAATATCGATCCTGTGATAGAGGAAGTTAAGGAAGAACCATCTAACGTGGTTTTTGGTTCATTTTCTGAAGAGGAGATGAAAGAATTACGCAAAAAGACTCGAAAGGGAGGAGGAACATATAGTACTATTTTTCAGGTCAGGATGACAGGTATGCATAGATTCGAAGAAGAAGATTGGGCAAGTCTGAATGACGGGCATATAGAAAACCTAGAATGGGCACAGATAGCGATGGGTCCCAATTTGGTACCAGAACTACCCCCGCCAATGATCTTTCCACCTCTGCCTGAAGGAGCGATTCCTCATTTGAAGCCATTATATGTAAGTGCTCATATTTGTGGTAAGCCTATTAACAAAGTTTTTATTGATAATGGAGCTATTTTCAATGTCATGCCCTTGAGAACCTTTAAGAGACTTGGAAAAGGAATTGGAGATCTGTCTCCAGTAGACATTGAAATAACCAGCTTTACAGGTCAACCGACCAAGCCAGAAGGTATTTTGGTCGCTCCTATTGAAGTAGGGGCGAAAGTAATCTCTATAGTGTTCTTTGTGGTAGATGCAAAAACTACCTATTCGGTACTGTTGGGAAGAGACTGGATTCATGCTTCCAAGTGCGTTCCCTCGTCACTCCATCAGCATATAATGTTCTGGGAAGGAGACCAGCTGTATAAATTAGATGCTAACCAAAACCCTTTTGACGCTACAGAGATTGTGGAAAAATCGGTATTGTATTCTGAGTACGTTCCTCCGATCTCTCAAACAACCATGTTTGATAAGAAAAATCTGTGGAAGAGTTGCAGGCTTACCACCCAGGGTTATGTTTTCAATAAGAAACATCTGATGTTAGCCAGACTTCTGAAATTACTATTTATTCGGATCTTATGGAAGAAAACACTTGTGATTTTCTCATCAAACAATTTTATTTAAACCAATTAATGGTTAAATTACATAACAATAGAGGATGGAATAATTGTGTCACTGAAGGAGAATGTTTTCGATGGCCAGACCTTCTGGAGAAAACAGAATCTTCCTTATCTTCACAAGACCCACTTACCGAGTATATAACCTAGGAACCGACTAGGTACCGAGAATGGTTCGAATAAGTAGCTTATTGCCCAAAAAACAACAGGAGCAGATGGTCTCGCTAATACGGAAGAATATGGAATGTCTGGCGTGGGATTATTCAGAAATGCCTGGATTAGCGCGGGAGTTGATTGAGCATCGGTTGCCTATTAAAGATGGTTTCAGGCCGTATAAACAACCACCTAGGAGAATTAGTCCTGAATTGCTTCCTCAGATCAAAGAAGAGATTGAGAAGTTAATGAAAGCAGGCTTCATTCGACCCCGTCAATATGTGGAATGGTTGGCAAATATTGTACTTGTAACCAAGAAAAATGGAAAGATTAGGATATGTATCGATTTCAGGGATTTTAATTTGGCAACTCCTAAAGATGAGTATGTCATGCCTATGGCAGACATGCTGATCGATTCGGCTGCCGGGTATAAGATTTTGAATCTTATGGATGGGTATGCAGGATATAATCAGATTTTTCTAGCAGAAGAAGATATTCCGAAGACCGCGTTCAGATGCCCAAAGGCGCTGGGAATTTACAAGTGGACGGTAATACCTTTCGGGTTGAAAAATGCAGGGGCCACGTATCAGCGAGCCATGAATACCATTTTCACAATCTGATTGTGCAATCAATGGAGGTGTATATTGATGATGTGATAGTAAAGTCAACCGACTTCAACACACACTTGGGAAAACTCGAGAGTGCCTTTACGCGGATGAAGAAGTATAACCTTAAGATGAATCCGACTAAGTTAGCTTTTGGAGTTTCGGCTGGGATTTTTTTGGGCTTTTTGGTACACGGAAAGGGAATAGAAGTGGATGTCAACAAAGCCAAGGCGGTTCAGACAGTTTGGCCGCCCTAGACAATCAAGGAGGTACAAAGTTTCTTGGGAAAGGTAAATTATCTGAGACGATTTATATCAAATGCCGCGGGGAAACTAAGACCCATTATCAGGCTGTTAAAAAATAAAGCAACCAATTTGGTTTGGGGTTCCGAGCAGCAGGAAGCGTTCGAAGCAATTAAGCAGACGTTAGCAGAACAACCGGTGTTAGTTCCCCCAAAAGGTAACCGATCTCTAAGATTATATGTAGCAAATATTTTTGACGTGGTGAGTGGTCTGCTGGTTCAAGAATGGGATGATGGAAAGGAAAGGGCTATCTACTATCTGAGTAAAACTCTAACAGGGCCCGAGTTAAATTATACCATACCAAAAAAATGTGTTATTCTTTGGTGTTTTCTTGTACCCGATTTGAGCACTATATATAGCGAAGGGAAACTGAAGTAGTTTCCAAAGTGGATCTGGTCAAATTGCTCTTGCACAGGCCTACCATGCAAGGGAGATTGATGAAGTGGACTATCAAATTGGCCCTATTTTCTTTAAGATACAGATCACTTAAAGCCATGAAGGGCCAAGTAGTGGCTGACCTCTTGGCAGAATTTACTGAGAATGGGTCTGAGGAAAATGAACTAGTACCTTATATAGGGATTAGCCCCTGGCGAATGTTTTTTGATGGGTCTCGAGCAAACGGAAGATCAGGGGCATGAGTGATTCTGGAGGGACCTGGCGCGCAGAAGATCATGCTACAACTGCGGATGGAGGAGGTCACTCACAACTTTGCTGAGTACGAGGCATTGATCTTGGGGCAGAAAATGTTAGTGGCAAAAAGCGTTTAGTCAGTCGTCATCTGTGGGGATTCGCAGCTGGTTATTAACCAAGTTCTGAGACGGTATGTGTGCAATTACCCCAATTTGCGTCAATATAGAGATATAGTACACCATTTATTATCTAGAATCGCAGATGTAGTTATTGAACACATCCCGAGAATAGAAAATCAGCATGCGAACAGTCTGGCCCAGGGTGCATGCTGGCAGATTGCTATCAGAAATATTGATATACCTGTAGACTGGAGAACTGAGATTATCGCCTATCTGCAAACACCGGACCCGTCAACACCTGTGGGGGTTCGACTGAAGGCTTTGCGGTTCCGGTTAATAGAAGGAGTGTTATATATAAGAACCATCGAAGAGGTCTTACTGAGATGTTTGGGTCCAAAAGAATCCTTAGAGGTAATGCAAAAGGTTCATAGTGGAATATGTGGAGCACACGGAACAGGCCTTACATGAGATGGGCCATTCACCGTATGGATTTTTATTGGCCAAGAATATTTGAAGACTACATCAAATATGCAAGGGGGGATGCCAAGAATGTCATAAACATGGCCCATTGAATCACCTGCCGTCGGTGGAGTTACAGGCAATGGTTAAACCATGGTCCTTCAAAGCCTGGGCACTCGACGTTATCGGTAAAATTCATCCATCTTCATCAAAACATCATTCCTTTATTTTAGTGGCAACTGATTATTTTACCAAATGGGTCGAAGCGGTTCCTTTGAAAAATGTGACGCAAAAAGAAGTGATTGAATTTGTGCTCAATCACATTATTTATCGGGTTGGAATTCCGCATACTCTCATTACCGACTAGGGTTTGATGTTCATAGGAGAGAAGTTTATCGATTTTTTGGCAAGTTTCCATGTAAAGTTACACAATTCTTCACCTTACTATCCACAGGCCAACGGGCTGGCTGAGGCAGCAAACAAGATCATTATCAATATCATTCGGAAAATGATAGCAGGAAATCCTACATGGTGGCATATGTTGTTGCCTCAGAGCTTTATGGGCTCACCGGAACAGTAAGAGTTCATCCACAAGATTCTCTCTTTATCAGCTTATGTTTGGTTAGAATGCCGTACTTCTAGTCGAACTCAACGTACATACTTTCAGAGTGGAACATACTAGTCTGGACTACACTGCAGAATATCAGCAAAGCATGATGCAACAGCTAGAGACAATGGATACCGAACGCATGGAAGCCTTGGAACATATGATCCGGCAAAACAAAGTGCGAGTGCGATATTATGGGAAGAAGGTATCTCCTCGAACTTTTGTAGAAGAAGATTTGGTATGGAAAACAATACTACCGACATACAAGAAAGTTGATCAGTTGGGTAAATGGTCCCCAAATTGGGAAGGTCATTTCATCATTCATAGAAATATCGGAAACGGGGCATTTATTATTGTGAATCAGGAAGGGAAATTAGTACATGAAAATATTAACTCCAAGTATCGGAAAAGGTACTTTTCCTGCCTTTTCGGAGCATAGTCGTTAACCTTTTATTACAGAGAAACTAAGACCCTTTAAGGGTTTGAACCCACAAGGAAGGGTTTTATTCGTCATCCGAAAGGGTAATACAAACATGATCATCCTCTGATTCAGAATCCTCGTCCCAATTGGCAGTTACCAATTCTGGTTCCTCATCAAGGAGATCTTCCAGGTTGGGACGGTAACGATCCCATTGATCCAGCATTTCTTGAAGGTCTTGCTCAGTACGAACCTTCATATATTGTAGAGAATGACGTTCTCGTTCGATGAGAACACGCAATCTGGAAAGTGTTGATCTTTGTTGACAGAAAATGTTGTTCCAAGTAAGGTCGGGAAGAACAACCATGACATGATGGTTTATCATGTCTATATGATGATCAAGGTCTGATATGTGGTTGAGAATGACAGAGAGGGGTTCATAGCCAGTGGACACACGTTCCATCAGACGGATCTTACGGTGTATGATTTTTTTGCCTCTACCAGAAAATTTGAATTTAAAATCTAGCTGTTTGAGCACTTGTATCAGGTTCTCAGTATGATGACCTATGGGATGTTTGCCCACGAAAAATGGCTGCAGAAAGCTTTCCCAATTGTTGGAGAGAATCCGGATGCGGGGAGAGGCCATGTGTTCAAAAGATCAAAAGATTGTTGTGACTTGCTTCTTTGAGGTTTGATTTAAATAAGTAATTCCTGTTTTAATTTTGTGGTGCAAATTTATGGATCGGTTATCGAAAAATAGGATGAAACTGAGGTTAGGAATTACATATATACAAAGTTTGAACTTTTCAAAGTATTACAAAAGAAGGGCCCGGAGGGCGGTTCGAAGGTCCGCCCACTTTTGTTCGGACCGGGACGTTCTCCTCTGTTGGAAGGCCATTTCGTGTTCATGTACAAGTCTCGACCGAATACTTGCTTGTAATTGGCCATGGAGGTTTGTTTGAGTCTGACGATGTTTGGTCACCAGACAACCTCCTTCCTAAATGCATCCGTCCAGAGTCTCCAGCTCTTTTTGGAGGCTTTCGAGTTCCTTGATTTTCTGAGAAATCTCGGCAGCCAAAGTGTGTTGCCCATGCTGGAGCTCATTCAACCAAGTAGAGGCTTGATTGAGGTCTTCCGTCATTTTTAATAGAGAGGCCTCAATGGCAGCTGTGTCGGGTGGTGGTTGCGACGGAGTGGCGTCGGACGATGGAGGTTGAATCAATGGTAGATCAGCCTAAAGTTCAGTGATCCTCTCCATCATCCGACTGAGTATTGGGGTCGCCACAGACCTAGTAAGAGTCTGCACCAGCAGGTCAATTGCCACTTGAGCTAGAGATTCAAGGTCTCCAGGGCTCAGGTCGGGAAATGACAAGTCGGCGCAACCCATCACTACCGGTCGGGCAGGCGCCAGCAATGGTACTCTTGTCAGGAAGTTGATCTCACGGGTAGCCTGATTATACAATTCGAAGTGATTAGAGAAACATAACTCAAGGGTAGCTAGTTGAGCGATGCAAAAGTTACCTTGTTGAGGACGGCCGTGGCCTCAGAAAGAGCCAAAAGAACTGGGGCTACCGGTGGAGGACCCGGATGGGTCTTCGGCCTGGCAGCCGACTCGTCGACTGCGGACAGGGGACCGACATAATTTGGCTCTGAACCCTGGAAGAATAAGAGTTTTGAGTTAAAAAGGGTTGGAATTTAAAAATAAGGAACCAAAAAGGAAAGAAGTGCTAACCACAGCCTCGAGGTTCTAATTTACGGAGGCATCACCCGACTCAGAAGAGGAGAGTTGGACTAGTTCGGGGTTTGGTTGGACTAGTTCCGGGTTCGGTTGGATTGGTTTAGGGTTCGATTGGACTGGTTCCGGGTTCGGTTGGACTGGTTTGGGAATCGGTTGAACTGATTCAGGAGCCACCGGCGGATGGTGCTCGATACCGGCCAGTTCGGCCGTAAGAACCACCATCACGGGTTCCTGAAATAAGAAGGTATGTTAATTTACGAAGGGAAAGAATATAATACTGCAGTTAGTTCGGACTCACTGGAAGCATATATGGACGGGTGGAAGATGTTGAGAATGGAGAGGAAACCTTCCTCATCATCGGGTCCTCCCCCCGACGAATCACGGGCGATTCCGCTGGCGCATTAGCCTGCTGTGGAACGGCCGCAACAGCTAGCGAGGAAGGAGCGGTCTGCTCAAGGAATGAGTCAAAGTTAGCAATAGGAGTTTATAGAAGGTAAGGAATATTGGAAATTACCTCTTCAACAGATGGTATGGTCGGTTGATCGGCAAGCAGGACGGTCGGTTGCTCGGCAGTCGGGGGGAGTGATTCTGGAGACAAGGGTTGTAGAAGTATACGAGATAGAGAAAGTAAAGGTTGAATTAATCTAGTCCTTACTAAGATATCCGAGCACATTTGCGGGCAACCAGACGGGATCCATAGGCAAGGACACCAAGTAGTCCTCTACCGCATGTCAATCGAACGCTGGCTCAGTGGCGGCTTTAGTTCGGGCAGCTCTTCTCTTTTTTTTCGGTGCACTGGGTCCTTCAGTGGGAGCCGCCCGTCTCTTCCTTGGGACGGTTGCAGGGTGAGGAGAGCGCAAAACAAGGGCTGGAGGGGGAATGAGTTTCCCCAACAACTGGTCGGAATGAGGGGCCACCACAGACCAGGTAGCCGACCACCAGGACGGGAAGGCCTCAACCGAATGCGGGTTCCGGCGGAAAGGGAGATAGGAGTTTGAAGTAAGGTAAGAAGAAAGCTGGGAGAGATAAGGCGAAATTAGGGCAGGGATCACTCGCCCGTCAGGACTTTGGGTTATTAGATGTGGTCGGGCAAGTGGACCCGGAAGACCATGACAGCAGCCAAACTGTCGGGACAAAAATTGGGGCTGATAATTAAAAGTATAAAAAGATTTTTTGATTTTTCTTGTCGAATCTCTGGCTGGAAAAAAGATACCGAGGTTTTAAAGTAGAATCCCAAGAATAGGGATAGGTCGGGTGAGGTAAAGGATCTGGGTACAGATGAGGGTAGTCTGTATCCGGGTAGGGCCAGAATAACTCAGTGGCATACTATACATAAGTCTCATAAACAAAATACTTGGAATTTCTATGGTCTTATGTAAGAATGGCAGAAATTACGGGGTCGGATGGGTGAAGTTTGGAAGAATTCTGAGTCAGTTGGGCAAGGGCTAGTCCTAGGGACCTTTGAGGGTTCGGGGTTACAGGTAGCTGAGCAGAAAAGGCTTTTGGGAAGTATAAATGCAGCCAAAGCTCTAGAAACCAGAAAGGGCCACAGGCGGCTGTGTCCGCTCTTTTGGTATCTAGGAGGCGGACACTGATTCTGGACAGACCCTCATATAAGTTGGCCAGGAAAAAGGGTTCCTAAGGAGAAAAATCGGCCATTGGCTAAGTGAATAGCTAAGTCTATTTGAAAGGTCAAAACTGATTTAGAAGGAGAAAGAATTATGTATATGTAGAGGATATAAAGGTAAATCAAAATTCAAACAAGTATTTACAAAATTTACAGAATAAAAGAATCCACATATCTGCATAGCCAGAATAAGAGGAAGCGGTGTACTCTAGGGCGGTTGCAGGGGAACCGTCTGCGCCCTGGTGTCGGACGACAAAGTTGGTCCAACCCCTATCCTTCTCGTTGGTTCGAGCGAGTGACCAACCTTCGTGGTCGGACACCGGCTCCTGACCATCAAGTGAACCCAGGACTGGGTCGTCACCCATGATTGGGAGATGGGAGACCAGAGCCACATCCATTAGGGTTGGGCTGATTGGACCGTAAGGGAGAAGGAAAATGCCTAGTTGCACGTTCCAGAAGGCCGCCATGGCCAGTAAGACCTCATCATTAAGGTATAAGGGTTTGGTGGAAAGGTAGATGGCTTTATCGATCCCCTGGCGCTTCCATTGCTGTCCGAAGGTGGGGGATAGCCTAGAATACCAAGTTCGAAAGGCTTCTTTTGGATCCGTGAGGTGAGTCTTGATGTGGTCTGTGATACTCTCAGATTTGAAATCTAGATGGTTAATGGCTAGAGGGGTAACTTGAGAGATGATACTCCTCGTGTGAGAAGCATCTTCAGAGGTAGTACAGTAAGGGCGTAAGGTAAGGGTAAGAACGCAGAAGGAAACGAAGAAGACCCCAGGATCAGAACCATAGAAGGGTAGAGCAGGGGCATATTGATTCACCATGATTGCAACAGGTTGAGGTTTGCGTGAAATTAGAGGAAAATTTTAGCAAATGAGAGAAGAAGATTGGGAATGGATGGCGTAAGGAAGAAGAAGAAGTTGAGAGGTTTAGTAGGGTTTTTCATAAACCCCGTGATGGGATCGTGTAATGATGAATAGACTCCCAAAACGTCACATCTCGCGTTAACCGAGAAGTGACGACAGGGAGTTGGGCGGGATGAGGCAAATTGTTAGGTATTAAAATATTTTAGGGTTTTATTTGGCCTGTAGATGGACTCAAAAACTTGGGCCCGCAGACAAACCCAAAAAGGGTTGGGTATCCCACGCATCCATTTAGGGAACCAATCAATCAGTCGGTACCCTGTCTGGTCGGTCGGTCGGTTGGTAGCACCAGAACAATCAGCAAAGGTGCAACCACGAGACGGTTCTTCAGGCAATTGCAAGGGAACCAGTCAACCAGTCGGTAGCCTGTCTGGTCGGCTGGTCGGTTGGTAGCACCAGAACAGTCAGTAGAGGTACAACTACAAGATGGTTCTTTAGGCAGTTGCAAGGGAACCAGTCAACCAGTCGGTAGCCTGTCTGGTCGGTTGGTCGGGTGGTAGCATCAGAACAGTCAGTAAAGATACAACCAAAAAACAGTTTTTTTGGACAGTTGCAACCGCAAGACGGTTCTTTAGGCAGTTGCAATCATAAGGCGGTTCCTCAGGGTAGTTGCAACCGACTAATAATCCGACACACACGATCCAATAACCAACTTGGAAGGCATATAACAGGCACCTCGCATCCGGAAAAAGGCATATTCAATCAGTATCAATTTCAAAGAAATTTGTTTTGGGAATCATCCTTTTTATCTTTTTGTATCTGTTGCTTTTATTTTCTTACATTCTGTACGGTATTTAGGGATTTACAATTCCAGATATTATTATAGTCAATTCGAAATTAATTTTCGGATTTTACTTTTTATTGTTGAAAATAGCATCAACAATAGTATTTTATTAATTAGTGAAAGTGTGTAAGAGAATTTGACATTTTTACCCTTAAAGAGTAATAATAAAGTAATGATATTTTCGTAATTTGCGTAAAAGTAGAGATATTTTCGTATTTATATATAAAGTACTTTTACTATATTACAAAAGAAATATTTTTAATTGAGACAAACTATAATGATAAAAAAAATATATTTTTAATTGGGATAGAAAAAGTATTTATTTTTAAGTATTTTTAATTGACCAATTTCTAACCATAAATAAACACTACTAGAATAATAGGCTAAAGCTGCGGTAAAAAAAATCACAGCTTCATTATTGGTTGGTGACTTTTTACTGAAAAGTCACAGAAAAATTTACGGAACCACCACCGCAGATTTTTGCTAGTGACTGTTTTTAAAATTGTGACAATTTCGTGACAATAAGTTGCAGAATAATATCCATAACATGTTCGTAACTTAAAATAGCCACGGAAGTTGCATCAACCCCGTGACGTTATATTGTCACAAAGGTTGTGGGATTGCCGAGATTTTTAAGTCACGAGAGTTACAACAAATTCGTTTATATTATATTGTCACGAGAGGTACAACAAATTCGTTTCTATTATATTTTCACGAATGTTGCAAGAATCTAATGAGTTTTCGTACTCATGAACATTGTAACAATATCGTGACAAGTTTTAGTGACAAATAATGCAACAATATCGTAACTATTTTTCGTGACAAATATTCCAACAATATCATAATTATTATATAGTCACAAAAAATTGTAGCATTTTCCAAGATTTTTAATCACGATAATTGTAACAGTACTGTAACTTTTTTTAGTGAGAAAATTTGCAATTATCACAAAAATTGTTGTCAATTCTATTACGATGTTTTGAATATTTTTTTAAACAATATTGCTATTTTTATAAATTTTTTTTGTATTTCAATTCATATTGTAAAGCAAAAATTAAATTAAAAAATATTAACAGAAAAAAAATACCAAATGAAATATGATAATAAATAAGGGAAGAAGTCATTATATGAAAAACAATACAAATAGTAATAGACTGTCTACTAAAATTCAAGAAAGCCAAATCTAATACTAACATAAATAGTTCAAATAATAATATTCCTAAGATAATAACAATCCTAATATATCAATCGGAATAACAATACAAATAGTAATAGACTATCTACTAAAATTCAAGAAAGCCAAATATAATACTGACATAAATAGTTCAAATAATAATATTCCTAAGATAATAACAATCCTAATATATCAATCGGAATCAGAACGGGTAGCATTAATTGTTTCATCACTGTCACCTTGCTCAGATACTTGATGTGTTTTGATTGGAGCATTTTCATCCATTTGTAGTGGGTTAGGCACTTGAAAAATTGACTGAAGAAAGGGCTCTGCAGTATTAGAGGTGTCGTCACTAAATCGTAGGTGTGGATTGTGTGTATGCGCAATGAACTGCGATAATGTCTTCATATACTTTTTCAACTATAGTACACAAAAAAAATGATCATCTATTAGTACGTTGAATTGAAAAAATTGATAACTAAAGGTAAAAAGTAACTACATTCAAATAAATAAAATTACCTCATCAAGATTTGTTTGTGTTTCTTGTAATTTTTGTTGCATGGAGCGAAACTCGTTTAAGGATGTTGTTGGGGGTGGTGGGGGATAGCATTGTGTAGAATGAGAGAAAAATCCTTGTAGCATTACACGAGTAATCTTCCCACATGAACCATGACCCGACACTCGCGCTTTTTTATCAATTCCTCCGTATGCATCCACAAGGTCTTTTAGAGTCAAATTACTTTGGTTACCTAGAGATAACTTACTAAGAATGTCCTATTCAACAAAAATAAATATCATGCTATGTGTAACAAAATCAATAATAGTTACAGATTTGAATATGGTATATACAAATTATAATATTCATCTAATTACAAAAATTAATATAAAATAAAAAGAGAAATACAAAACATAATTAGTTTTACCTCGGTTTTTGCTGCCACTTGTGATAGATAAGTGCCATTAGGTTTGACAAAAAACCTTCGATGGATTTCAATTTATGTTGGACTACGTCCCAAATCGATTTCTTACAACAAAAAATTTAAAGTAATGAGATTTCTTTCATAAATATATTTAAAATAAATAAAAATATATATAGTTTTATTAATAAAACATATCGTTTTAAATAATGAAATGGAAAAATAAAAAAGGTGCTACCATTTTTTTTGTACAAGTCCAGTAGACCATGCCCTCCTCGGTATTGATTCAATTGTGCATCATCATTTTTCTCACGATTTCCGGTGTTCCTTTGTTGCACAGCGCGGTAATTTTCAGAATCCCATCTACTTTTCATGTCGGCAAACTGCATACTGGTCAACCACTCAGGTTTTTTCCGCTTATTTCTTGGGATACGTAATGCCATTCTCAAAACATCAGCAGATTTCTTGTCAAATAGCTTATTTGTACCTTGAAGGTACCTCATCACTTTGTTTGCAACTATCCAGTGGTCAACAACCGGATTACTCTGATAGCTCACTAATACTCCAACAACATATGATATGTCAGGCCTGGTGCAAACCCGAGCATACATAAGACTTCCGACTACTGAAGCATAAGGGATATTTCTCAGGCATTCCCTTTCAAAGTCATTTTTCGGACACTGACTCAAATTGAGTCTGTCACCCTTCACAATGGGAGCTACACTCAATGAACAATCTTTCATATTAAATATTTCTAGAACTTTTTTGATATAGGCTTCTTGAGACAAACCCAAAATGTTTTGATTTCTACATCTATGGATCTTAATGCCAATGACATAAGATGTCTCTCCCATATCTTTCATATCAAAGTTCTTTGAGAGACATTGTTTCACCTCATATAACATCTCTTTATTATTAGTTGCAGGCAAAGTATCATCCACGTACAACACAAGGAAGAAAATACGACTCCCACTAACCTTCTGGTATATACAATAATCCATGACATTTTCTTCAAATCCGAATGAAGAAATAACATCATGAAATTTCAAATACCATTGGCGGGAGGCTTGCTTTAATCCATATATGGATTTATTAAACTTACAGACTAAATTTCTCCACCATTAGAGGTAAATCCTTCAAGTTGTTTCATATAAACCTTTTCCTCTAGATCACCATTTAGGAATGTCGTTTTCACGTCCATTTGATGTAACTCAAAATCAAACTGAGCTACTAATGCCATGATCACACGGAGAGAATCTTTCTTCGATACCGGAGAAAATGTCTCGGTGTAATCGATTCATTCCCTTTGAGTGAATTCTTTGGCAACAAGTCTTGCTTTATGTCTTTCAATGTTGCCATTAGAGTCTCTTTTGGTTTTGAAGATCCATCTACATCCGATGGCTTTTACACCTTCAGGCAACTCGACAAGATCCCAGACTTTGTTTGATGTCATAGAGTTCATCTCGTCTTTCATAGCACTGTGCCAAAAATTGGATTCTTTAGAATTTATGGCTTGTGAAAACGTTTCAGGATCATTTTCGGCTTTTATATTGTAATTCGATTCTTGAAGATACACTATAAAGTCACTAGAAATAGCTAGTTTTTTTTACTCGTGTAGATCTTCTAAATGTTGTCTCATCATTATCATAAAAAACTTGTTGACCAACTGATTCATCATCATTTTTTTCAACATTTTCTTGATGTTCTTCATTAATAACTCAATCTACATGATCATTTTCAGTAGCTTGTGGAACTTCATTAGTTAATCGTCGAACACGCGTTGAAAACTTGAGGGGTGTGGAAGACAATCAATCTGTCACTTGATTCAGTATGTTAATCTTTATAGTGATTTCTTTCAGAATGAGTATCTTGAAAATGATCACTCCCACTAAACAAGTCATTCTCGAGAAATTTAGCATTTCTCGATTCCACAATTCTAGTGCTATGAGATGGACAATAAAATATACATCCTTTAGAATTTTCGGCATACCCAATGAAATACCCACTAAATTCTCACCTCATACGGGCATCCCCAAACATGTATGTGTCCCAAACTCGGTTTCCAACCCTTGAATAATTCAAAAGGTGTCCTTGCGACAACCTTGGTTGGTACCCGGCTCAATATATACGCAGCCGTCTTTAGTGTTGCAGTCTACAATAACTGAGGAAGTTTCAGATTACTCCTCATACTCATCACCATGTCCATTAATATTCGGTTTCTTTCTTCTGGAACACCATTATGGTCTGGAGAACCAGACATAGTGTATTGGGCAACAATCCCATTCTCTTAAAGAAACCTCGCAAATGGACCGGCAACTTGTCCATTTTCTGTGTATCTGCCGTAGTACTCACCACTTCTATTAGATCTGACGATTTTGATTTGCTTTCCACATTGTTTATCTACTTCAGCCTTGAAAACTTTAAAGGCTTCTAAAGCTTCATCCTTAGAATGAAGTAAGTAGAGATACATGTACCGTGAATAATCGTCAATAAAGGTAATGGAGTATCTCGGACCACTTGTATCCATGTCCGGATAACAAATGTCTGTATGAATAATTTCCAAAAGATTTGAACTCCTTTGTGCTTCCTTTACGGACTTGTTAATTTGTTTACCCTTAATGCAATTCACACAAGTCTCAAAACCAGTGTAATTCAGGGTACTAAGTATCTCTTCATTCACTAATCTCTTAATTCTGTCAATTGAGATATGTCCCAATCGACAATGCCACAACATGTATGAGTTCTCATTCATAACACATCGTTTCAAACCAGCCGTGACATGTAATGAATCAAAAGTAGTGTCGTTTTGCAATTTGATTGAATAAAGACCATCATTTATTTCACCACAACCAACGGTTCTAGATTCAAAATTCAAAAAAAAAAAAACCTAGAGTCCATGAAGTGAAATGAAAAACCCAAATATGATAGTCTTGATACAGAAATTAAATTTTTGGAAAAACTAGGAACATAAAAAGTCTTTTCCAACGCGACTACCGGAATAGATGAACTGTTTACTTCCCATTTGTTTCCTTAGGCTTTCCATACCCTGCAAGGTATTGGAAATATGGATTGTAGAACTAGAATCAATCCACCATGTGTTATAATTAATATTAACCATATTAGACTCATAACAGACAAATGCAAAAGGATACCTTTCTTTTCGAGCCAGGTTTTGAACTTAATGCAGTTTTTCTTCATGTGTTCTTTCTTTTTACAGAAAAAGCACGTAGACTTCTTCTGTATAACCCGCTCGGCTGGCACAGGTCTCTTCCCCTTTGCATCATGCTTTCTCTTCTTGCCATGAACTGTCAGATTCACTTTCTCACATTCCTCCATCAACAGTCTATCTTCCTCTTGAACATACATGGTCATCAATTCATTTATGGCCCATTTATCTTTATGTGTGTTGTAGGATATCTTGAATGGACCGTATTGATGAGGTAAGGTGCACAAAATGTAATGGACAAAAAAGGACTTAGACATGGTCACCTCTAAGCTTCTCAACTACGCCGCAATGTCCCGCATGCGCATTATGTGCTCGCGCACACCCCTCAAACCCGTGAATCTAATGGTGGAGAACTGAATGATTAGTGTACTGGCAAGAGCCTTATCAAACTTGACGAATTGTTCGTCAATAGCTTTCAAAAGCTCTCTGACATTATTATGTTGATCGACAGATGCACGGATACCAATTGATATCTTGGTCTTTATGAGCATCATGAAAAAACAGTTAGATCTCTCCCACCGCTCATAAAGATCAACATCTTCTGGCTCGCTGGTTTCAATAATACCCGGCAGCTCGTGTTTCCGAATAGCACAATCAATGTCCATCCAGCCCAAATGAAGGTGAATCTTCTCCTTCCAAATTTTGTAATTATGACCAGTCAATTCGGGAATATCACACTTAATATCAGATAAATTCATATGATTAAACGCTGCAAAATTAAATATACACGCTTATCAATAAACAAGACAAATAAATTACATGTTCTACCAATGTAGACATGTTAAGACATGAATTTAAAGACATAAGACTTGCCCTTGGACTAAAGTTTTACTCAATTAGATTCAAACAGAACCTAATAATAAAACTATCAAATTACGTTCTTTTTCTTAATTCATGTTGGTAGATTAAGAAATACAATTAAATATTTTATCCTAATTACTCATATAAATATAACAAGACTCCTATGGATATATTTCATTACATTTTACATAATAATTACAATTGATGTCTATTAATATGATTTCAAATAAATCATAAATAAATTTTTAATTAATCGAGAATGTTGTGGCTATTTCTCAATTAATTAAAATTTAAAATAAATCATGAACGTACAATCCGAAATAAAGATATGCATAAATCAATTAGATTAATGTCAACAGCGTGCTTCAATTAAAATATGATGCAGACACTTACGGAGATTTTGGCTCCAATTAAACAAAATAAAAATAATAAATTTTTTTATATATTTACACACAATGTTCACACATATTCGTAGGCCAACAATTAACGTTGCATGTTAAATGTCCTTCCAAATGACATAACATAATGTAAGAGACAAGCCGTGCACTAATCTTTCTAAATTGGCTACCTGCAGGAAAAAACTTAATAAAATGCCCACTAGAACAATATAAATAAGGATAATTTATTTATTTGTTTATTCATTTACCCATTTCTTGGACCATTTTTCTTGAAAACACAAAATAAATAAATAAATTAAAGAATGATTTGTGCAGTCAAAAATTTAAACCATAAATGCTATGTTCAACAAACACGACCAAGAAAGCAGACCCACTTTCTTATTTTATTTATTTGCGTACAAAATTCTGACACAAATATAAATGCACCGGAATAATTAAAGAAGAAAACTTAAATTCATATCGGAACATTCAACATTCTCATAAATCGATTAATATGCCAATTAATTTGAAATCGATTTTTTTTTTTTTTAAAATTGAAATTGAAATCTTCTCGAAAGTTCAGGATTGGATCTCTATAAAAAAATATTGCAAAGAAATTGTTGAAAATTAAAAAATCATAAGTATTTTCAAATAAAAAATTAAAGCGAATCTTGATCAATAATTTGATGAGAAGAAAATTTAAAGCAAGATAGAGGTAGAATAACTCTAATACCAAATGTTAGAAATAATTCTTAAGTCCAATATTTTAGCAGAAGGGAATACGATAATTAAATAAACCTCCAACCATTGCTAAAGTATTGTGCTTCAGATCTACTTCTTCAAGTAGGTTGAAACCCTGGGAAGATGTTGTCAAACGGTGGAACCCTAGAAAGATGTTGCCAAACCCTTGCTCCCAAATAACGATGGCAAAAGTAGGTTTAGTAACCCGTATCTGAGAGTATTTATAATTAAAAAAAAACTCTCATGTATATTTTGAATATGATGGATTTAATAGGAGAAAAGTAAACCAAAATTTAGGGTTAGTTTAATTATATAAAATAATCTAAAAATAATCAAAATTTAAATATAATTAATTAAACTAAAAATATAACGAATGTTGTATTTACTCTCCTTATTTCTATATAAACCTATGTTATTTAATTACATAACTCAAAATTATCTCGCTCTATAACAAAGATGTTAGAGCAATATGCCTGAAATTTTTATTTATATACTGAAATTTGTTACAAATATTTAAATAAAAATAAAATAAAATCCAAATAAAACCTATCACCCTATGTTCTTGATAGATTTATCTCTTCCAAACACTTCCCTCTCACTCTGTCTCTCGCCGTTGAAGCACCCGATGAAATAATCGCCCTCCCCAAAGAAAGCTTTGCTGTCGCCGGAAGTCTCCCCTCACCGCTGAGAGCTCCGATCTCACTTGAAATGTCGAAAAAGACCTCATCCCCAAAGAAAAGTTCGAAAAAGTAAGTTAGGTTTGTGTTTTTTGTAAAATTATTGAATTTACAATGGCTCGAATCTATTTTATTTGTATCTTGGATAGGTTTGTACTATAGACACTAAAAATATATGTCTAAAACAATTAAATATCATGTATTTTGGAAGAAAATAAAATTCCAATAAAATAAATATGTGGTATTTAATTATGCACATATGTTAATTTTTGTACAATAAATATCAACCATTAATGCGAAAATCTGCTTAAAATGGAAGATATCGTACAAATATTACGTGCACAAATAGAGTCATTATAAATTTGATAGCAAAATAAATTAATCTTGTCAATAAAGGAAGTATATAAATTAATATCTTCCGAAAAAAGGCAATGATATAAAATCTTGGTGAGAAAGGAAGGTGCACAATCAAATCCGTCAAGAATGGAAAAGAGCATCTGATGGAAAAAGAAATATTATAAAATCTTTCTATTAGCCAATCAAAACGTGCCACATGGCATCATTAAAAAAGGAAGCCGAAGCCACCAATTCCCTATAAATAGGAGCCATAGCCAGTTCATTTGAGACACCGAAGTTACATTGAGGATTCAAGCAAAGGGATAAGTCTCTAGACTCTCTCTGTATTGTTCTTTATGTTCTTCGTGTCCTTCGAAGCGTTCTTCGTCGAAAGTCACTAATTTGGACAAATGATCTAATATTGTTTGACGAATCGATGAAGTTAACGTTCTTCATCGTATGTCCAAGCCGGAGGAAGGATCAAAGCTCTCAAAGCCGTTGAGGAATTCGTCAAAGTCAAGGGAAGGTCTCCAAAGTTCCTTTCAAAGCTTCAAGAAGACCAAACCTCTTTGGATCAAAGAAGCCATTGAAAACCAAACCTCTCTACCAAAAGCCAGCAAAGTCAAACCGAAGACCAAACCTCTTTGGATCAAAGAAGCCATCGAAAACTAAGTTGGAAAACAAATCGACCCGGAAAGAGAATCAAAGGACCCATTTAGAGAATAGAATCCGCTTTAAATCCAAATCAAATATAATTTGTACAAATTTTGTGTTTATTAAAAATAACACAATTTTTTGTCCACAAATTTTTGGCATGTCCAGTGGGACCTCTCTACCTTTCATCTCTCTTTCCGACGAACTTTCAACAACCAATGGCTCCCTACAAGATCAAGACTTCCAACCTTGCGTCAAAAGTTGTTGCTCAAGCCGCCGTCGCCGTCAAAGAAGTTGGGGCACCCATCGCGTCAAAAACTTCAAGCGCTGCAACAAATGTTGGAATGACAACAAGAAGCATGAACAAAAAAGTATTGTCGTTATCCGAAGACACTTTTCCAAAAATCACAGAGCAAAGTCCACTCTATGAAGAAGACGACAATTTTAAGAGTATTACCGCACTGTTCACCCCTCAACAAACTGCAAGTCATTCAACCGCATCAAGCTCTGCTCCAGTGATGACTACCAACGCTTCAAATATTGAGGATCCAAAGATTGTGGATCAAAGTCTGCACTACGAGGAAGATCAAAGCTTCAAAGGCACTTTCATGCCACCTACTCATTGGCCAATTTCAAGTCATTCAACCGCATCAAACTCTGCTCTGGTGATGACTATCAATGCTTCAAATATAGAAGACCAACTTGCAGCATTGGCTAAGATCGTTGAAGGGATGTCTCAACACATGCAACAACAAGATGCCCTCATCGAAAAGCTTCTCGCAAAGCTGGATAAGCCTGAAGAATCCAGTCATGCCATCAAAAAACAACCATCTTTCCCAGCAGCCCAAAATAAAACGGCAAGAACTGTGGAGCAATGTCATGGCAAAGAAAATGTGACGGAGTCAAATCCATTTCAAGGATCATCCAACTCCTTCATCCATATATCCCAACTTGACAAATACATCAATGGGCAATCAAAAGAGAATTCGAAGGGAGTTCAAGGCCGACGCACACTTACGCTAAGCCTTACACTGCAAGGATTGACGCCCTCAAAATGCCAACGGGCTATCAACCACCAAAGTTTCAAAAATTTGACGGAAAAGGCAACCGAAACCAACGTATAGCGCACTTTGTCGAGACATGCAACGATGCAGAATATATGAAGACCTCATAGTCAAACAATTTGTGCGGTCATTAAACGGCAACGCCTTCGACTGGTACATCGACTTAGAGGCTGGTTCCATCGAAAATTGGGAACAACTAAAGTACGAGTTCTTGAATCGGTTCTACAACACAAAGAGAACTGTCAGCATGACCGAACTCACCAACATCCGCCAATGGAAAGATGACCCAGTAATTGACTACATCAACCGCTGGAGAAGTCTAAGCCTCAACTGCAAAGACCGCATGTCCGAGGCTTTCGGCATAGAAATGTGCATTCAAGGGATGCAATGGAGCTTGAAATACATCCTACAATGGATCCGACCCTATACTTTTGAAGAACTCGCCACTCGCGCTCATGATATGGAATTGAGCATGATGTCGCTTACTGAAGATTTCCTCCTAGAAACGAGGATAAAATTCCTTCACCTCCTAGAAACGAGGATAAACTTTCTTCAATCTCCTGGAAACGAGGATAAACTTTCTTCAATCTCTTGGAAAAAGAGAATAAACTTTCTACAGCCTCCTAGAAACGATGATAAAATTTCTTCAATCTCCTGGGAATAAGGATAAACTTTCTAACAAGACTCCTTAACACGAGAATAAACTGTTTAACAAAAACAAACAAATTCAATTTGTTTTGAACTACGTTATGACTTGATTCCTTCACCGGATACGTAGGCAACTTGGAATATAACTCCGAGTTCAGTCAATTATGCCAAAAAAAAAAGAAAAGAAAAGCCCTAAAAAATAAATCGGGGAAAGAAAAAAAAGTCCAAAAAAAATCGGGCTTAAAAAAAAATCAATTGGACAAAAAAAAATCTCCTCCAAAAAAAAAAAGCCCTTTGAAAAAAAATATTGGCTAAAAAAAATCAAAAAAAAAAAATGAGCCATAAAAAAAAATCAATCAAAAAATAAATTGACTTATGTTTCGAGACTTATTGACGCCTTAAACACTTTGCGTCGGCTTAAAAGGGTCTCGAGGGGGCATTTTGTAGACACTAAAAATATATGTCTAAAATCAATTAAATATCATGTATTTTGGAAGAAAATAAAATTTCAATAAAATAAATATATGGTATTTAATTATGCACATATATTAATTTTTGTATAATAAATATCAACAATTAATGCAAAAATCTGCTTAAAATGGAAGGATATCGTACAAATGTTACGTGCACAAATAGAGCCATAATAAATTTGGCAGCAAAATAAATTAATCTTGTCAATAAATGAAGTATATAAATTAATATCTTCCGAAAAAGGGCAATGATATAAAGATCTTCGCGAGAAAAGAATGTGCACAATAAAATCCGTCATGAATAGAAAAGAGCATCTGATGGAAAATGAAATATTATAAAAATTTTCTATTGGTCAATCAAAACGCGCCACGTGGCACCATTAAAAAAGGAAGCCGAAGCCACCTATCCCCTATAAATTGGAGTCATGGCCAGTTTACTTGAGACACCGAAGTTAAATCGAAGATTCAAGCAAATGGGTAAGTCTCTAGACTCTCTCTATATTGTTCTTCGTGTCCTTCAAAACGTTCTTCGTTGAAAGTCAATAATTTGGACAAATGATCCAATATTGCTTGACGAATCGATGAAGTTAATGTTCTTCGTCGTATGTCCAAGCCGGAGGAAGGATCAAAGCTCTCAAAGCCGTTGAGGAATTCGTCAAAGCCAAGGAAAGGTCTCCAAAGTTCCTCTCAAAGCTTCAAGATGTTCATTGCGTTCTTCAACAAAGCATCAATTAGGCCCTCATCTATCCAAAAGTCAAAAGGACATGCCGCCAAAAGTGTTATGGAGCACCAAATCCACCTCTTCAAGGATTAAAGCTCCAAAAGCTATTGGAGAGTCCGTCAAAACCAAGGAAGAGCATCAAAGTTCATCTCAAAGCTTCGAGGTGTTCATCGCGTTCTTCACCAAAGCAATAACTCGGCCCTCTTCGATCCAAAAGTCAAAGGGGCACGCCGTCAAAAGCGTTATAGAGCACCAAATCCACCTCCTCAAAGATCAAAGCTGCGGATCGTCCAAAGAAGACATCAAATCCAAAGCCAATGATCAAACAGCCCACACAGAGATCAAAGCCCTCCGAACGGCGGCAAATCTAAACCAAAGATCAAAGTTGCGGATCGTCCAAAGAAGATATCAAATCCAAAGCCGACGATCAAATCGCCCACACAGAAACCGAAGCTCTCCAAAAGGCGGAAAAAGCAAACTAAAGATCAAAGCCGCAGATCGTCCAAAGAAGACATCAAATCCAAAGCAGATGATCAAATCGCCAACACGGAGACCAAAATCCTCCAAAAGCGGCAAAGCCAAAGCAAAGATCAAAGCCGCGGATCGTCTAAAGAAGACAACAAATCCAAAGCCGATGATCAGATCGCCTACGCGGAGACCAAAGTCCTCCAAAAGCGGCAAAGCAAAGCAAAGATCAAAGTCTCGGATCGTCTAAAGAAGACATCAAATCCAAAGCAGATGATCAAATCGCCAACACGGAGACCAAAATCCTCCAAAAGCGGCAAAGCCAAAGCAAAGATCAAAGCCTCGGATCGTCTAAAGAAGACAACAAATCCAAAGCCGATGATCAAATTGCCTACGCGGAGACGAAAGTCCTCCAAAAGCGGCAAAGCCAAAGCAAAGATCAAAGTCTCGGATCGTCTAAAGAAGATATCAAATCCAGAGCTGATGATCAAATCGCCAACACGGAGACCAAAACCCTCAAAAGGCGGCAAAGCCAAATCAAAGATCAAAGCCTCGGATCGTCTAAAAAAGACATCAAATCCAAAGCCGACTATCAAATCGCCCACACGGAGACCAAAGTTCTCCAATATCTGGCAAAGTCAAACCGAAGACCAAACCTCTTTGGATCAAAGAAGTCATCGAAAACTAAGTTGGAAAACAAATCGACCCGGAAGGAGAATGAAATGACCCATTTAGAGAATAGAATCCACTTTAAATCCAAATCAAATATAATTTGTACAAATTTTTTGTTTATTAAAAATAACACAATTTTTTGTTCACATTTACAAGTCTCGTTGCCAGATCATTTTAATTTTCAATGTATTGCACCATCACGTCGATTATGAGTTATTTTTATGTATTTAAAATTGTAAATAATCTTGTTGTCTATAGAAGTGCCTCCATTTGCATTTTTGTAGGTTTATATTTTTAATAAAATGATTGAAACGTGAGGGGAGCATAAAGATGGGGAAAAACAAGAGCAAAAAGGATAAACAAATAATCAAGATTAGTGAAATATTTGTACATAAATTTGTTCTTCTTTGTATGTATCTTCATTGTTTTGTAGAATTCATTACTTTTGTTCACTAAAGTATGCCTATCCTTTTTGCATATACCTTCGTTCTAGCTGGAAATAATCTATAAATAAGATTATATGACTAGGTATACAATATGCGTATTTTGATTAGCATCTTGTGTAACTGTTGTACGAATAGCGGTCAAATTGGCGTATTACCAAATCATGCTCCTATTGCTACAGCATCCAGCTATTCGCAAGGGCCAACTTGATCCTCTTCCCCAGGGATCTCAGATGAGGGACCAAGTAAACCAACCCCTTGGACTGCTACGAAAAACACCATCGAATTTCAACCCCAGCTCCCCCAAATACTCCGATTTTTCCCCCACGTCGATAAGGATCTTGAACTAAGAAATAGACCCTAGAAGCTAAAAAAGGGTATCAAATTCTCTCTCGATACGTTCCTCAAAAAATCCGATTCGTGCGGATATTTCTTCAAGTATCTGAAACACAAACTATAATGAACTAGAGGGTAGAAGAATGGGACCTATTATGGGACATACAATGCATTACAGACGTATGATCATTACGCTTGAATATTTGTATAAGAAATTCCTCGAATTGGTTTACCGTTTCCAGAAAGGATATAATTGACAACTTGAAGTTGCACACTATCCTTTTCCTGCGCCAGATCCGGGTAAAAAAGAGTTGCTATAATAGGAGATGAACATACCATTGTTGCCGATCCTCGAAGTTGAAGTTGTAGAATTCTCTAATTAATATTGTGGTATATGATGAATTTCTAAAGAGGAGACCAAAATGACATGAATTTTTCTTGCGAATTTCAATATAAGACCTGTGCTAGCATATGTTCTACATGTGTATAGTTTTTGAAAATATTAAACACTCTAACATATTATAAATTGCATGGCTAATGTATGGAACAATGAATTGGTATATATAACGTCTGAAGCAGTGATCGACCTGTTATTAGATGATGCTATCCGTGGTGAGATTGACGGTGCTATTTTTTATGTCAAGGCTTATAAGACAAAAATTGCTGCAAAGATTTTATCAGGATCCTAGAAGGGCTGTCTAATACGATTTGTATGTGATTTGTTATGGATGAATTATAGAATGGCCTGGATTTGTAGCATGTGATTCTTAAATTGGGTACTTAGTCTTTAATGTTATATTTTCCCAAAACTTTACTGATCACCGTAGAATCTAATTTAACGTATGATATATTAAAAGGTTTCCTATATTAACTTTTATTTTGGTAATATATACGTCTGTATACTTGATATGTAATCCAAAGTTTCTAATATATACCCCTGTTCACAATTTTTACACTCAGATTACATGAGAAGATGCACTAGAAGAAAATACGTACTCATATAGCTAATTAATATACTTTGGTTTGCAAAATTTTATAATTGGATTTCGACAAACCTCTAAAGTGGAAGCCACATACCCACAATGATGATATTTGTTCCTTCATATGCAATGTACTATCGTTGTTGATATCTTACTCATTGTCATATTTTATATAACTACAATAACTTGTAACGTACTTTATTTGTAAATTCGCATACCTTTATTTTCTATTTTAAAAGAATTAGTTTGGAATGATACATACCCCGACATAATAACTATGTACATCTAGTAATATACAGGGGAATATAATATAATTTTCAAATCATTCAACAGTGGTCTCGTACACAAATATACATTCAATGTACAGTCTTTCAAAAAAAGAAACGATATTCCAGCCGCGAGACGACAAACCAAAAAGACCTACGATAGAACATCCTTGCAACTTTGTCAGTTGTATCCTAAATGACCACAAAGACCATATTTTTTAAAATATTTCAAACTGTCTTTTCTTTGGCCGGCCAAGTTGGGCAAAAAATAATGGCCTTTCTGAGCATACCAAACTATTCAACAATTCAACTATATTATTATTTATTATTCCCCAACGAGCCTCTTGGAATAGATAATTCTCCCGACACTAGCGCTGCAATTTTTGAATAAAGTTTCGAGCAAGTGGCATAACCTTCACAACATACGTTATATGCTGCTCAAAATTCTTCTGTACGGGGGCATAACCGGCTTTGTTGAAAATAGACATTTATCATTTGTTATTGTGCATAGAATATATCTACATTACCTGTATGAAATGTAATTATCTTGTTGTACATATCATAATATACAACACATATACTTTATATATACCTGAGTGTGAAAGTTGCCCACTAGGTGCCGGAGACAATATGCGTGGTGGGCTTCGAAAAATACTACAGGAATTAACTTTAGAAGTTTCGAGTGTCTATCCGAAAAAATGTATTATTTCCAAGTATCGGTCATCAACATGAAAGAAAAGACCTTAAACTCCAGGAAAACCATTCTCAATGGCCTTTCTGAGCATACCAAACTATTCAACAATTCAACTATATTATTATTTATTATTCCCCAACGAGCCTCTTGGAATAGATAATTCTCCCGACACTAGCGCTGCAATTTTTGAATGAAGTTTCGAGCAAGTGGCATAACCTCCACAACATACGTTATATGCTGCTCAAAATTCTTCTGTACGGGGGCATAACCGGCTTTGTTGAAAATAGACATTTATCATTTGTTATTGTGCATCGGATATATCTACCTGTATGAAATGTAATTACCTTGTTGTACATATCATAATATATAACACATATACTTTATATATACCTGAGTGTGAAAGTTGCCCACTAGGTGCCGGAGACAATATGCGTGGTGGGCTTCGAAAAATACTACAGGAATTAACTTTAGAAGTTTCGAGTGTCTATCTGAAAAAATGTATTATTTCCAATTATCGGTCATCAACATGAAAGAAAAGACCTTAAACTCCAGGAAAACCATTCTCAATTTTAATTATTTTCTACAAACACCGCAACATAGCTACAAAATTTAACATTACTTAATACAAGTACATAAAATAAATACCAAGGTTCATAGATGATTAGTCATAGTATATACCAACAAAACCAATGTATTTTCAAACAAATGCATCAAATGATATCAGACAACATAGATATAAAATTAATAAACATAGGTAATACTGCACTGGGAAATGGAACCCGTGAAAATGGTCCACTGATACTAGCAAGAAATCGCAACAGCCCCCACAAAATTTGTTTCCTATGTATACCGTCATAACGAAAGGTTATAATAAACTCAATTAGCAACTACTGCAATCATAATCTCAAACAAGGCAACAATCACTGAATTAATAGTAAAATACTTACCGAAATCGATCGCGAGCCCTAACAACACCATCATAATCAACCAACAAAATTATTGCACCAAAAGAACATCGCACACTAAGGAATTGAACTTTTGTCTTACCTGTTTCTCTCTTGTGCGAAAGAAACCTAAATTTTTTTCTTTGGATTCGAAACTTATCACACATATTCACCATCAATCACATACTCCTCCGTGCGAACAAAATCGAACTATGTAGATAATTTGTTTGCTTCACGTGAATTAAACTAAAGGTTGGACATAATTTCTTTCCTTTGCACGGAAAAAAGAAAAAAAAAACCTAACAAATAGAGAGACAAAATTGAAATTAATAAAATGAATTTTGGGTTGAAATAAGAGCAAAATTGGAAATAAAAAAAATTGTGGAGAGTTAATAGTAAGGATTTTAATGAAGGGAGAATACAGAGTCTATCAACATTATCTAGAGATTGAATTTAAATATGAGAATAGAGATAGAGACAGAGATAGAGAGTTTATTCCAATTGCCCGTAAAATAATTTATATTTTAAAAATAAATTAAAATGAATCATTAAATATTTCACTGATAAAATGTCATTATAGTACATATACCCAATGTCACACTTAGAATACACACCATCGATTCCACAAAGTCTCCTCACATCGAGTCTTCCTCATGATCCCTTGGTAGACGAAAGTTGCCGTTGCCACTTCGAGGGAGCAAAAAATCGAGCGTATGCCGTGAACCCACTCCGGTTTGATTCCAATGCCGTCTTTATTGATGTTATTGACGGCGAGAATATTTCCAGAGGCGACTTCGTTATTAAGCTAGGGTAATATTACATACCCTATTTTTGCTTATTGTTTGTGTGTGCCTAAGAATGATTTTATTTTTGAAAACGTCCTCTCATGTTATACAATTATGTAATCATGATGTATTTAAGGTTTATAGACAATTCAAATGTGAAAGATACTTTTAATATTAAATATAATAACGCAAAAAAAATAAATTATATAATATAATATATTTTACATTATAAATATGCTAAAATATTGACCATTTCTAAAAACATATGTTGATCGGTCAAATTAGAATAATGCTGACTTGAAAGGAATAACCGATGATCCATGCCCGTGTTTGTTACATATTATATTATCATATTATGTGAGAATATGAATTGTAGATCCTACGTGTCATATCATTTATGTTTTTTCAATCTTGTATGTGAGTGTTAAAAGGGTCAAATATATCGCTCCAGCTTTCGTGTTTGATATGATTTGACATATTAATAATATATCATTTATGTTTTTTCAATCTAATCTTGTATGTATAATCCTACCTGCAACAGTGGTTTTCGTATTCGTTGTAGAGTGCTCGAAAATAGTACATTTATAGATTATACTTACTTTGTGCTATATAGTTCTAATTGCAGTTCTTTTCGTATTTGTTGTATAGTGTTCGAAATTAGTACATTTAGCGCTTTTGTTTTTCCAATGTTTTTCCTTTATATTATTATATACCATGTTATATATTATACATACTTTGTGCTCTATAGTTCTAATTGCAGTACTTTTCGTATTTGTTGTAGAGTGTTCGAAATTAGTACATTTTCAGTGTTTTTCCTTTATATTTTATAGCATGTTATAGATTATACTTTCTTTTTGCTCGATAGTTCTAATTACAGTGCTTTTCGTATTTGTTGTAGAGTGTTCGAAATTAGTACATTTAGCGCTTTTGTTTTTACAATGTTTTTCCTTTATATTATTATATAGCATGTTATAAATTATACTTACTTTGTGCTCTATAGTAGTAATTGCAGTGCTTTTCGTATTTGTTGTAGAGTGTTCGAAATTAGTACATTTTCAATGTTTTTCGTTTAGATTTTATAGCATGTTATAGATTATACTTACTTTGTGCTCTATAGTTCTAATTACAGTGCTTTTCGTATTTGTTGTAGAGTGCTCGAAATTAGTACATTTATAGATTATACTTACTTTGTGCCATATAGTTCTAATTGCAGTGCTTTTCGTATTTGTTGTATAGTGTTCGAAATTAGTACATTTAGCGCTTTTGTTTTTCCAATGTTTTTCCTTTATATTATTATATAGCATGTTATATATTATACATACTTTCTCCTCTATAGTTCTAATTGCAGTGCATTTTGTATTTGTTGTAGAGTGTTCGAATTTAGTACATTTTCAGTGTTTTTCCTTTATATTTTATAGCATGTTATAGATTATACTTACTTTGTGCTCTATAGTTCTAATTACAGTGCTTTTCGTATTTGTTGTAGAGTTCTCGAAATTAGCACATTTAGCGTTTTTGTTTTCTCAATGTTTTTCGTTTATATTATATAGCAAGTTATAGATTATACTTACTTTGTGCTCTATAGTTCTAATTCCAGTGGTTTTCGTATTTGTTGTATAGTGTTCGAAATTAGTACATTTAGCGCTTTTGTTTTTTCAATGTTTTTCCTTTATATTATATAGCATGTTATAGATTATACTTACTTTGTGCTCGATAGTTCTAATTACAGTGCTTTTCGTATTTGTTGTACAATGTTCGACATTAGTACATTTAGCCCTTTTGTTTTTACAATGTTTCTCCTTTATATTATTATATAGCATGTTATAGATTATACTTACTTTGCGCTCTATAGTTCTAATTGCAGTGCGTTTCGTATTTGTTGTAGAGTGTTCGAAATTAGTACATTTAGCGCTTTTGTTTTTTCAATGTTTTTCCTCTATATTATATAGCCTGTTATAGATTATATTTATTTTGTGCTCTATAGTTCTAATTGCAGTGCCTTTCGTATTTGTTGTAAAGTGTTTGAAATTAGTACATTTAGTGCTTTTGTTTTTCAATGTTTTTCCTTTATATTATATAGCATGCTATAGATTATACTTACTTTGTGCTCTATAGTACTAATTGCAGTGCTTTTCGTATTTGTTGTAAAGTGTTTGAAATTAGTACATTTAGCGCTTTTGTTTTTACAATGTTTTTCCTTTATATTATTATATAGCATGTTATAGATTATACTTACTTTGTGCCCTATAGTTCTAATTACAGTGCTTTTCGTATTTGTTGTGGAGTGTTCGAAATTAGTACATTTAGCGCTTTTGTTTTTTCAATGTTTTTCCTTTATTTTATATAGCATGTTATAGATTATACTTACTTTGTGCTCGATAGTTCTAATTACAGTGCTTTTCGTATTTGTTGTAAAATGTTCGATATTAGTACATTTAGCGCTTTTGTTTTTTCAATGTTTTTTGTTTATATTATATAGCATGTTATAGATTATACATACTTTGTGCTCTATAGTACTAGTTGCAGTGCTTTTCGTATTTGTTGTAGAGTGTTCGAAATTAGTACATTTTCAATGTTTTTCGTTTATATTTTATAGCATGTTACAGATTATACTTACTTTGTGCTCTATAGTTCTAATTACAGTGGTTTTCGTATTCGTTGTAGAGTGCTCGAAAATAGTACATTTATAGATTATACTTACTTTGTGCTATATAGTTCTAATTGCAGTTCTTTTCGTATTTGTTGTATAGTGTTCGAAATTAGTACATTTAGCGCTTTTGTTTTTCCAATGTTTTTCCTTTATATTATTATATACCATGTTATATATTATACATACTTTGTGCTCTATAGTTCTAATTGCAGTACTTTTCGTATTTGTTGTAGAGTGTTCGAAATTAGTACATTTTCAGTGTTTTTCCTTTATATTTTATAGCATGTTATAGATTATACTTTCTTTTTGCTCGATAGTTCTAATTACAGTGCTTTTCGTATTTGTTGTAGAGTGTTCGAAATTAGTACATTTAGCGCTTTTGTTTTTACAATGTTTTTCCTTTATATTATTATATAGCATGTTATAAATTATACTTACTTTGTGCTCTATAGTAGTAATTGCAGTGCTTTTCGTATTTGTTGTAGAGTGTTCGAAATTAGTACATTTTCAATGTTTTTCGTTTAGATTTTATAGCATGTTATAGATTATACTTACTTTGTGCTCTATAGTTCTAATTACAGTGCTTTTCGTATTTGTTGTAGGGTGCTCGAAATTAGTACATTTATAGATTATACTTACTTTGTGCCATATAGTTCTAATTGCAGTGCTTTTCGTATTTGTTGTATAGTGTTCGAAATTAGTACATTTAGCGCTTTTGTTTTTCCAATGTTTTTCCTTTATATTATTATATAGCATGTTATATATTATACATACTTTCTCCTCTATAGTTCTAATTGCAGTGCATTTTGTATTTGTTGTAGAGTGTTCGAATTTAGTACATTTTCAGTGTTTTTTCCTTTATATTTTATAGCATGTTATAGATTATACTTACTTTGTGCTCTATAATTCTAATTACAGTGCTTTTCGTATTTGTTGTAGAGTTCTCGAAATTAGCACATTTAGCGTTTTTGTTTTCTCAATGTTTTTCGTTTATATTATATAGCAAGTTATAGATTATACTTACTTTGTGCTCTATAGTTCTAATTCAAGTGGTTTTCGTATTTGTTGTATAGTGTTCGAAATTAGTACATTTAGCGCTTTTGTTTTTTCAATGTTTTTCCTTTATATTATATAGCATGTTATAGATTATACTTACTTTGTGCTCGATAGTTCTAATTACAGTGCTTTTCGTATTTGTTGTAGAATGTTCGACATTAGTACATTTAGCCCTTTTGTTTTTACAATGTTTCTCCTTTATATTATTATATAGCATGTTATAGATTATACTTACTTTATGCTCTATAGTTGTAATTGCAGTGCTTTTCGTATTTGTTGTAGAGTGCTCAAAATTAGTACATTTAGCGCTTTTGTTTTTTCAATGTTTTTCGTTTATATTATATAGCATGTTATAGATTATACTTACTTTGAGCTCTATAGTTCTAATTACAGTGCTTTTCGTATTTGTTGTAGAGTGCTCGAAATTAGTACATTTAGCGCTTTTGTTTTTTCAATGTTTTTCGTTTATATTATATAGCAGGTTATAGATTATACTTACTTTGTGCTCTATAGTTCTAATTACAGTGCTTTTCGTATTTGTTGTAGAGTGCTCGAAATTAGTACATTTATAGATTATACTTACTTTGCGCTCTATAGTTCTAATTGCAGTGCGTTTCGTATTTGTTGTAGAGTGTTCGAAATTAGTACATTTAGCGCTTTTGTTTTTTCAATGTTTTTCCTCTATATTATATAGCATGTTATAGATTATACTTACTTTGTGCTCTATAGTACTAGTTGCAGTGCTTTTCGTATTTGTTGTAGAGTGTTCGAAATTAGTACATTTTCAATGTTTTTCGTTTATATTTTATAGCATGTTACAAATTATACTTACTTTGTGCTCTATAGTTCTAATTACAGTGCTTTTCGTATTCGTTGTAGAGTGCTCGAAAATAGTACATTTATAGATTATACTTACTTTGTGCTATATAGTTCTAATTGCAGTTCTTTTCGTATTTGTTGTATAGTGTTCGAAATTAGTACATTTAGCGCTTTTGTTTTTCCAATGTTTTTCCTTTATATTATTATATACCATGTTATATATTATACATACTTTGTGCTCTATAGTTCTAATTGCAGTACTTTTCGTATTTGTTGTAGAGTGTTCGAAATTAGTATATTTTCAGTGTTTTTCCTTTATATTTTATAGTATGTTATAGATTATACTTACTTTTTGCTCGATAGTTCTAATTACAGTGCTTTTCGTATTTGTTGTAAAGTGTTCGAAATTTGTATATTTAGCGCTTTTGGTTTTACAATGTTTTTCCTTTATATTATTATATATCTTGTTATATATTATACTTACTTTGTGTTCTATAGTTCTAATTGCAATGCTTTTCGTATTTGTTGTAGTGTGTATGAAATAAGTACATTTAGCGCTTTTGTTCTTTCAATGTTTTTCCTTTATATTATATAGCATGTTATAGATTATATTTACTTTGTGCTCTATAGTTCTAATTGCAGTGCTTTTCGTATTTGTTGTAACGTGTTCGAAATTAGTACATTTAGCGTTTTTTTTTGTACAACGTTTTTCCTTTATATTATTATATAGCATGTTATAGATTATACTTACATTGTGCTCTATAGTTCTAATTACAGTGCTTTTCGTATTTGTTGTAGAGTGTTCGAAATTAGTACAATTAGCGCTTTTTTTTTTACAATGTTTTTCCTTTATATTATTATATAGCTTGTTATAAATTATACTTACTTTGTGCTCTATAGTTCTAATTACAGTGCTTTTCGTATTTGTTGTAGAGTGCTCGAAATTAGTACATTTAGCGATTTTGTTTTTTCAATGTTTTTCCTTTATATTATTATATGGCATGTTATAGATTATACTTACATTATGCTCTATAGTTCTATTTACAGTGCTTTTCGTATTTGTTGTAGAGTGCTCGAAATTAGTACATTTAGCGATTTTGTTTTTTCAATGTTTTTCCTTTATATTATATAGCATGTTATAGATTATACTTACTTTGTGCTCTATAGTTCTAATTACAGTGCTTTTCGTATTTGTTGTAAAGTGTTCGAAATTAGTACATTTAGCGCTTTTGTTTTTTCAATGTTTTTCGTTTATATTATATAGCATGTTATAGATTATACTTTGTGCTCTATAGTTCTAATTGCAGTGCTTTTCGTATTTGTTGTATAGTGTTCGAAATTAGTACATTTAGCGCTTTTGTTTTTTCAATGTTTTTCCTTTATTATTATATAGCATGTTATAGATTATACTTACTTTGTGCTCTATAGTTCTAATTGCAGTGCTTTTCGTATTTGTTGTAGAGTGTTCGAAATTAGTACATTTAGCGCTTTTGTTTTTACAATGTTTTTCCTTTATATTATTATATAGCATGTTATAGATTATACTTACTTTGTGCTCTATAGTTCTAATTGCAGTGCTTTTGTATTTGTTGTAGAGTGTTCGAAATTAGTACATTTAGCGCTTTTTTTTTCAATGTTTTTCCTTTATATTATATAGCATGTTATAGATTATACTTACTTTGTGCTCTATAGTTCTAATTGCAGTGCTTTTCGTATTTGTTGTAGAGTGTTCGAAATTAGTACATTTAGCGCTTTTGTTTTTTCAATGTTTTTCCTTTATATTATATAGCATGTTATAGATTATACTTACTTTGTGCTCTATAGTTCTAATTGCAGTGCTTTTCGTATTTGTTGTAGAGTGTTCGAAATTAGTACATTTAGCGCTTTTGTTTTTTCAATGTTTTTCCTTTATATTATATAGCATGTTATAGATTATACTTACTTTGTGCTCTATAGTTCTAATTGCAGTGCTTTTCGTATTTGTTGTAGAGTGTTCGAAATTAGTACATTTAGCGCTTTTGTTTTTTCAATGTTTTTCCTTTATATTATATAGCATGTTATAGATTATACTTACTTTGTGCTCTATAGTTCTAATTGCAGTGCTTTTCGTATTTGTTGTAGAGTGTTCGAAATTAGTACATTTAGCGCTTTTGTTTTTTCAATGTTTTTCCTTTATATTATATAGCATGTTATAGATTATACTTACTTTGTGCTCTATAGTTCTAATTGCAGTGCTTTTCGTATTTGTTGTAGAGTGTTCGAAATTAGTACATTTAGCGCTTTTGTTTTTTCAATGTTTTTCCTTTATATTATATAGCATGTTATAGATTATACTTACTTTGTGCTCTATAGTTCTAATTGCAGTGCTTTTCGTATTTGTTGTAGAGTGTTCGAAATTAGTACATTTAGCGCTTTTGTTTTTTCAATGTTTTTCCTTTATATTATATAGCATGTTATAGATTATACTTACTTTGTGCTCTATAGTTCTAATTGCAGTGCTTTTCGTATTTGTTGTAGAGTGTTCGAAATTAGTACATTTAGCGCTTTTGTTTTTTCAATGTTTTTCCTTTATATTATATAGCATGTTATAGATTATACTTACTTTGTGCTCTATAGTTCTAATTGCAGTGCTTTTCGTATTTGTTGTAGAGTGTTCGAAATTAGTACATTTAGCGCTTTTGTTTTTTCAATGTTTTCCTTTATATTATATAGCATGTTATAGATTATACTTACTTTGTGCTCTATAGTTCTAATTGCAGTGCTTTTCGTATTTGTTGTAGAGTGTTCGAAATTAGTACATTTAGCGCTTTTGTTTTTTCAATGTTTTTCCTTTATATTATATAGCATGTTATAGATTATACTTACTTTGTGCTCTATAGTTCTAATTGCAGTGCTTTTCGTATTTGTTGTAGAGTGTTCGAAATTAGTACATTTAGCGCTTTTGTTTTTTCAATGTTTTTCCTTTATATTATATAGCATGTTATAGATTATACTTACTTTGTGCTCTATAGTTCTAATTGCAGTGCTTTTCGTATTTGTTGTAGAGTGTTCGAAATTAGTACATTTAGCGCTTTTGTTTTTTCAATGTTTTTCCTTTATATTATATAGCATGTTATAGATTATACTTACTTTGTGCTCTATAGTTCTAATTGCAGTGCTTTTCGTATTTGTTGTAGAGTGTTCGAAATTAGTACATTTAGCGCTTTTGTTTTTTCAATGTTTTTCCTTTATATTATATAGCATGTTATAGATTATACTTACTTTGTGCTCTATAGTTCTAATTGCAGTGCTTTTCGTATTTGTTGTAGAGTGTTCGAAATTAGTACATTTAGCGCTTTTGTTTTTTCAATGTTTTTCCTTTATATTATATAGCATGTTATAGATTATACTTACTTTGTGCTCTATAGTTCTAATTGCAGTGCTTTTCGTATTTGTTGTAGAGTGTTCGAAATTAGTACATTTAGCGCTTTTGTTTTTTCAATGTTTTTCCTTTATATTATATAGCATGTTATAGATTATACTTACTTTGTGCTCTATAGTTCTAATTGCAGTGCTTTTCGTATTTGTTGTAGAGTGTTCGAAATTAGTACATTTAGCGCTTTTGTTTTTTCAATGTTTTTCCTTTATATTATATAGCATGTTATAGATTATACTTACTTTGTGCTCTATAGTTCTAATTGCAGTGCTTTTCGTATTTGTTGTAGAGTGTTCGAAATTAGTACATTTAGCGCTTTTGTTTTTTCAATGTTTTTCCTTTATATTATATAGCATGTTATAGATTATACTTACTTTGTGCTCTATAGTTCTAATTGCAGTGCTTTTCGTATTTGTTGTAGAGTGTTCGAAATTAGTACATTTAGCGCTTTTGTTTTTTCAATGTTTTTCCTTTATATTATATAGCATGTTATAGATTATACTTACTTTGTGCTCTATAGTTCTAATTGCAGTGCTTTTCGTATTTGTTGTAGAGTGTTCGAAATTAGTACATTTAGCGCTTTTGTTTTTTCAATGTTTTTCCTTTATATTATATAGCATGTTATAGATTATACTTACTTTGTGCTCTATAGTTCTAATTGCAGTGCTTTTCGTATTTGTTGTAGAGTGTTCGAAATTAGTACATTTAGCGCTTTTTTTTTCAATGTTTTTCCTTTATATTATATAGCATGTTATAGATTATACTTACTTTGTGCTCTATAGTTCTAATTGCAGTGCTTTTCGTATTTGTTGTAGAGTGTTCGAAATTAGTACATTTAGCGCTTTTGTTTTTTCAATGTTTTTCCTTTATATTATATAGCATGTTATAGATTATACTTACTTTGTGCTCTATAGTTCTAATTGCAGTGCTTTTCGTATTTGTTGTAGAGTGTTCGAAATTAGTACATTTAGCGCTTTTGTTTTTTCAATGTTTTTCCTTTATATTATATAGCATGTTATAGATTATACTTACTTTGTGCTCTATAGTTCTAATTGCAGTGCTTTTCGTATTTGTTGTAGAGTGTTCGAAATTAGTACATTTAGCGCTTTTGTTTTTTCAATGTTTTTCCTTTATATTATATAGCATGTTATAGATTATACTTACTTTGTGCTCTATAGTTCTAATTGCAGTGCTTTTCGTATTTGTTGTAGAGTGTTCGAAATTAGTACATTTAGCGCTTTTGTTTTTTCAATGTTTTTCCTTTATATTATATAGCATGTTATAGATTATACTTACTTTGTGCTCTATAGTTCTAATTGCAGTGCTTTTCGTATTTGTTGTAGAGTGTTCGAAATTAGTACATTTAGCGCTTTTGTTTTTTCAATGTTTTTCCTTTATATTATATAGCATGTTATAGATTATACTTACTTTGTGCTCTATAGTTCTAATTGCAGTGCTTTTCGTATTTGTTGTAGAGTGTTCGAAATTAGTACATTTAGCGCTTTTGTTTTTTCAATGTTTTTCCTTTATATTATATAGCATGTTATAGATTATACTTACTTTGTGCTCTATAGTTCTAATTGCAGTGCTTTTCGTATTTGTTGTAGAGTGTTCGAAATTAGTACATTTAGCGCTTTTGTTTTTTCAATGTTTTTCCTTTATATTATATAGCATGTTATAGATTATACTTACTTTGTGCTCTATAGTTCTAATTGCAGTGCTTTTCGTATTTGTTGTAGAGTGTTCGAAATTAGTACATTTAGCGCTTTTGTTTTTTCAATGTTTTTCCTTTATATTATATAGCATGTTATAGATTATACTTACTTTGTGCTCTATAGTTCTAATTGCAGTGCTTTTCGTATTTGTTGTAGAGTGTTCGAAATTAGTACATTTAGCGCTTTTGTTTTTTCAATGTTTTTCCTTTATATTATATAGCATGTTATAGATTATACTTACTTTGTGCTCTATAGTTCTAATTGCAGTGCTTTTCGTATTTGTTGTAGAGTGTTCGAAATTAGTACATTTAGCGCTTTTGTTTTTTCAATGTTTTTCCTTTATATTATATAGCATGTTATAGATTATACTTACTTTGTGCTCTATAGTTCTAATTGCAGTGCTTTTCGTATTTGTTGTAGAGTGTTCGAAATTAGTACATTTAGCGCTTTTGTTTTTTCAATGTTTTTCCTTTATATTATATAGCATGTTATAGATTATACTTACTTTGTGCTCTATAGTTCTAATTGCAGTGCTTTTCGTATTTGTTGTAGAGTGTTCGAAATTAGTACATTTAGCGCTTTTGTTTTTTCAATGTTTTTCCTTTATATTATATAGCATGTTATAGATTATACTTACTTTGTGCTCTATAGTTCTAATTGCAGTGCTTTTCGTATTTGTTGTAGAGTGTTCGAAATTAGTACATTTAGCGCTTTTGTTTTTTCAATGTTTTTCCTTTATATTATATAGCATGTTATAGATTATACTTACTTTGTGCTCTATAGTTCTAATTGCAGTGCTTTTCGTATTTGTTGTAGAGTGTTCGAAATTAGTACATTTAGCGCTTTTGTTTTTTCAATGTTTTTCCTTTATATTATATAGCATGTTATAGATTATACTTACTTTGTGCTCTATAGTTCTAATTGCAGTGCTTTTCGTATTTGTTGTAGAGTGTTCGAAATTAGTACATTTAGCGCTTTTGTTTTTTCAATGTTTTTCCTTTATATTATATAGCATGTTATAGATTATACTTACTTTGTGCTCTATAGTTCTAATTGCAGTGCTTTTCGTATTTGTTGTAGAGTGTTCGAAATTAGTACATTTAGCGCTTTTGTTTTTTCAATGTTTTTCCTTTATATTATATAGCATGTTATAGATTATACTTACTTTGTGCTCTATAGTTCTAATTGCAGTGCTTTTCGTATTTGTTGTAGAGTGTTCGAAATTAGTACATTTAGCGCTTTTGTTTTTTCAATGTTTTTCCTTTATATTATATAGCATGTTATAGATTATACTTACTTTGTGCTCTATAGTTCTAATTGCAGTGCTTTTCGTATTTGTTGTAGAGTGTTCGAAATTAGTACATTTAGCGCTTTTGTTTTTTCAATGTTTTTCCTTTATATTATATAGCATGTTATAGATTATACTTACTTTGTGCTCTATAGTTCTAATTGCAGTGCTTTTCGTATTTGTTGTAGAGTGTTCGAAATTAGTACATTTAGCGCTTTTGTTTTTTCAATGTTTTTCCTTTATATTATATAGCATGTTATAGATTATACTTACTTTGTGCTCTATAGTTCTAATTGCAGTGCTTTTCGTATTTGTTGTAGAGTGTTCGAAATTAGTACATTTAGCGCTTTTGTTTTTTCAATGTTTTTCCTTTATATTATATAGCATGTTATAGATTATACTTACTTTGTGCTCTATAGTTCTAATTGCAGTGCTTTTCGTATTTGTTGTAGAGTGTTCGAAATTAGTACATTTAGCGCTTTTGTTTTTTCAATGTTTTTCCTTTATATTATATAGCATGTTATAGATTATACTTACTTTGTGCTCTATAGTTCTAATTGCAGTGCTTTTCGTATTTGTTGTAGAGTGTTCGAAATTAGTACATTTAGCGCTTTTGTTTTTTCAATGTTTTTCCTTTATATTATATAGCATGTTATAGATTATACTTACTTTGTGCTCTATAGTTCTAATTGCAGTGCTTTTCGTATTTGTTGTAGAGTGTTCGAAATTAGTACATTTAGCGCTTTTGTTTTTTCAATGTTTTTCCTTTATATTATATAGCATGTTATAGATTATACTTACTTTGTGCTCTATAGTTCTAATTGCAGTGCTTTTCGTATTTGTTGTAGAGTGTTCGAAATTAGTACATTTAGCGCTTTTGTTTTTTCAATGTTTTTCCTTTATATTATATAGCATGTTATAGATTATACTTACTTTGTGCTCTATAGTTCTAATTGCAGTGCTTTTCGTATTTGTTGTAGAGTGTTCGAAATTAGTACATTTAGCGCTTTTGTTTTTTCAATGTTTTTCCTTTATATTATATAGCATGTTATAGATTATACTTACTTTGTGCTCTATAGTTCTAATTGCAGTGCTTTTCGTATTTGTTGTAGAGTGTTCGAAATTAGTACATTTAGCGCTTTTGTTTTTTCAATGTTTTTCCTTTATATTATATAGCATGTTATAGATTATACTTACTTTGTGCTCTATAGTTCTAATTGCAGTGCTTTTCGTATTTGTTGTAGAGTGTTCGAAATTAGTACATTTAGCGCTTTTGTTTTTTCAATGTTTTTCCTTTATATTATATAGCATGTTATAGATTATACTTACTTTGTGCTCTATAGTTCTAATTGCAGTGCTTTTCGTATTTGTTGTAGAGTGTTCGAAATTAGTACATTTAGCGCTTTTGTTTTTTCAATGTTTTTCCTTTATATTATATAGCATGTTATAGATTATACTTACTTTGTGCTCTATAGTTCTAATTGCAGTGCTTTTCGTATTTGTTGTAGAGTGTTCGAAATTAGTACATTTAGCGCTTTTGTTTTTTCAATGTTTTTCCTTTATATTATATAGCATGTTATAGATTATACTTACTTTGTGCTCTATAGTTCTAATTGCAGTGCTTTTCGTATTTGTTGTAGAGTGTTCGAAATTAGTACATTTAGCGCTTTTGTTTTTTCAATGTTTTTCCTTTATATTATATAGCATGTTATAGATTATACTTACTTTGTGCTCTATAGTTCTAATTGCAGTGCTTTTCGTATTTGTTGTAGAGTGTTCGAAATTAGTACATTTAGCGCTTTTGTTTTTTCAATGTTTTTCCTTTATATTATATAGCATGTTATAGATTATACTTACTTTGTGCTCTATAGTTCTAATTGCAGTGCTTTTCGTATTTGTTGTAGAGTGTTCGAAATTAGTACATTTAGCGCTTTTGTTTTTTCAATGTTTTTCCTTTATATTATATAGCATGTTATAGATTATACTTACTTTGTGCTCTATAGTTCTAATTGCAGTGCTTTTCGTATTTGTTGTAGAGTGTTCGAAATTAGTACATTTAGCGCTTTTGTTTTTTCAATGTTTTTCCTTTATATTATATAGCATGTTATAGATTATACTTACTTTGTGCTCTATAGTTCTAATTGCAGTGCTTTTCGTATTTGTTGTAGAGTGTTCGAAATTAGTACATTTAGCGCTTTTGTTTTTTCAATGTTTTTCCTTTATATTATATAGCATGTTATAGATTATACTTACTTTGTGCTCTATAGTTCTAATTGCAGTGCTTTTCGTATTTGTTGTAGAGTGTTCGAAATTAGTACATTTAGCGCTTTTGTTTTTTCAATGTTTTTCCTTTATATTATATAGCATGTTATAGATTATACTTACTTTGTGCTCTATAGTTCTAATTGCAGTGCTTTTCGTATTTGTTGTAGAGTGTTCGAAATTAGTACATTTAGCGCTTTTGTTTTTTCAATGTTTTTCCTTTATATTATATAGCATGTTATAGATTATACTTACTTTGTGCTCTATAGTTCTAATTGCAGTGCTTTTCGTATTTGTTGTAGAGTGTTCGAAATTAGTACATTTAGCGCTTTTGTTTTTTCAATGTTTTTCCTTTATATTATATAGCATGTTATAGATTATACTTACTTTGTGCTCTATAGTTCTAATTGCAGTGCTTTTCGTATTTGTTGTAGAGTGTTCGAAATTAGTACATTTAGCGCTTTTGTTTTTTCAATGTTTTTCCTTTATATTATATAGCATGTTATAGATTATACTTACTTTGTGCTCTATAGTTCTAATTGCAGTGCTTTTCGTATTTGTTGTAGAGTGTTCGAAATTAGTACATTTAGCGCTTTTGTTTTTTCAATGTTTTTCCTTTATATTATATAGCATGTTATAGATTATACTTACTTTGTGCTCTATAGTTCTAATTGCAGTGCTTTTCGTATTTGTTGTAGAGTGTTCGAAATTAGTACATTTAGCGCTTTTGTTTTTTCAATGTTTTTCCTTTATATTATATAGCATGTTATAGATTATACTTACTTTGTGCTCTATAGTTCTAATTGCAGTGCTTTTCGTATTTGTTGTAGAGTGTTCGAAATTAGTACATTTAGCGCTTTTGTTTTTTCAATGTTTTTCCTTTATATTATATAGCATGTTATAGATTATACTTACTTTGTGCTCTATAGTTCTAATTGCAGTGCTTTTCGTATTTGTTGTAGAGTGTTCGAAATTAGTACATTTAGCGCTTTTGTTTTTTCAATGTTTTTCCTTTATATTATATAGCATGTTATAGATTATACTTACTTTGTGCTCTATAGTTCTAATTGCAGTGCTTTTCGTATTTGTTGTAGAGTGTTCGAAATTAGTACATTTAGCGCTTTTGTTTTTTCAATGTTTTTCCTTTATATTATATAGCATGTTATAGATTATACTTACTTTGTGCTCTATAGTTCTAATTGCAGTGCTTTTCGTATTTGTTGTAGAGTGTTCGAAATTAGTACATTTAGCGCTTTTGTTTTTTCAATGTTTTTCCTTTATATTATATAGCATGTTATAGATTATACTTACTTTGTGCTCTATAGTTCTAATTGCAGTGCTTTTCGTATTTGTTGTAGAGTGTTCGAAATTAGTACATTTAGCGCTTTTGTTTTTTCAATGTTTTTCCTTTATATTATATAGCATGTTATAGATTATACTTACTTTGTGCTCTATAGTTCTAATTGCAGTGCTTTTCGTATTTGTTGTAGAGTGTTCGAAATTAGTACATTTAGCGCTTTTGTTTTTTCAATGTTTTTCCTTTATATTATATAGCATGTTATAGATTATACTTACTTTGTGCTCTATAGTTCTAATTGCAGTGCTTTTCGTATTTGTTGTAGAGTGTTCGAAATTAGTACATTTAGCGCTTTTGTTTTTTCAATGTTTTTCCTTTATATTATATAGCATGTTATAGATTATACTTACTTTGTGCTCTATAGTTCTAATTGCAGTGCTTTTCGTATTTGTTGTAGAGTGTTCGAAATTAGTACATTTAGCGCTTTTGTTTTTTCAATGTTTTTCCTTTATATTATATAGCATGTTATAGATTATACTTACTTTGTGCTCTATAGTTCTAATTGCAGTGCTTTTCGTATTTGTTGTAGAGTGTTCGAAATTAGTACATTTAGCGCTTTTGTTTTTTCAATGTTTTTCCTTTATATTATATAGCATGTTATAGATTATACTTACTTTGTGCTCTATAGTTCTAATTGCAGTGCTTTTCGTATTTGTTGTAGAGTGTTCGAAATTAGTACATTTAGCGCTTTTGTTTTTTCAATGTTTTTCCTTTATATTATATAGCATGTTATAGATTATACTTACTTTGTGCTCTATAGTTCTAATTGCAGTGCTTTTCGTATTTGTTGTAGAGTGTTCGAAATTAGTACATTTAGCGCTTTTGTTTTTTCAATGTTTTTCCTTTATATTATATAGCATGTTATAGATTATACTTACTTTGTGCTCTATAGTTCTAATTGCAGTGCTTTTCGTATTTGTTGTAGAGTGTTCGAAATTAGTACATTTAGCGCTTTTGTTTTTTCAATGTTTTTCCTTTATATTATATAGCATGTTATAGATTATACTTACTTTGTGCTCTATAGTTCTAATTGCAGTGCTTTTCGTATTTGTTGTAGAGTGTTCGAAATTAGTACATTTAGCGCTTTTGTTTTTTCAATGTTTTTCCTTTATATTATATAGCATGTTATAGATTATACTTACTTTGTGCTCTATAGTTCTAATTGCAGTGCTTTTCGTATTTGTTGTAGAGTGTTCGAAATTAGTACATTTAGCGCTTTTGTTTTTTCAATGTTTTTCCTTTATATTATATAGCATGTTATAGATTATACTTACTTTGTGCTCTATAGTTCTAATTGCAGTGCTTTTCGTATTTGTTGTAGAGTGTTCGAAATTAGTACATTTAGCGCTTTTGTTTTTTCAATGTTTTTCCTTTATATTATATAGCATGTTATAGATTATACTTACTTTGTGCTCTATAGTTCTAATTGCAGTGCTTTTCGTATTTGTTGTAGAGTGTTCGAAATTAGTACATTTAGCGCTTTTTTTTTTTCAATGTTTTTCCTTTATATTATATAGCATGTTATAGATTATACTTACTTTGTGCTCTATAGTTCTAATTGCAGTGCTTTTCGTATTTGTTGTAGAGTGTTCGAAATTAGTACATTTAGCGCTTTTGTTTTTTCAATGTTTTTCCTTTATATTATATAGCATGTTATAGATTATACTTACTTTGTGCTCTATAGTTCTAATTGCAGTGCTTTTCGTATTTGTTGTAGAGTGTTCGAAATTAGTACATTTAGCGCTTTTGTTTTTTCAATGTTTTTCCTTTATATTATATAGCATGTTATAGATTATACTTACTTTGTGCTCTATAGTTCTAATTGCAGTGCTTTTCGTATTTGTTGTAGAGTGTTCGAAATTAGTACATTTAGCGCTTTTGTTTTTTCAATGTTTTTCCTTTATATTATATAGCATGTTATAGATTATACTTACTTTGTGCTCTATAGTTCTAATTGCAGTGCTTTTCGTATTTGTTGTAGAGTGTTCGAAATTAGTACATTTAGCGCTTTTGTTTTTTCAATGTTTTTCCTTTATATTATATAGCATGTTATAGATTATACTTACTTTGTGCTCTATAGTTCTAATTGCAGTGCTTTTCGTATTTGTTGTAGAGTGTTCGAAATTAGTACATTTAGCGCTTTTGTTTTTTCAATGTTTTTCCTTTATATTATATAGCATGTTATAGATTATACTTACTTTGTGCTCTATAGTTCTAATTGCAGTGCTTTTCGTATTTGTTGTAGAGTGTTCGAAATTAGTACATTTAGCGCTTTTGTTTTTTCAATGTTTTTCCTTTATATTATATAGCATGTTATAGATTATACTTACTTTGTGCTCTATAGTTCTAATTGCAGTGCTTTTCGTATTTGTTGTAGAGTGTTCGAAATTAGTACATTTAGCGCTTTTGTTTTTTCAATGTTTTTCCTTTATATTATATAGCATGTTATAGATTATACTTACTTTGTGCTCTATAGTTCTAATTGCAGTGCTTTTCGTATTTGTTGTAGAGTGTTCGAAATTAGTACATTTAGCGCTTTTGTTTTTTCAATGTTTTTCCTTTATATTATATAGCATGTTATAGATTATACTTACTTTGTGCTCTATAGTTCTAATTGCAGTGCTTTTCGTATTTGTTGTAGAGTGTTCGAAATTAGTACATTTAGCGCTTTTGTTTTTTCAATGTTTTTCCTTTATATTATATAGCATGTTATAGATTATACTTACTTTGTGCTCTATAGTTCTAATTGCAGTGCTTTTCGTATTTGTTGTAGAGTGTTCGAAATTAGTACATTTAGCGCTTTTGTTTTTTCAATGTTTTTCCTTTATATTATATAGCATGTTATAGATTATACTTACTTTGTGCTCTATAGTTCTAATTGCAGTGCTTTTCGTATTTGTTGTAGAGTGTTCGAAATTAGTACATTTAGCGCTTTTGTTTTTTCAATGTTTTTCCTTTATATTATATATAGCATGTTATAGATTATACTTACTTTGTGCTCTATAGTTCTAATTGCAGTGCTTTTCGTATTTGTTGTAGAGTGTTCGAAATTAGTACATTTAGCGCTTTTGTTTTTTCAATGTTTTTCTTTATATTATATAGCATGTTATAGATTATACTTACTTTGTGCTCTATAGTTCTAATTGCAGTGCTTTTCGTATTTGTTGTAGAGTGTTCGAAATTAGTACATTTAGCGCTTTTGTTTTTTCAATGTTTTTCCTTTATATTATATATAGCATGTTATAGATTATACTTACTTTGTGCTCTATAGTTCTAATTGCAGTGCTTTTCGTATTTGTTGTAGAGTGTTCGAAATTAGTACATTTAGCGCTTTTGTTTTTTCAATGTTTTCCTTTATAGCATGTTATAGATTATACTTACTTTGTGCTCTATAGTTCTAATTGCAGTGCTTTTCGTATTTGTTGTAGAGTGTTCGAAATTAGTACATTTAGCGCTTTTGTTTTTTCAATGTTTTTCCTTTATATTATATAGCATGTTATAGATTATACTTACTTTGTGCTCTATAGTTCTAATTGCAGTGCTTTTCGTATTTGTTGTAGAGTGTTCGAAATTAGTACATTTAGCGCTTTTGTTTTTTCAATGTTTTTCCTTTATATTATTGTTACGTATGAAATTTAGAAGCCCAAGGTAAAAGAAAAATGGGCCTGGCAATAGAGTTGATTGAACTGGCTGAAGGACACCGTGAGGAAATCAAGGAAAATAGGTTTATTTCTAAGGAAAATACAGGACGGAAAGACCTCAGGTCGGAAGGTCTTCAGGTCGGGAGGTCCTCAAGACGGAAAGTCCTCAGGACGGAAAGACCTCAGGTCGGAAGGTCTTCAGGTCGGGAGGTCCTCAAGACGGAAAGTCCTCAGGACGGAAAGACCTCAGGTCGGAAGGTCTTCAGGTCGGGAGGTCCTCAAGACGGAAAGTCCTCAGGACGGAAAGACCTCAGGTCGGAAGGTCCTTAGGTCGGGAGGTCCTCAAGACGGAAAGTCATCAGGACGGGAAGTCCGCAGGTCGGGAGGTCCTCAGGTCGGAAAGTCCGCAGGTCGAAAAGTTCTCAGGTCGGAACTCTGCGGCGGGACCAACAAGTCGGATGGTTTGTTAGTCGGGATGTCTGTAGCTAATCCAAACAAGTCAGATGGTTTGCAAGTCGGGAGGATTGGCAGTCGGGCCAAAAGGGCGGAAGGTCTGTGGTCGGCTCAAAGAGTGAAATATAGTGACAATTTTGGTCCGCTGAGGACACGTGTCAGCAGGAGAAGGGTTGGAAGACGGTTGGAAAGGAGACGTTGTAACCGTTCGGGCGACGGTTTTCAGTACAGTTTCCCAGAGAATATTTAAGGTTTGGATCATCATTTGGCAGGGCATCTTCAATCAACTTCAACAAAGCAAAGTCAGATTTGGGGATCACCACTTTAAATTTCAGTCTTTTATTTTCCAGTTTATTTTCTGTACCATACAGTGTTTAGAGATTCCTAATCTCAGGCACTAATTAATCAAGTTTAAGGATATTTTCTATATCTTTGAATTTTACTTTATTTTTGTTGAAAAATTACATCAACAAATTGGCGACCACAGTGGGAGCAAGACAAAATTGCTCATTCCAATTCCGGCGATAATTTCATACGTCTTAGATCCGGCCGAATCATCGGAAGGGTCCATATGGCAGGTTCACAACCTCAATCATCTTCGGCACCGGCGGGAGAATCCGTTCCACCACCTATTGTGCCAAATGCCGGGGAAAACCCACAACCACCAACTGATTGGAGGTCTTATGTTCAACAAATGAACAACCAGCAAACTTTGGTTATGCAGAACATGTTGCGTGAGCAACAGAATCTGATGCAGAACATGTTAGATCAAGCACTGTCAAGGGTTAGTCTTCAACCCACTCAAACTCCACCAGGAGTATCACCATCCAGACTACAGGCAAATTTCGCAGGGCCATCATTCGTGGATAGTGCATTTCCAAGTGCCACAAATCCCAACCGAACGGATAGGGGAAAATCTCCTCTGACTTTTCCAAACACTGTTCCGCTGGGACCAAGGGTTTCCAGTCCGCAGCCGAACAATACAAGGGAGGACAGGCCTGGAGGATATATACATGATCCTATTCATATTCCTGTGCAGGATCCTTTCCATGTTCCTGATCATCAACGCTTTCATGTAGATCCTGATGAGATTGCACATATATTAAGGGATCAGTTTGGGCTAACTCCTCAGATGGCTAACCGCCCTGCATATCAGAGACCTTTCCCAGAAAGGATCATTAATGAACACCCCCTCCCAAGGAATTATCGACCACCCGATTTTCATGCATTCTCAGGGGAGGACGGATCTTCCACCATAGAACATGTTGGTCGGTTCACAGCACAATTGGGAGAAGTTGGCAATAACCCTTTTTATAAGTTGCAACTGTTTGGTTTATCTCTTACTAGAACAGCGTTTTCGTGGTTTGCAAGTCTGCCTCCTGGACAAATTCAGACATGGGAAGGACTGGAGATGGCATTTCATGCCAGATTCTTCAATCCTTTACCAATTGTTTCTTTAACTGATTTACTAGAATTGAGACAGTATCCAGAAGAATCTGCTTCACAGTTTATAGAAAGGGTGCGATTGATGAAAGGGCGATGTCCTACGGTAATCAGTGAGAAAGAGATGACCAATTTAGTGGTCCGGAATATGCATACTCGCTTAAGAAAGGCACTCACTGCCCTGGATGTTGAGGATTTGGCAAGTCTTGCATCTAAGGCTGGACGTTTAGAGTCTTTGTTCAGAGAGGAAGATCAGAATAACAGGCGTAATAGAGGCCAACATATGGCGAGTATGGGAACAGAAACATGTGACTTTGATTTTAATCAGTCAGAAGAGATGGCAGCCGAAATCCTTTCTGGAAAACCTTATGTATGCCCCAAATTGAAGCCAGTACCAGGATCTGAAGGAAAGGATCAACCGACGTTTGATAGTTCGAAAGCTGACGAAATCTTTGATATCCTGTTGACTGATGGCCAGATCCGTATTCCAAAGGGGCAAAGATTGGCCACTAAAGAAGAAATCAAAGGGAGACCATATTGTAAGTGGCATAATTCTTTCACACACAATACAAGTCAGTGTACTCATTTCAGGAAGGAAATTCAAAAGGCCATCAAGACAGGTCGGCTCAAGTACATCACTCTAGGTGTAGACCAGCAACCGTTTCCGAAAGTAACAACGGCAATGGTTGACATCCAACCAAGTTCGGAAACAGGGAAAAATTCGGCCAATAGTGGACAAACAGGGGAACGAACTCAGGCAAGCCCCGGAACAAAAAGAGGAAGTCAGCCAAACAGTGGCCGACCGGAAGAACGACTCAAAGTTTGTGAAAAGCCAGTCGCTGAAAAATGGGACCATCCAGACGGTTCTTTTAATGTGGAGGTGAAAGAAAAGGTTTTAGTGCGTGACCACCCGACCAGAAAAACAGGGTCAGTCGGGAACAATTGGGCTCGAAATAAAAAGCCTTTACCAGTTGATATAGATCCTCGTTTCCCAGGTATGAATCGTACACAGATTCGCAATGCCAAACGCAGGTATGCTGCGAAGTATGGGAAACGAGTTCCTTCAGCAAAACAACTAACCGACGAACAAAAAGCAGCCGACCACTTGGCAGGAGATCAGTCCATTAGAGTCTTTACAGAACAAACAACCAACGAGCAGGGAGCAGCCATTCAATCTCCAAAAAGTCGGTCCAGTCGGGTCTGTTCAAGAAAGCAACCGAACGACGGATTAGGCGCTTCAGATTATACCAAAGGAAGTTCGTCGGGACAGGGGAAAGGTAAAGGAATATCAGATGAAATAATTAGAGGTTTTAGATGCCAACATTGTGAACGGATCAACATCAATCCATCTCCTGAAGAATTCCGTATAGAATCTTTGACGGTTCAATCTCGGAATAAGACAAAGGAAGAAGTTGTAACTACAGAGGAAAATTCGAGATCTGTTAAATCTCGTCTGGGGCCACGAATCCCTTGTCGAATGACAGAGATTAATCAGATGAGAGATGAACCGATGTGGGCGAGTCTGGTAGATGATACTATGGACGAACCTTTATGGGCATTCTTGGCAGATGATGAATTAGAGGAAACAGAGTGGGCAAAGACTTCAGATTCCGAGTCTCAGTCGGAGACACCTTCGATAGTGTTTCCTCCTATTCCAGAGGGTGCGATCTCCCATTTGAAACCTCTGTATGTTAATGCTCACATTTGCGGGAAACCAATCACAAAGGTTTTTGTGGATAATGGAGCAGTCTTTAATGTTATGCCATTGAAGACTCTCAAGAAGCTAGGGAAAGGAATTCATGATCTGTCTCCTGTGGAATTCGAAATGACAAGTTTTACAGGGCAGCCGACCAAGCCTGAAGGTATGATGGTTGCCACAATTGAAGTCGGACCAAAAAAGATCTCCACTGTTTTCTTTATTGTGGACGCAGATACTACATACTCTCTCTTGCTGGGAAGAGACTGGATTCATGCCTCTCAATGTGTGCCATCAACACTGCACCAACAATTAATGTTCTGGGAAGGAAATCAGGTCTTCAAAATGGAAGCAAATGACAACCCATTCGATGTATCAGAACAAGTTGAAGAGTCAGTTTTTTATTCCAGTCATTTGGCTCCGATGTCTCAGTTGTATATGGCCAGGGAATACCCAAACAAGGGTTATAAAGTCACTGGCCAGAACTCGATGTTCTATTAAAAGAACAACTTTATTGTATGGCTCATGATAAAGCCACACCCATTCCCGTATAATTTGTTTGTTATGGATGATACAAGTTTAGAAGTATGTAGTTCTCTTATTAATAAGTTCTATTTAAAGCAGTTATTACATAAAGCAGAAAATAGTAAAGAGATTCTTGATGTTCACCTCCAAGAAGATGAACAATTTCGTTGGCCTGATTTATTAGAAAAAACAGAACCAACAGCTTCATCACAAGACCCATTATTGGAGTTTAATTTAGGAACCGAATTGGTTCCAAAAGTGATCAGGCTAAGTGGTTATTTGTCTAAAGAGCAACAAACAATGATGCTCGAAGTTATTAGAAACAACATTGATTGTTTAGCATGGGATTATTCAGAAATGCCTGGTTTGACAAGAAGTCTAATAGAGCATCGATTGCCTATCAAGGAAGGTTGCAAACCTTACAAACAACCTCCAAGGCGAATGAGCCCGGATCTGATGCCTCAAATCAAGGAAGAAATCCAAAAACTTCTCAAAGTGGGTTTCATTCAGCCTTGCCGTTATGCGGAGTGGCTGGCTAACATTGTGCCAGTGGTCAAGAAAAATGGTAAGATAAGGATATGCATCGATTTCAGGGATTTGAATCTAGCTACCCCTAAGGACGAATATGTGATGCCTATGGCCGACATGTTGATAGATGCAGCAGCAGGGCATAAAGTCCTTAGTTTGATGGATGGTTATGCAGGTTATAACCAAATATTTCTGGCAGAAGAAGACATTCCTAAGACAGCATTCAGGTGCCCAGGGGCTTTAGGTATTTATGAATGGACAGTCATGCCATTCGGGTTAAAGAATGCAGGGGCAACTTACCAAAGAGCCATGAATTCAATCTTTCATGATTTAATTGGCAAATCTATGGAAGTTTATATTGATGATGTTATTGTTAAATCCTCCAGTTTTAACGAACATTTGAGAAATCTTGAAGAGGCATTCGAAAGAATGAAGAAGTACAAGTTGAAGATGAATCCAACCAAGTGTGCTTTTGGAATATCAGCTGGGAGCTTTTTAGGATTTTTAGTTCATGAGAGAGGAATTGAAATCGATGCTAATAAGGCTAAAGCCATTCTTGACAGTCGGCCACCCAAGACGGTTAAAGAAATCCAAAGTCTTTTGGGTAAGGTGAATTATTTGAGGCGTTTCATTTCTAATGCTGCTGGCAAGGTCAGACCCATTACTAAATTGTTGAAAGCTGGAAAAAATGCTTTTGAATGGGGTCCAGATCAACAGACGGCTTTAGATGCTATCAAGCAGGCATTGGTTCACCCTCCAGTCTTGATGCCTCCTAAACAAGGTCGGCCGCTCAAACTTTATTTGGCAAATACATATGAAGTGGTTAGCTGTTTATTGGCACAGGATGGTGATGACGGGAAGGAAAGGGCAATCTACTATCTCAGTAAAACCCTTACAGGACCAGAACTGAATTACACTATGCCAGAAAAAATGTGTTATTCATTGGTCTTCGCTTGCACTAAACTCGAGCATTATTTGCTGCCCAGAAGAATTGAGGTCATATCAAAGGTGGATCTCATCAAATTGATTTTACAGAGACCTACTATGAAGGGCAGACTCATGAAGTGGGCCATCAAATTGGCTCCTTTTGATCTTCAACATTCCCCTTTGAGGGCAATCAAGGGACAAGCAGTAGCCGACTTCTTAGCAGAATTCTCACAAGTCGGATATTCTCTTTGTGATAGTGTCCGACCACTTAGTTGTTCATCATATCTGAATAATCTACAGGTCGGATGTGTGCCTTATATAAGTACCAGAACATGGTTGATGTTCTTTGATGGTTCTACCTCTGGAAACAAATCAGGGGCAGGGGTCTTTTTGCAAGGACCTGACGGTCAAAAGATCAACTTACAACTACGATTGGAAGCCATGACCCATAATTCGGCAGAATATGAAGCTTTAATTTTGGGTTTGGAGGCTTTAATAGCCAGGAAGGTCCAGTCTGTAATCATAAGAGGGGATTCTCAACTAGTAATCAACCAGGTAAACAATCAATATGTTTGCAATTACCCTCATCTTCGCAGATACAGGGACATTGTGGGTCGGTTACTGACAAAAATCTCAGAAGTAATAATTGAGTTCATTCCAAGGAAAGAAAACCAACGTGCTGATGAGTTGGCTCAAAGGGCCTGTAAAGGAATTCTGGAGGATATGTGGTCGGAGGTCAAGTCGGACATAGAAGGAAAGACAGACCAAATATGTGATCGAATGGTCGGACAAGAGACTGTCGGACAGGAGCCCGACTGCGTAGTTACTGTCGGACTGGGGCAGGAGCCCGACTGCGTAGTTACTGTCGGACAGGAGCCCGACGGCATAGTTACTGTCGGACAGGAGCCCGACTGCGTAGTTACTGTCGGACAGGAGCCCGACTGCGTAGTTACTGTCGGACAGGAGCCCGACTGCGTAGTTACTGTCGGACAGGAGCCCGACGGCGTAGTTACAGTCGGACACAAAGATACCAGTGAAACAGTGACCGATTGGAGAACAGAGCTTATCATGTATTTACAAAATCCAGGTGCGAGTGTTTCAATTGCGACACGATTGAAGGCTTTACGTTTTCAATTGATAAATGGAATTTTGTATAAGAGATCATTTGAAGGTTTACTTTTAAATGTTTGGGGTCTAAAGAAGCTCTAGAGGTAATGACAGAAGTACATAGTGGGATATGTGGAGCTCATCGGGCAGGTCTGAATATGAGATGGGCCATTCATCGTTTGGGTTTTTTCTGGCCAAAGATTTTTGAAGATTGCATACAATTTGCCAAAGGCTGCCAGGAATGTCAGAGACATGGAAATTTAAACCATTTGCCAGTAACCGAATTGCAATCTTTGGTAAAACCATGGCCTTTTAAATCATGGGCTATGGATATCATTGGTAAGATACATCCTGCTTCATCGAAACACCATTGTTTCATATTGGTCGCGACTGACTACTTTACCAAATGGGTAGAAGCAGTTGCTTTGAAAAATGTGGATCAGAAAGAAGTGATAGACTTCGTTTTGAACCAAATTATTTACAGATATGGTATTCCTCAGTCTATAACAACCGACCAGGGCCTGGTTTTCACAGGGGAAAAGTTCTCTAGTTTCTTGGCAGAATTTGGTGTTCGATTACACCATTCGTCACCTTATTATCCCCAAGCCAATGGACAAGCGGAAGCAGCAAATAAGATCATTATTGGGATTATAAAGAAGATGGTTGAAGGGAACCCAAGAAAGTGGCATTTGTTATTGTCTCGGGCTTTATGGGCACACAGGAATACCAGAAATACGGCCACAGGGTTCTCACCGTACCAACTCACTTTTGGCCAAGATGCTGTTTTACCAGCCGAAATCCGAGTATCGTCTGGCCGAACAGAATTTACTGATGGTGATCTTACAAAAGAATACCAACAGCTTATGTTGCAACAGTTGGAGGATTTGGATGTTAACCGACTCCATGCAATAGGTCAAAGTGTGAAACAGAGTGAAATCAGAGCAAGGAATTACGGAAAGAAAGTTCTTTACAGGACATTCCAAAAAGGAGACCTAGTCTGGAAGACCATTCTTCCTACATATAAGAAAACTGACCAATTGGGAAAGTGGTCACCGAATTGGGAAGGACCATACATTATTCAAAAAGATATTGGGAATGGCGCTTTCATTATTGTAAATCATGAAGGTAAGAGAGTACATGATTGTATTAATGCTAAATATCTGAAGAGGTATTATCCTGCCTTTTCAGATAACAAAACTGCATGAAACAAAATATTATTCAGAACCCATTTATGGGGTTCGAACCTATTTAAAGGTTCATTTCTGTTAGTCATCATGTATTTGTGAGAAATTTTCTGCCTCTGAATCAGAATTTTCATCCCAATGAGTGGATATTAGTTCTGGTTCTTCTTCAATAAGATCTTCCAAATCTGGTCGGTACCTCTCCCATTGGCTTTGCATTTCGTCTAAATCTTGATTGGTACGTGCTTGCATGTCTGTTATGGCTTGATATTCACGGTCAACAATGGTACGCAATCTTGAAAAGACTTTTCGTTGATTGGAAAATATATTATCCCAACCAAGGTCTGGAAGTATGGTTGCTGCGTGATTTTCAATCAATTCCATGTGATGATGGAGGTCAGGAATGCGGCTAAGGATGTCACGAAGAGGTTCATACCCCTCAATGATTTTTTCCATTAGGCGGATGACGCGATGAATGGTTCTTCTACCTCGTTGGGAGAATCGGAATTTGAAGTCTAGTTGCTTGAGTATATGTAACAAGTCTTCTGCATGGCCTCCAATAGGGTGATTACCTACAAAGAAGGGTTGAAGAACACCTTCCCAGTTGCTTGATGGAACATGAGGTCGGTCGTTCGCCATGTTTGTTAACACTTCAAGTGTTTTGGTTTTCAAAATATGCCTTGGAATTTGTGTGTTTCTTAATATGTGAGAAACATTGTTCTTTTAAGGGAGGAGTTTGTTTCGGTTCCTCAAAAGTTGGAAATTGGAAGGTGATCCTTGTTTTGAGAGAAGAAGGAAAAATATATTACTAAGTCAAATGTTGTTACAGAGGGGGAAGTATTACAAAAGTGCCCCTAGGGCAGTTTTTATATTTGTCCATTTGACTTCATCCCTGGATAGCCTTCTGGTATTAGCAGCCGTCTGATATCTTCTGATGAATTGGGATCGAGCTTGGGTTTTTAGCTCTTGATCCAATTCGGCCTCGTTCTTTGTATACTTCTCAAGCAGACGCTGCTCATTGGTAATTTGATTATCCAGGATAGACTGTTCCTTCCTTAGCTCCTGCAATTCTGCCTCCTTTTTCTGAATGGATTCATCAACTTGAGCCTTCGTGCTAAGGAGACCGCCCAACCTTCCAGTAGTTTGCTGAAGGGATTCTCGGGTCTTAGCCAAAGAATTCTCCAGTGTTGTTTGATCGAAGACAGGCTGGAGGGTTTCGGCTGACAGGAGTCCAATAACTAACACTTCAGTCTTGAGCTCCGTAAGTCTCTCCATCAGCCGATGCAGAATGGGGACGGCTGGCGATTCCGTCGGAGTGTAAAAAAGAAGGCCACCAACCGTCTGAATGAGTTTGTCCAATAAGTCGGATCTTAATTCTGAAAGGGGATGGTTAATGGCCTCGGTGAATATAGTTTGGGCCTCCGCTGGAACCGGAACAGTCGATAGGATAGCTAAGTCCGAAGGCCCCTGCAAGTCTTACAGTTTCAATAAGTATTCCAAGGGAGGTGCAAAATTATTCAGGTGAGATATGTGTCACCTCTGGGCGAACTGCTGTCAGTGAGGGGGGCAACAATGAGGTCGGTCGAGTAGGGCGGACAGCTGGTATAACAGCAGCCGACTCGTCGGCTGCTGCGAATGGTCGCTGAGGTGCCGACCTGGGTCCCTATGGAAAGTAGTATATAAAACAGTTAGTGTTTTTAGAAAGAAACATTGTGGCATGAATTGGTTTAATCTTACCAAATTCACAGAAGTCTCCGAATCGGACGAAGAAAGTTCTTCTATTTCTGGAGGTTGGGCTGCCACAGGTGGTTCTTCTGCCTGCCACTCGATTGCTGGAAGTAGGGCCGCTGCTGGCTGGGCGGCTGCTGGTTGGGCAGCTGCATCTAGAGCCACTGCAGCCGGTATCTCAGGAGCAACTGGGATAGCCGCAGCTGAGGCACTTTCGGCTTCCAGCGCGGCTGCATCCGATTGGACTATTTCGGGATCAGCAGCAGCAGGGATGTCGTCTTGAGGGTCAGCTTCGGCAAGGGCAGCTGGTTCTTCTTTCGAAATGGATGAGTCTGATGCCATGTATGGCGGTCGACCCATCTGGGAAGTAGTCCCCTCGCTGTCTGAAGAGACCCCTGCTGCTGATGCGATTGGTGAAGGTGTCTGTAAAAAATTATGGAAATGTTGTTGTTAAATACACCAAGGTTGATCATTAGAATCCTAAGTATTGCTGATGAGAGGACTTACTGGTTCTATAGGCAGTGCTGGTAAAGATTGCCTCCTGGTCGGGTGCCTGGCCCGACCGCTCCTCGGTACAGGAGGAAGAGTTTGCCTCCTTGTCGGGTCCTCCGCCCGACTGCTCATTGGCAAAGTGAGAAGTGGAGTAGGGGTTTGGAGAGGAAGTGCCTGAGTCTGGACCAAAGGTACGATTGAATGGTCGGCTGGGGCTGGCGTCGTTTGTGTGGTCGGTGTTACCAAGGTCGGTTCTGGTGAATGAAATGAGTGAAATCAAAGTTAAGATATAGTGAATTGGTTCACGGTTTTCAGAAAAATTACCTATTCGGGGTCGGGTCCTTGCTGACGTCCTAGTAGTTCCAAGGTCCGCCGGAGCTTGCTGGTCGGCCCCAGAGGTCGGGGGTGTTTGCAGCTGGGAAGCTTTCCTTTTCCGCATTGGAACGCTAGATCCGATTCCCGGGGCGGCTGTTTGTTGCTGAGTGCTAGTATGTCTAGCCGCCCCTAGAACCAATCCTTGGGGGGGAAGGAGTACGTTCAGCAACCGATCCTCATCAGGGGAAATCAGGGGCCATACAACCGACCACCATTCATTGAATGTATCTACAGTCTCAGGGTTGGAGCGGAAAGGAATATAAGAATTGGAAACTATATACGTGGTGAGCTGGGAGATATAAGAAGGGATTGAATTAGGTAGGACTCGTCGGTCAGGACTTTGAAAAATTATATGAGGACAAGCGACGGGTCCAGGGATACCTTGGCAGCAGCCGAACTGGCGCGCCATGAATTGAGGTTCGTAATTAAAGGTGCAAAAAGTTTTTTGCCCTTTTTTATCAAGTTTTTTACTGCTAAAAAGAGACCTGGGTTTGAGGGCAACGTCCCAGGCAAAAGGATAAGTGGGATGAGGACAAGGCTCAGGAGTCGGAAGAGGATTTGGTGCCGGAAAAGGCCAAAAGTGGTCGGGAGCATAACCCGCATATTTTTTATACATAGAAAATCGAGAGTTACTGCGGGTATCTGTCAAAATTGTGGTTATTATTGGGTCGGAGGATTGGAGTTTACTGCGTCCTGAGCAGAGTCGGTTGAGGGCTAATCCCAAATGTTTTTCGGATATTGGCATAGTGGGTGGAGATCCTAAGTTGAACGCGTTGGGGAAGTAAAGACGGAACCAAAGTTCTAAAAACCAAAAAGGACCCGACGCGGCGGTGTCTAATTTTCTATTATCATTATCTGTTAAACGAAGGCTAACTCTAGTGAGTCCTTCAAACAGATTGGCTAAAAACAGAGTGCCAAGGGAAAAGAACCGACCTGACGCGATATGAATGGCCAGGTCGAGATGAGAAGAAAGAACGCATTTAGAAGGGGAAACAATGACGTACCTACAAAGCCAAAAAAGAATAAAGGCAGTATGCTCCCGGTCGGTCACGGGGGTCCCTGGAGCCCCTTGCTGGTCGGTTGCGAACTTTGTCCAGCCCCATTCCTTCACGCCTTGTAAAGACCACCCTGGATGGTCTTCTGGTGGCTCCTGCCCATCTAGGGCTCCCATCACAGGGTCTTCACCCACGACTGGGAGATGAGCGATCATCGCCACATCCATAAGAGTTGGACCAAAGGGGCCCGACGGTAAGAGAAAAGTCCCATTTTCCGCATTCCAGAAGGCCGACATGGCTAGGAGCACCTTCTCGTGCAGATTGATCGGCATGGTGGACAATAGAATCGCTTGGTCGATTTTTTGAGATCGCCATTGGGTCTGGAAGTGTTCTGATACCCGTCGATACCAAGAGCGATAAGGATCTTTTGGGTCTGTGAGATGGGTTTTGATGCTGTCTCGAATGCGAACTGCTTGGTAGTTAGGGTTGTTGATAGCCAAGGAATTTCGGGATTCCAAAACTTCCCTCATCCGATTTGAGTCTTCAGGAGTAGTGCAGTATGGGCGGATCGTCGGAGTTAGTACTTTCGAGGCTGAAAAGGGGCCCTCTGGGAGGTTTCCGTCGAAGGGAAGGGCAGGAATGTATTGATTCGCCATGGTTAGAGTGGTTGAGGTTGTGATTCACAAAGGCTCGTATTGCGGAAAGGGAAGTTAATCAGGAGTGTTGCAGTAACTGGTGCAGTTGCTAAGGGAATTTTTCAAGAGGGTAGTGATTTATGAACTTCCAAACGTTGATTGATAAATGGCGTTTGAAAGTCCCTTGGCGGCGGGCAAGTTGTTACGTATGAAATTTAGAATTAGGTTAAAAAGCCCAAGGTAAAAGAAAAATGGGCCTGGCAATAGAGTTGATTGAACTGGCTGAAGGACACCGTGAGGAAATCAAGGAAAATAGGTTTATTTCTAAGGAAAATACAGGACGGAAAGACCTCAGGTCGGAAGGTCTTCAGGTCGGAAGGTCCTCAAGACGGAAAGTCCTCAGGACGGAAAGACCTCAGGTCGGAAGGTCTTCAGGTCGGGAGGTCCTCAAGACGGAAAGTCCTCAGGACGGAAAGACCTCAGGTCGGAAGGTCTTCAGGTCGGGAGGTCCTCAAGACGGAAAGTCCTCAGGACGGAAAGACCTCAGGTCGGAAGGTCCTTAGGTCGGCAGGTCCTCAAGACGGAAAATCATCAGGACGGGAAGTCCGCAGGTCGGGAGGTCCTCAGGTCGGAAAGTCCGCAGGTCGAAAAGTTCTCAGGTCGGAACTCTGCGGCGGGACCAACAAGTCGGATGGTTTGTTAGTCGGGATGTCTGTAGCTAATCCAAACAAGTCAGATGGTTTGCAAGTCGGGAGGATTGGCAGTCGGGCCAAAAGGGCGGAAGGTCTGTGGTCGGCTCAAAGAGTGAAATATAGTGACAATTTTGGTCCGCTGAGGACACGTGTCAGCAGGAGAAGGGTTGGAAGACGGTTGGAAAGGAGACGTTGTAACCGTTCGGGCGACGGTTTTCAGTACAGTTTCCCAGAGAATATTTAAGGGTTTGGATCATCATTTGGCAGGGCATCTTCAATCAACTTCAACAAAGCAAAGTCAGATTTGGGGATCACCACTTTAAATTTCAGTCTTTTATTTTCCAGTTTATTTTCTGTACCATACAGTGTTTAGAGATTCCTAATCTCAGGCACTAATTAATCAAGTTTAAGGATATTTTCTATATCTTTGAATTTTACTTTATTTTTGTTGAAAAATTACATCAACAATTATTATATAGCATGTTATAGATTATACTTACTTTGTGCTCTATAGTTCTAATTGCAGTGCTTTTCGTATTTGTTGTAGAGTGTTCGAAATTAGTACATTTAGCGCTTTTGTTTTTTCAATGTTTTTCCTTTATATTATATAGCATGTTATAGATTATACTTACTTTGTGCTCTATAGTTCTAATTGCAGTGCTTTTCGTATTTGTTGTAGAGTGTTCGAAATTAGTACATTTAGCGCTTTTTTTTTTCAATGTTTTTCCTTTATATTATATAGCATGTTATAGATTATACTTACTTTGTGCTCTATAGTTCTAATTGCAGTGCTTTTCGTATTTGTTGTAGAGTGTTCGAAATTAGTACATTTAGCGCTTTTGTTTTTTCAATGTTTTTCCTTTATATTATATAGCATGTTATAGATTATACTTACTTTGTGCTCTATAGTTCTAATTGCAGTGCTTTTCGTATTTGTTGTAGAGTGTTCGAAATTAGTACATTTAGCGCTTTTGTTTTTTCAATGTTTTTCCTTTATATTATATAGCATGTTATAGATTATACTTACTTTGTGCTCTATAGTTCTAATTGCAGTGCTTTTCGTATTTGTTGTAGAGTGTTCGAAATTAGTACATTTAGCGCTTTTGTTTTTTCAATGTTTTTCCTTTATATTATATAGCATGTTATAGATTATACTTACTTTGTGCTCTATAGTTCTAATTGCAGTGCTTTTCGTATTTGTTGTAGAGTGTTCGAAATTAGTACATTTAGCGCTTTTGTTTTTTCAATGTTTTTCCTTTATATTATATAGCATGTTATAGATTATACTTACTTTGTGCTCTATAGTTCTAATTGCAGTGCTTTTCGTATTTGTTGTAGAGTGTTCGAAATTAGTACATTTAGCGCTTTTGTTTTTTCAATGTTTTTCCTTTATATTATATAGCATGTTATAGATTATACTTACTTTGTGCTCTATAGTTCTAATTGCAGTGCTTTTCGTATTTGTTGTAGAGTGTTCGAAATTAGTACATTTAGCGCTTTTGTTTTTTCAATGTTTTTCCTTTATATTATATAGCATGTTATAGATTATACTTACTTTGTGCTCTATAGTTCTAATTGCAGTGCTTTTCGTATTTGTTGTAGAGTGTTCGAAATTAGTACATTTAGCGCTTTTGTTTTTTCAATGTTTTTCCTTTATATTATATAGCATGTTATAGATTATACTTACTTTGTGCTCTATAGTTCTAATTGCAGTGCTTTTCGTATTTGTTGTAGAGTGTTCGAAATTAGTACATTTAGCGCTTTTGTTTTTTCAATGTTTTTCCTTTATATTATATAGCATGTTATAGATTATACTTACTTTGTGCTCTATAGTTCTAATTGCAGTGCTTTTCGTATTTGTTGTAGAGTGTTCGAAATTAGTACATTTAGCGCTTTTGTTTTTTCAATGTTTTTCCTTTATATTATATAGCATGTTATAGATTATACTTACTTTGTGCTCTATAGTTCTAATTGCAGTGCTTTTCGTATTTGTTGTAGAGTGTTCGAAATTAGTACATTTAGCGCTTTTGTTTTTTCAATGTTTTTCCTTTATATTATATAGCATGTTATAGATTATACTTACTTTGTGCTCTATAGTTCTAATTGCAGTGCTTTTCGTATTTGTTGTAGAGTGTTCGAAATTAGTACATTTAGCGCTTTTGTTTTTTCAATGTTTTTCCTTTATATTATATAGCATGTTATAGATTATACTTACTTTGTGCTCTATAGTTCTAATTGCAGTGCTTTTCGTATTTGTTGTAGAGTGTTCGAAATTAGTACATTTAGCGCTTTTGTTTTTTCAATGTTTTTCCTTTATATTATATAGCATGTTATAGATTATACTTACTTTGTGCTCTATAGTTCTAATTGCAGTGCTTTTCGTATTTGTTGTAGAGTGTTCGAAATTAGTACATTTAGCGCTTTTGTTTTTTCAATGTTTTTCCTTTATATTATATAGCATGTTATAGATTATACTTACTTTGTGCTCTATAGTTCTAATTGCAGTGCTTTTCGTATTTGTTGTAGAGTGTTCGAAATTAGTACATTTAGCGCTTTTGTTTTTTCAATGTTTTTCCTTTATATTATATAGCATGTTATAGATTATACTTACTTTGTGCTCTATAGTTCTAATTGCAGTGCTTTTCGTATTTGTTGTAGAGTGTTCGAAATTAGTACATTTAGCGCTTTTGTTTTTTCAATGTTTTTCCTTTATATTATATAGCATGTTATAGATTATACTTACTTTGTGCTCTATAGTTCTAATTGCAGTGCTTTTCGTATTTGTTGTAGAGTGTTCGAAATTAGTACATTTAGCGCTTTTGTTTTTTCAATGTTTTTCCTTTATATTATATAGCATGTTATAGATTATACTTACTTTGTGCTCTATAGTTCTAATTGCAGTGCTTTTCGTATTTGTTGTAGAGTGTTCGAAATTAGTACATTTAGCGCTTTTGTTTTTTCAATGTTTTTCCTTTATATTATATAGCATGTTATAGATTATACTTACTTTGTGCTCTATAGTTCTAATTGCAGTGCTTTTCGTATTTGTTGTAGAGTGTTCGAAATTAGTACATTTAGCGCTTTTGTTTTTTCAATGTTTTTCCTTTATATTATATAGCATGTTATAGATTATACTTACTTTGTGCTCTATAGTTCTAATTGCAGTGCTTTTCGTATTTGTTGTAGAGTGTTCGAAATTAGTATATTTAGCGCTTTTGTTTTTTCAATGTTTTTCCTTTATATTATATAGCATGTTATAGATTATACTTACTTTGTGCTCTATAGTTCTAATTGCAGTGCTTTTCGTATTTGTTGTAGAGTGTTCGAAATTAGTACATTTAGCGCTTTTGTTTTTTCAATGTTTTTCCTTTATATTATATAGCATGTTATAGATTATACTTACTTTGTGCTCTATAGTTCTAATTGCAGTGCTTTTCGTATTTGTTGTAGAGTGTTCGAAATTAGTATATTTAGCGCTTTTGTTTTTTCAATGTTTTTCCTTTATATTATATAGCATGTTATAGATTATACTTACTTTGTGCTCTATAGTTCTAATTGCAGTGCTTTTCGTATTTGTTGTAGAGTGTTCGAAATTAGTACATTTAGCGCTTTTGTTTTTTCAATGTTTTTCCTTTATATTATATAGCATGTTATAGATTATACTTACTTTGTGCTCTATAGTTCTAATTGCAGTGCTTTTCGTATTTGTTGTAGAGTGTTCGAAATTAGTACATTTAGCGCTTTTGTTTTTTCAATGTTTTTCCTTTATATTATATAGCATGTTATAGATTATACTTACTTTGTGCTCTATAGTTCTAATTGCAGTGCTTTTCGTATTTGTTGTAGAGTGTTCGAAATTAGTACATTTAGCGCTTTTGTTTTTTCAATGTTTTTCCTTTATATTATATAGCATGTTATAGATTATACTTACTTTGTGCTCTATAGTTCTAATTGCAGTGCTTTTCGTATTTGTTGTAGAGTGTTCGAAATTAGTACATTTAGCGCTTTTGTTTTTTCAATGTTTTTCCTTTATATTATATAGCATGTTATAGATTATACTTACTTTGTGCTCTATAGTTCTAATTGCAGTGCTTTTCGTATTTGTTGTAGAGTGTTCGAAATTAGTACATTTAGCGCTTTTGTTTTTTCAATGTTTTTCCTTTATATTATATAGCATGTTATAGATTATACTTACTTTGTGCTCTATAGTTCTAATTGCAGTGCTTTTCGTATTTGTTGTAGAGTGTTCGAAATTAGTACATTTAGCGCTTTTGTTTTTTCAATGTTTTTCCTTTATATTATATAGCATGTTATAGATTATACTTACTTTGTGCTCTATAGTTCTAATTGCAGTGCTTTTCGTATTTGTTGTAGAGTGTTCGAAATTAGTACATTTAGCGCTTTTGTTTTTTCAATGTTTTTCCTTTATATTATATAGCATGTTATAGATTATACTTACTTTGTGCTCTATAGTTCTAATTGCAGTGCTTTTCGTATTTGTTGTAGAGTGTTCGAAATTAGTACATTTAGCGCTTTTGTTTTTTCAATGTTTTTCCTTTATATTATATAGCATGTTATAGATTATACTTACTTTGTGCTCTATAGTTCTAATTGCAGTGCTTTTCGTATTTGTTGTAGAGTGTTCGAAATTAGTACATTTAGCGCTTTTGTTTTTTCAATGTTTTTCCTTTATATTATATAGCATGTTATAGATTATACTTACTTTGTGCTCTATAGTTCTAATTGCAGTGCTTTTCGTATTTGTTGTAGAGTGTTCGAAATTAGTACATTTAGCGCTTTTGTTTTTTCAATGTTTTTCCTTTATATTATATAGCATGTTATAGATTATACTTACTTTGTGCTCTATAGTTCTAATTGCAGTGCTTTTCGTATTTGTTGTAGAGTGTTCGAAATTAGTACATTTAGCGCTTTTGTTTTTTCAATGTTTTTCCTTTATATTATATAGCATGTTATAGATTATACTTACTTTGTGCTCTATAGTTCTAATTGCAGTGCTTTTCGTATTTGTTGTAGAGTGTTCGAAATTAGTACATTTAGCGCTTTTGTTTTTTCAATGTTTTTCCTTTATATTATATAGCATGTTATAGATTATACTTACTTTGTGCTCTATAGTTCTAATTGCAGTGCTTTTCGTATTTGTTGTAGAGTGTTCGAAATTAGTACATTTAGCGCTTTTGTTTTTTCAATGTTTTTCCTTTATATTATATAGCATGTTATAGATTATACTTACTTTGTGCTCTATAGTTCTAATTGCAGTGCTTTTCGTATTTGTTGTAGAGTGTTCGAAATTAGTACATTTAGCGCTTTTGTTTTTTCAATGTTTTTCCTTTATATTATATAGCATGTTATAGATTATACTTACTTTGTGCTCTATAGTTCTAATTGCAGTGCTTTTCGTATTTGTTGTAGAGTGTTCGAAATTAGTACATTTAGCGCTTTTGTTTTTTCAATGTTTTTCCTTTATATTATATAGCATGTTATAGATTATACTTACTTTGTGCTCTATAGTTCTAATTGCAGTGCTTTTCGTATTTGTTGTAGAGTGTTCGAAATTAGTACATTTAGCGCTTTTGTTTTTTCAATGTTTTTCCTTTATATTATATAGCATGTTATAGATTATACTTACTTTGTGCTCTATAGTTCTAATTGCAGTGCTTTTCGTATTTGTTGTAGAGTGTTCGAAATTAGTACATTTAGCGCTTTTGTTTTTTCAATGTTTTTCCTTTATATTATATAGCATGTTATAGATTATACTTACTTTGTGCTCTATAGTTCTAATTGCAGTGCTTTTCGTATTTGTTGTAGAGTGTTCGAAATTAGTACATTTAGCGCTTTTGTTTTTTCAATGTTTTTCCTTTATATTATATAGCATGTTATAGATTATACTTACTTTGTGCTCTATAGTTCTAATTGCAGTGCTTTTCGTATTTGTTGTAGAGTGTTCGAAATTAGTACATTTAGCGCTTTTGTTTTTTCAATGTTTTTCCTTTATATTATATAGCATGTTATAGATTATACTTACTTTGTGCTCTATAGTTCTAATTGCAGTGCTTTTCGTATTTGTTGTAGAGTGTTCGAAATTAGTACATTTAGCGCTTTTGTTTTTTCAATGTTTTTCCTTTATATTATATAGCATGTTATAGATTATACTTACTTTGTGCTCTATAGTTCTAATTGCAGTGCTTTTCGTATTTGTTGTAGAGTGTTCGAAATTAGTACATTTAGCGCTTTTGTTTTTTCAATGTTTTTCCTTTATATTATATAGCATGTTATAGATTATACTTACTTTGTGCTCTATAGTTCTAATTGCAGTGCTTTTCGTATTTGTTGTAGAGTGTTCGAAATTAGTACATTTAGCGCTTTTGTTTTTTCAATGTTTTTCCTTTATATTATATAGCATGTTATAGATTATACTTACTTTGTGCTCTATAGTTCTAATTGCAGTGCTTTTCGTATTTGTTGTAGAGTGTTCGAAATTAGTACATTTAGCGCTTTTGTTTTTTCAATGTTTTTCCTTTATATTATATAGCATGTTATAGATTATACTTACTTTGTGCTCTATAGTTCTAATTGCAGTGCTTTTCGTATTTGTTGTAGAGTGTTCGAAATTAGTACATTTAGCGCTTTTGTTTTTTCAATGTTTTTCCTTTATATTATATAGCATGTTATAGATTATACTTACTTTGTGCTCTATAGTTCTAATTGCAGTGCTTTTCGTATTTGTTGTAGAGTGTTCGAAATTAGTACATTTAGCGCTTTTGTTTTTTCAATGTTTTTCCTTTATATTATATAGCATGTTATAGATTATACTTACTTTGTGCTCTATAGTTCTAATTGCAGTGCTTTTCGTATTTGTTGTAGAGTGTTCGAAATTAGTACATTTAGCGCTTTTGTTTTTTCAATGTTTTTCCTTTATATTATATAGCATGTTATAGATTATACTTACTTTGTGCTCTATAGTTCTAATTGCAGTGCTTTTCGTATTTGTTGTAGAGTGTTCGAAATTAGTACATTTAGCGCTTTTGTTTTTTCAATGTTTTTCCTTTATATTATATAGCATGTTATAGATTATACTTACTTTGTGCTCTATAGTTCTAATTGCAGTGCTTTTCGTATTTGTTGTAGAGTGTTCGAAATTAGTACATTTAGCGCTTTTGTTTTTTCAATGTTTTTCCTTTATATTATATAGCATGTTATAGATTATACTTACTTTGTGCTCTATAGTTCTAATTGCAGTGCTTTTCGTATTTGTTGTAGAGTGTTCGAAATTAGTACATTTAGCGCTTTTGTTTTTTCAATGTTTTTCCTTTATATTATATAGCATGTTATAGATTATACTTACTTTGTGCTCTATAGTTCTAATTGCAGTGCTTTTCGTATTTGTTGTAGAGTGTTCGAAATTAGTACATTTAGCGCTTTTGTTTTTTCAATGTTTTTCCTTTATATTATATAGCATGTTATAGATTATACTTACTTTGTGCTCTATAGTTCTAATTGCAGTGCTTTTCGTATTTGTTGTAGAGTGTTCGAAATTAGTACATTTAGCGCTTTTGTTTTTTCAATGTTTTTCCTTTATATTATATAGCATGTTATAGATTATACTTACTTTGTGCTCTATAGTTCTAATTGCAGTGCTTTTCGTATTTGTTGTAGAGTGTTCGAAATTAGTACATTTAGCGCTTTTGTTTTTTCAATGTTTTTCCTTTATATTATATAGCATGTTATAGATTATACTTACTTTGTGCTCTATAGTTCTAATTGCAGTGCTTTTCGTATTTGTTGTAGAGTGTTCGAAATTAGTACATTTAGCGCTTTTGTTTTTTCAATGTTTTTCCTTTATATTATATAGCATGTTATAGATTATACTTACTTTGTGCTCTATAGTTCTAATTGCAGTGCTTTTCGTATTTGTTGTAGAGTGTTCGAAATTAGTACATTTAGCGCTTTTGTTTTTTCAATGTTTTTCCTTTATATTATATAGCATGTTATAGATTATACTTACTTTGTGCTCTATAGTTCTAATTGCAGTGCTTTTCGTATTTGTTGTAGAGTGTTCGAAATTAGTACATTTAGCGCTTTTGTTTTTTCAATGTTTTTCCTTTATATTATATAGCATGTTATAGATTATACTTACTTTGTGCTCTATAGTTCTAATTGCAGTGCTTTTCGTATTTGTTGTAGAGTGTTCGAAATTAGTACATTTAGCGCTTTTGTTTTTTCAATGTTTTTCCTTTATATTATATAGCATGTTATAGATTATACTTACTTTGTGCTCTATAGTTCTAATTGCAGTGCTTTTCGTATTTGTTGTAGAGTGTTCGAAATTAGTACATTTAGCGCTTTTGTTTTTTCAATGTTTTTCCTTTATATTATATAGCATGTTATAGATTATACTTACTTTGTGCTCTATAGTTCTAATTGCAGTGCTTTTCGTATTTGTTGTAGAGTGTTCGAAATTAGTACATTTAGCGCTTTTGTTTTTTCAATGTTTTTCCTTTATATTATATAGCATGTTATAGATTATACTTACTTTGTGCTCTATAGTTCTAATTGCAGTGCTTTTCGTATTTGTTGTAGAGTGTTCGAAATTAGTACATTTAGCGCTTTTGTTTTTTCAATGTTTTTCCTTTATATTATATAGCATGTTATAGATTATACTTACTTTGTGCTCTATAGTTCTAATTGCAGTGCTTTTCGTATTTGTTGTAGAGTGTTCGAAATTAGTACATTTAGCGCTTTTGTTTTTTCAATGTTTTTCCTTTATATTATATAGCATGTTATAGATTATACTTACTTTGTGCTCTATAGTTCTAATTGCAGTGCTTTTCGTATTTGTTGTAGAGTGTTCGAAATTAGTACATTTAGCGCTTTTGTTTTTTCAATGTTTTTCCTTTATATTATATAGCATGTTATAGATTATACTTACTTTGTGCTCTATAGTTCTAATTGCAGTGCTTTTCGTATTTGTTGTAGAGTGTTCGAAATTAGTACATTTAGCGCTTTTGTTTTTTCAATGTTTTTCCTTTATATTATATAGCATGTTATAGATTATACTTACTTTGTGCTCTATAGTTCTAATTGCAGTGCTTTTCGTATTTGTTGTAGAGTGTTCGAAATTAGTACATTTAGCGCTTTTGTTTTTTCAATGTTTTTCCTTTATATTATATAGCATGTTATAGATTATACTTACTTTGTGCTCTATAGTTCTAATTGCAGTGCTTTTCGTATTTGTTGTAGAGTGTTCGAAATTAGTACATTTAGCGCTTTTGTTTTTTCAATGTTTTTCCTTTATATTATATAGCATGTTATAGATTATACTTACTTTGTGCTCTATAGTTCTAATTGCAGTGCTTTTCGTATTTGTTGTAGAGTGTTCGAAATTAGTACATTTAGCGCTTTTGTTTTTTCAATGTTTTTCCTTTATATTATATAGCATGTTATAGATTATACTTACTTTGTGCTCTATAGTTCTAATTGCAGTGCTTTTCGTATTTGTTGTAGAGTGTTCGAAATTAGTACATTTAGCGCTTTTGTTTTTTCAATGTTTTTCCTTTATATTATATAGCATGTTATAGATTATACTTACTTTGTGCTCTATAGTTCTAATTGCAGTGCTTTTCGTATTTGTTGTAGAGTGTTCGAAATTAGTACATTTAGCGCTTTTGTTTTTTCAATGTTTTTCCTTTATATTATATAGCATGTTATAGATTATACTTACTTTGTGCTCTATAGTTCTAATTGCAGTGCTTTTCGTATTTGTTGTAGAGTGTTCGAAATTAGTACATTTAGCGCTTTTGTTTTTTCAATGTTTTTCCTTTATATTATATAGCATGTTATAGATTATACTTACTTTGTGCTCTATAGTTCTAATTGCAGTGCTTTTCGTATTTGTTGTAGAGTGTTCGAAATTAGTACATTTAGCGCTTTTGTTTTTTCAATGTTTTTCCTTTATATTATATAGCATGTTATAGATTATACTTACTTTGTGCTCTATAGTTCTAATTGCAGTGCTTTTCGTATTTGTTGTAGAGTGTTCGAAATTAGTACATTTAGCGCTTTTGTTTTTTCAATGTTTTTCCTTTATATTATATAGCATGTTATAGATTATACTTACTTTGTGCTCTATAGTTCTAATTGCAGTGCTTTTCGTATTTGTTGTAGAGTGTTCGAAATTAGTACATTTAGCGCTTTTGTTTTTTCAATGTTTTTCCTTTATATTATATAGCATGTTATAGATTATACTTACTTTGTGCTCTATAGTTCTAATTGCAGTGCTTTTCGTATTTGTTGTAGAGTGTTCGAAATTAGTACATTTAGCGCTTTTGTTTTTTCAATGTTTTTCCTTTATATTATATAGCATGTTATAGATTATACTTACTTTGTGCTCTATAGTTCTAATTGCAGTGCTTTTCGTATTTGTTGTAGAGTGTTCGAAATTAGTACATTTAGCGCTTTTGTTTTTTCAATGTTTTTCCTTTATATTATATAGCATGTTATAGATTATACTTACTTTGTGCTCTATAGTTCTAATTGCAGTGCTTTTCGTATTTGTTGTAGAGTGTTCGAAATTAGTACATTTAGCGCTTTTGTTTTTTCAATGTTTTTCCTTTATATTATATAGCATGTTATAGATTATACTTACTTTGTGCTCTATAGTTCTAATTGCAGTGCTTTTCGTATTTGTTGTAGAGTGTTCGAAATTAGTACATTTAGCGCTTTTGTTTTTTCAATGTTTTTCCTTTATATTATATAGCATGTTATAGATTATACTTACTTTGTGCTCTATAGTTCTAATTGCAGTGCTTTTCGTATTTGTTGTAGAGTGTTCGAAATTAGTACATTTAGCGCTTTTGTTTTTTCAATGTTTTTCCTTTATATTATATAGCATGTTATAGATTATACTTACTTTGTGCTCTATAGTTCTAATTGCAGTGCTTTTCGTATTTGTTGTAGAGTGTTCGAAATTAGTACATTTAGCGCTTTTGTTTTTTCAATGTTTTTCCTTTATATTATATAGCATGTTATAGATTATACTTACTTTGTGCTCTATAGTTCTAATTGCAGTGCTTTTCGTATTTGTTGTAGAGTGTTCGAAATTAGTACATTTAGCGCTTTTGTTTTTTCAATGTTTTTCCTTTATATTATATAGCATGTTATAGATTATACTTACTTTGTGCTCTATAGTTCTAATTGCAGTGCTTTTCGTATTTGTTGTAGAGTGTTCGAAATTAGTACATTTAGCGCTTTTGTTTTTTCAATGTTTTTCCTTTATATTATATAGCATGTTATAGATTATACTTACTTTGTGCTCTATAGTTCTAATTGCAGTGCTTTTCGTATTTGTTGTAGAGTGTTCGAAATTAGTACATTTAGCGCTTTTGTTTTTTCAATGTTTTTCCTTTATATTATATAGCATGTTATAGATTATACTTACTTTGTGCTCTATAGTTCTAATTGCAGTGCTTTTCGTATTTGTTGTAGAGTGTTCGAAATTAGTACATTTAGCGCTTTTGTTTTTTCAATGTTTTTCCTTTATATTATATAGCATGTTATAGATTATACTTACTTTGTGCTCTATAGTTCTAATTGCAGTGCTTTTCGTATTTGTTGTAGAGTGTTCGAAATTAGTACATTTAGCGCTTTTGTTTTTTCAATGTTTTTCCTTTATATTATATAGCATGTTATAGATTATACTTACTTTGTGCTCTATAGTTCTAATTGCAGTGCTTTTCGTATTTGTTGTAGAGTGTTCGAAATTAGTACATTTAGCGCTTTTGTTTTTTCAATGTTTTTCCTTTATATTATATAGCATGTTATAGATTATACTTACTTTGTGCTCTATAGTTCTAATTGCAGTGCTTTTCGTATTTGTTGTAGAGTGTTCGAAATTAGTACATTTAGCGCTTTTGTTTTTTCAATGTTTTTCCTTTATATTATATAGCATGTTATAGATTATACTTACTTTGTGCTCTATAGTTCTAATTGCAGTGCTTTTCGTATTTGTTGTAGAGTGTTCGAAATTAGTACATTTAGCGCTTTTGTTTTTTCAATGTTTTTCCTTTATATTATATAGCATGTTATAGATTATACTTACTTTGTGCTCTATAGTTCTAATTGCAGTGCTTTTCGTATTTGTTGTAGAGTGTTCGAAATTAGTACATTTAGCGCTTTTGTTTTTTCAATGTTTTTCCTTTATATTATATAGCATGTTATAGATTATACTTACTTTGTGCTCTATAGTTCTAATTGCAGTGCTTTTCGTATTTGTTGTAGAGTGTTCGAAATTAGTACATTTAGCGCTTTTGTTTTTTCAATGTTTTTCCTTTATATTATATAGCATGTTATAGATTATACTTACTTTGTGCTCTATAGTTCTAATTGCAGTGCTTTTCGTATTTGTTGTAGAGTGTTCGAAATTAGTACATTTAGCGCTTTTGTTTTTTCAATGTTTTTCCTTTATATTATATAGCATGTTATAGATTATACTTACTTTGTGCTCTATAGTTCTAATTGCAGTGCTTTTCGTATTTGTTGTAGAGTGTTCGAAATTAGTACATTTAGCGCTTTTGTTTTTTCAATGTTTTTCCTTTATATTATATAGCATGTTATAGATTATACTTACTTTGTGCTCTATAGTTCTAATTGCAGTGCTTTTCGTATTTGTTGTAGAGTGTTCGAAATTAGTACATTTAGCGCTTTTGTTTTTTCAATGTTTTTCCTTTATATTATATAGCATGTTATAGATTATACTTACTTTGTGCTCTATAGTTCTAATTGCAGTGCTTTTCGTATTTGTTGTAGAGTGTTCGAAATTAGTACATTTAGCGCTTTTGTTTTTTCAATGTTTTTCCTTTATATTATATAGCATGTTATAGATTATACTTACTTTGTGCTCTATAGTTCTAATTGCAGTGCTTTTCGTATTTGTTGTAGAGTGTTCGAAATTAGTACATTTAGCGCTTTTGTTTTTTCAATGTTTTTCCTTTATATTATATAGCATGTTATAGATTATACTTACTTTGTGCTCTATAGTTCTAATTGCAGTGCTTTTCGTATTTGTTGTAGAGTGTTCGAAATTAGTACATTTAGCGCTTTTGTTTTTTCAATGTTTTTCCTTTATATTATATAGCATGTTATAGATTATACTTACTTTGTGCTCTATAGTTCTAATTGCAGTGCTTTTCGTATTTGTTGTAGAGTGTTCGAAATTAGTACATTTAGCGCTTTTGTTTTTTCAATGTTTTTCCTTTATATTATATAGCATGTTATAGATTATACTTACTTTGTGCTCTATAGTTCTAATTGCAGTGCTTTTCGTATTTGTTGTAGAGTGTTCGAAATTAGTACATTTAGCGCTTTTGTTTTTTCAATGTTTTTCCTTTATATTATATAGCATGTTATAGATTATACTTACTTTGTGCTCTATAGTTCTAATTGCAGTGCTTTTCGTATTTGTTGTAGAGTGTTCGAAATTAGTACATTTAGCGCTTTTGTTTTTTCAATGTTTTTCCTTTATATTATATAGCATGTTATAGATTATACTTACTTTGTGCTCTATAGTTCTAATTGCAGTGCTTTTCGTATTTGTTGTAGAGTGTTCGAAATTAGTACATTTAGCGCTTTTGTTTTTTCAATGTTTTTCCTTTATATTATATAGCATGTTATAGATTATACTTACTTTGTGCTCTATAGTTCTAATTGCAGTGCTTTTCGTATTTGTTGTAGAGTGTTCGAAATTAGTACATTTAGCGCTTTTGTTTTTTCAATGTTTTTCCTTTATATTATATAGCATGTTATAGATTATACTTACTTTGTGCTCTATAGTTCTAATTGCAGTGCTTTTCGTATTTGTTGTAGAGTGTTCGAAATTAGTACATTTAGCGCTTTTGTTTTTTCAATGTTTTTCCTTTATATTATATAGCATGTTATAGATTATACTTACTTTGTGCTCTATAGTTCTAATTGCAGTGCTTTTCGTATTTGTTGTAGAGTGTTCGAAATTAGTACATTTAGCGCTTTTGTTTTTTCAATGTTTTTCCTTTATATTATATAGCATGTTATAGATTATACTTACTTTGTGCTCTATAGTTCTAATTGCAGTGCTTTTCGTATTTGTTGTAGAGTGTTCGAAATTAGTACATTTAGCGCTTTTGTTTTTTCAATGTTTTTCCTTTATATTATATAGCATGTTATAGATTATACTTACTTTGTGCTCTATAGTTCTAATTGCAGTGCTTTTCGTATTTGTTGTAGAGTGTTCGAAATTAGTACATTTAGCGCTTTTGTTTTTTCAATGTTTTTCCTTTATATTATATAGCATGTTATAGATTATACTTACTTTGTGCTCTATAGTTCTAATTGCAGTGCTTTTCGTATTTGTTGTAGAGTGTTCGAAATTAGTACATTTAGCGCTTTTGTTTTTTCAATGTTTTTCCTTTATATTATATAGCATGTTATAGATTATACTTACTTTGTGCTCTATAGTTCTAATTGCAGTGCTTTTCGTATTTGTTGTAGAGTGTTCGAAATTAGTACATTTAGCGCTTTTGTTTTTTCAATGTTTTTCCTTTATATTATATAGCATGTTATAGATTATACTTACTTTGTGCTCTATAGTTCTAATTGCAGTGCTTTTCGTATTTGTTGTAGAGTGTTCGAAATTAGTACATTTAGCGCTTTTGTTTTTTCAATGTTTTTCCTTTATATTATATAGCATGTTATAGATTATACTTACTTTGTGCTCTATAGTTCTAATTGCAGTGCTTTTCGTATTTGTTGTAGAGTGTTCGAAATTAGTACATTTAGCGCTTTTGTTTTTTCAATGTTTTTCCTTTATATTATATAGCATGTTATAGATTATACTTACTTTGTGCTCTATAGTTCTAATTGCAGTGCTTTTCGTATTTGTTGTAGAGTGTTCGAAATTAGTACATTTAGCGCTTTTGTTTTTTCAATGTTTTTCCTTTATATTATATAGCATGTTATAGATTATACTTACTTTGTGCTCTATAGTTCTAATTGCAGTGCTTTTCGTATTTGTTGTAGAGTGTTCGAAATTAGTACATTTAGCGCTTTTGTTTTTTCAATGTTTTTCCTTTATATTATATAGCATGTTATAGATTATACTTACTTTGTGCTCTATAGTTCTAATTGCAGTGCTTTTCGTATTTGTTGTAGAGTGTTCGAAATTAGTACATTTAGCGCTTTTGTTTTTTCAATGTTTTTCCTTTATATTATATAGCATGTTATAGATTATACTTACTTTGTGCTCTATAGTTCTAATTGCAGTGCTTTTCGTATTTGTTGTAGAGTGTTCGAAATTAGTACATTTAGCGCTTTTGTTTTTTCAATGTTTTTCCTTTATATTATATAGCATGTTATAGATTATACTTACTTTGTGCTCTATAGTTCTAATTGCAGTGCTTTTCGTATTTGTTGTAGAGTGTTCGAAATTAGTACATTTAGCGCTTTTGTTTTTTCAATGTTTTTCCTTTATATTATATAGCATGTTATAGATTATACTTACTTTGTGCTCTATAGTTCTAATTGCAGTGCTTTTCGTATTTGTTGTAGAGTGTTCGAAATTAGTACATTTAGCGCTTTTGTTTTTTCAATGTTTTTCCTTTATATTATATAGCATGTTATAGATTATACTTACTTTGTGCTCTATAGTTCTAATTGCAGTGCTTTTCGTATTTGTTGTAGAGTGTTCGAAATTAGTACATTTAGCGCTTTTGTTTTTTCAATGTTTTTCCTTTATATTATATAGCATGTTATAGATTATACTTACTTTGTGCTCTATAGTTCTAATTGCAGTGCTTTTCGTATTTGTTGTAGAGTGTTCGAAATTAGTACATTTAGCGCTTTTGTTTTTTCAATGTTTTTCCTTTATATTATATAGCATGTTATAGATTATACTTACTTTGTGCTCTATAGTTCTAATTGCAGTGCTTTTCGTATTTGTTGTAGAGTGTTCGAAATTAGTACATTTAGCGCTTTTGTTTTTTCAATGTTTTTCCTTTATATTATATAGCATGTTATAGATTATACTTACTTTGTGCTCTATAGTTCTAATTGCAGTGCTTTTCGTATTTGTTGTAGAGTGTTCGAAATTAGTACATTTAGCGCTTTTGTTTTTTCAATGTTTTTCCTTTATATTATATAGCATGTTATAGATTATACTTACTTTGTGCTCTATAGTTCTAATTGCAGTGCTTTTCGTATTTGTTGTAGAGTGTTCGAAATTAGTACATTTAGCGCTTTTGTTTTTTCAATGTTTTTCCTTTATATTATATAGCATGTTATAGATTATACTTACTTTGTGCTCTATAGTTCTAATTGCAGTGCTTTTCGTATTTGTTGTAGAGTGTTCGAAATTAGTACATTTAGCGCTTTTGTTTTTTCAATGTTTTTCCTTTATATTATATAGCATGTTATAGATTATACTTACTTTGTGCTCTATAGTTCTAATTGCAGTGCTTTTCGTATTTGTTGTAGAGTGTTCGAAATTAGTACATTTAGCGCTTTTGTTTTTTCAATGTTTTTCCACTACCAAAAAAAGGGCTATTCACCACGGGTTGAGAGTCCGTAACAATAAAATCGTAACAAATAGATATATTAGTTACGACAAAATCCGTGACGAAAAAAAAAAAACCCGGTCAACGTTTTAGGTTCTGTCGTTACGCCAAAAATATCGTAACAAATAATGAGATGGTAGAATTTGGTCAAAATAACATTAGTTACGTAAAGTGTTCGTAACTACTGGTATTTAATTTTTTATTTTTGGAAAAGTTAAATTAAAAAAAAAAAGTAAAATACTGGATTGACGCTTTCATTCCAGAAACGATCAAAATGGACAAAAACGCTATATCATCCCACACTTAGACAAATTAGGGCATCTGGTTCATTTCCCTCGTTCGCTTCTCACAGTCGCCCGCGATCCGATTTCCTGTAGCTGCCGACGACGACGCGCGAGGTGAAATCGATCCGTCCCTGGGATCTACTCCGGCGCACCTCACCCAGGTAAGGTTTTGAAGGTAGCTCGAAAAAGATTTTGTATTACGCGAGGTATCTTCGACAAATTAGGGCATAATCTCATTTCTCCCTTGTAGACAACTCGATCGAGTTTCCTTTCTCTGAACCTGCAGGACGACGAGCATTGTGAAATCAACGGAAACGAGGGATCTACTCCGGCATCTAGGTAAGGTTTTTAAGTTTTCTCCCGAAAGATTTGGTATTACTCCAAAGTTCTTCGCCTCTTTCTTGGTATGGATATAGTCTTACATTTTAACTCCATTTGTTTGGGCTTTATCGTGTGTTACATTTGAGGTGAATTTGTATTCCTTTGTCCAGAAGGAGAGTTTTTTTGGTTGAATTTATTTTTTTGATATTTATCTTTAATTTATAGTTAAACACCAAGTGCAATGCTTTACTGTATGTTAAATTTATGAGGTATTTCTTTGTTCTGGTAGCTTAAATGTTAGATTAAAACATATTAGCTCAATCCTCTTGCTAATTTGTTCAGAATACAAAGTAATACATTACGTCAGGAAACTTAATTCGGCTGTTGGGAAGCATTTAACAAGATTTATGAATTGCGAAATACCTCAAGTTGCATGCTTCTTGAATTGCAGTTCAGTTTTCTGATCGTAGGTAATTTACTATCAGATTTCGTTATCCTGCATTTGTAGTATGCGTATACACATACAGTCACCCATACATATATTCATTATAGCATTTCTATAAATTAAGGATAAAATCCAGGGCTTATTTACACTTTGCATTGAGAGTAGGGAGTAGAGAGTAGAGAGTAAAGGATGAGGGCGAGAGTAGTAATGTGAGAAGAAGATGACGCAAATGCAGTTTTGGTGGAAACAAATACAGTGAATCTTGTGGCTTTGGTGCTGTGTACTATTCCTATTTGTATCCCTCTAATTGGGGTAGAGAGCCATTTCTGTACCTCTCTATATATATATGTATATCTATCTCAAAATTCTTATAGTACACGTCTTCCATCTCAATCTCCATCTTCCAGTCCCATATAGATAGATAGATAGATAGATATAGTGGTTGCAGCATACACACGGATGTCCCCCCCATGCTCCCCATGTCTTGTCAATTTCAGAAACTTTTTCACTTCTTTCTCACTCTCTCTTGCTGCTGATGTGTCTATTTGTGACGGCCCAGCATTTGTGACGGGAAATATATCCATATAATACTATTTACATTGCATCTATGGAAGATTTTTAAGTGGTGAGGGCTGCTGATTTTGGTCCATGTGCCTTAATGTTGTGATAAATTATAATGCTAGCGTCATGAAGAGCATCCATGTTTCCTATTATATCGGTGAAGGTTATGTTGTACTTATATGTTTTCGGTTGCATGTTTTGTTGATGGAATCGCATGTATATTATATTGCTAGATGGATAGGAGTTGGATAGACGATGCGAACCATATCTCCGCTCAATATTTGGACGGGGTCAGGGCTTTCTTAGATTTCGCATTTAAAGATCGTAGCTCTGAATCTTGCATCTATTGCCCCTGTACATCTTGCGGAAATCGCTTAACAAAATCTCGTAGAGATGTCTTGCTCCATTGTATTCGTTATGGATTCGACCAAACCTACAAGGTTTGGACTTGCCACGGAGAAGGAGAGGTGAACCCTGCTGTTGCAAACGACAATATGCCAATGCGTTGGGAGGAGGAACTAGAACTTCTATTGCGAGAGTGTGCATATACAGAGCACACCGATCCGGGGCCCAGTGGAAATGAACCTCATAGGGATGACGAAAATGAACATATACATCATGGCAGTAAGGGGTATAGAAAGATGTTAGAAGATGTAGAGAAAGAGCTCATACCAGGGTGCAAGAAGATGAGTAGACTCTCGTTTATCGCACGGCTTTTGCACTTGAAGGTTTTGTGCCACTGGTCTAATAATTCTATTGATTTGCTGTTAGAGCTGTTACGGGATGCACTTCCAGACGAATTTGTCCTTCCGAAGAACTTCTATGAGGCTAATAAGCTGACGAAGGACTTGGGGTTCACATGCAAGACTATCCATGCGTGCATCAACAATTGCATGTTGTTTACCGGGGAAGATGTTGACCGTGAGGTTTGTGTTGTGTGTGGGGAAAAGCGATTTACACAGGGTAAAGATAGATCTCCAGTGAAGAAGTTAAGGTACTTTCCATTAATTCCGCGATTGCAGCGATGGTACGTATCTTCCAAAACTGCATCTTCTATGAGATGGCATGCCGAAGGGCGTGTAGACGATGGCAAGATGCGTCATCCAGCAGATAGTCCTGCGTGGAAGAGTTTCGATCATCGGTACCCGACGTTCTCTGAGGAGATTCGCAACGTACGCCTCGGTCTGGCCACTGACGGTTTCAACCCTTTTGGGAATATGAGTGTGAGTTATAGTATTTGGCCCGTCGTACTTGTGATATATAACCTACCTCCGTGGCTGTGCATGAAGCAACCATCGTTCATCCTCTCTACGATTATAGACGGCCCGCATGGCCCGGGGGATCGGATTGATGTCTTCCTTCAACCTTTGATCGATGAGCTTAAGGAGCTTTGGTATGATGGTGTTCGGACGTACGATGCGAGTACTAAGGAGGATTTCCAGATGCGAGCTGCATTGCTGTGGACTATTAGTGATTTTCCCGGTTACGGTATGTTGTCAGGGTGGCCGACTCGTGGGGCGAATGCATGCCCTGTTTGTGGTCCATCACATCAGAGTGGGAGAAAGAGCGCGATGCTCGTGGTCAAAGCATGAAGCCAACATCTTCCACTCGAAGGGCAGTGCTTCAGGATTCAGAGGGCCCTTTGGAGGTAATGTGGTTCCTTTGCCGAAAGCATGTCCTTATTTGAACTCTCAGTATAACACTACAATAGGCTGACACTGTTAACCCCAACAGGAACATGATGATAGGGATGTTCCATCACTTTTTGATCCGACGGCACTGACACAGGATGACGATGATACAATCCCCCCCACACAAGCAGATGACGAGACACTTCCGCCGACGCAGGACATGGAGACTGCAGAGAGTGATATGCCACTCTTGGATGAAGGGCCAGGCTCCGACCCCACTCTGATGACAGGAACAGAGGCGGGCAATATGGCACCATTGGACGAGATGACATCGCACGACGGTTTGGAAATTAGCCTTCAAAGATTACCGATTACATTTAGTGACTTCATATTTTGCATGTAATATCCTTATTAGAACATGTAATCTCCTGTTTGTGTCAGCTGGTTCGTCAAAGAAAAAGCAGGGGAGAGGGGCGGCACGAATGCCGCGTGGATGGGGAAAAGATCACAGGATGCTTGTATTCACATCGCCGGATGGTAAAAGCATCGTCGGACCCGACGTAAACGAGTACAAGACAGCCATTGGGGTCATTGCACGCAACGGAGCTCGACTTCCTCTACATTACCCCACGTTCGCTGAGATACCGGAGACGAAGAGACAGGGTGCATGGATGGAGGTTCAGGTGATGCAAACTTCATTAAATTGAAAGTTCTTTTATTTCATATAGATTCTTATATATGGCCCTACCATCTTCTCCGGACCTGGTGGAAACCGTGTGAAACGGCATTCCAGAGTAACAGCGGATTACCAGACTCAGCGGAGAAAGTGGTCTTGGCTGACCTAAGGGAAGTTTGGAGGCACTGGAAATACAGCATCAAATCAACTTACTTCAATCCGATCGAGGACGATGAAGAAGCACTGAAGAAGGTTCCCTCAAGCAGGATTGTGCCCGATCAGTGGCCGAAGTTGGTTGAGTATTGGCGCGACGAGAAGGTGAAGGTACGCATAGGGACATGCCAAATTAATATACGTTAAATCTGCACGGGCATGGACTGAGAACTAAATAACTTTGATTGACGTAGCTTCAATCCAAGAAAAATGCGTCGAACGTAGCGAAAAGAAGCTTTCCACATCGTACTGGGCGGAAGTCATTCACGACTCTGGCAGAGGAGGTACCTTTTATTACAATTAAGTAATTAGTCATGTCATGCTCCATCCCCATATTTTCCTCTCCTGTATTTCATTATGTTTTCGATGACAGAAGGCCTTGTATTGCTGCAGATCAAGGCAAAGGGGAAGGACCCCGACAATCTGGAGATTTGGATTTCCAGTCGCACACAAGGCAAGGGAAAGGATGACCAAGAAACCGAGGAGATATTGGTAGAATAAATTCGTTCCCAACTTAGTTACAATTCAGTCAGTATTTACATCTCTAACAACAAGAGCAAGTTCGGCCTCACTTAAATCTTTCCTGTAGACTTATTTACAGAATGAGCTAAACAAGGTTCCCCTGAAGGGCGGACTCCCTCTGTTCGGGAGACTCTGTACCGACGGGCCCTTGGGGGAAAGATTAAGAAGCGGTCAAAGGTCGACAGTGCGGCAAGTTCAGCTCATCCCCGCAGCGAGTCAACTGGTTTAACAGACAGTGTAGCATTCCAGCATGGGTGGGAACAACTACAGAATGGAATGGAGGAGCTGAAGGCAATGATGGATGAGTTCAAAACCATCAAGGCTGATGTGTATGCATTCATGCACAGAAACTCCGGAGCGGTTACTGGCCAGGCAGTAAGTATTCATAATCCCTGACCTGTTTGGTATGAGTATCCCATGAGATTTGGATGGCGAAGGAATTTACCATCCTCGGCATGTTATATGATAGGGCACATCTCGTATTGATTCAGTCCCTGAGATTCCCAGGCCTGTGTCCGAGCCAAGCATGACGGTATGATTCCGTGACGCCCTGGAGTTTCTTAGAAATCAGTGCAGTGTCTAATTTAGGCTACTCTTGACTGCGTACTACCTTATCCAACTCATATGCCCTGTCTGTTGTAGGTCGGCACACATGTGCTTCTATTATCCCGCACCGGTGAGAAAAAAGTTGTTGCAGAGGGACTTCTGCTCTGCCCCCCTGGGCCAGGTTGGTCCGGTATCTTTGAGGATGTTTAATTAAACTTTTAATATGCCTCAGCGAGATATCGTAGGTTTTCGTGACTGTTCAGGCCTCATATTGCGTATTAGCATGGATTCACTAAGTGTAGAAGTATACAATGATACGATCCGTGGATTTCCAAAGCGATGTAGACTGTTAATGTAGGGGTGGTAAAATAACTGCTATTATGACGACCCATGTTTATTGAAGGATGTTTGGTTTAAAGATCAAGCTGCAATTACATAGGAAATTAGGGTATAATGTGCTTCGCTACCTAACTCATGAATGTAATACCATGTACTGTACGACATGTCTGAATGTACGTACTCCTCTTGTTCTAGTTCCAAAGTATTACACTTATAATGTCTGTGTTATGACATGTTATATATACAGTTCGAACGTCTGTTGATATATATGCTTGAATGTAATCAAAAATTGCTCTTGTGAATGCTGTAGGTGACACACTTTCCTTGGTCAAGGTCTTCGTGACATCCGCGTCAGTCCCGGACACACCCTTTATTTTGCCGACCATTTCTGGGGCGACTACCCTTCGCGATGTCGTCGGCGAAGATCCTATTGAGTGGAGCTACAAGGACGTAAGGATCTACTTTAATACCTTTCTTGTATTGCCTTCCGAAATTTATAAGAAGTATGACTTAAAGTAATCTCTGTGTTGGCAATTGCAGCTCATGCGCCGGGCTTGAAATGTTGGTACCGATACACCCATGTTAATTGCCCCGTTTGTCATATGGATTGAATGTCGAACCTGTCTTTGGATGGATTGTGTTGAGTTTTTGTTGAACTATGTCTGGAATTGATGCGTAGACCTTTGTGGTTTGAATTCGTATGGTGAAAAATGTGCCTAATGGGATTGATGGATAACCGTATTTGCTTATTGCGTTGTTTACTTGTGTTTGAACTGTTAAGCACGTTTTGCGGAACAGGTTGTTGATGTGTAGATACTAGTAGGCTTGTTCTATGGGTTGCTTTACTTTGTTGGTAGGTATGGAATTCAGATTTTAATATGAATTAATGTTTGCGCGGGGCGTAATGATGATGATGTTTATAGCAATCTTTGTATTCGTAATTTATTTTCGTATCATACGCATCACAGCAGGTCCATTTGTTACGAACAATTTCAATTGCAGCGTACCCCCTGTTTTTCACAATACGCTATTTTTCCGTAACAAAAGGCCAGAAAATCGTTACAAAAAGTGGTCTTTGGATATTTGTTGTTACAGACGGTTTCGTGACTATAAGTAGGTAATATTTTTTTTACGGGGTTCAATGCCGTTACAAATAGTCGTAACAAAAACCAAGTTCTGACAACCGGTCAATGGAAAACACTTGTAACGCGAGGAACTTCCGTAACAAATACCGTAACTAAAAGTCCTGCCACACACGCGGAAGGATCTACCTTTCGTTACGAGAGAAAATTCGTAACAAACATCGTAACAAATACCATACTTCAGGGAGCGTTGACCGATCGTAATAGTTACGAAAAGTGGCGTGGCAAAAAACATTCGTTACGCGAGTACACATTACGGAAAAAAGTCGTAACAAAGGCGTAGCAAATACGCAAATTGCACGAAATATGGCTTTTTGTTACGATTTTCCGGCCGTAATAGAAAACAGTTTTTTTGGTAGTGTTCCCTTATATTATAATATACCATGTTATAGATTATACTTACTTTGTGCTCTGTAGTTCTAATTGCTGTGATTTTCGTATTTGTTGTAGAGTGTTCGAAATTAGTACATTTAGCGCTTTTGTTTTTTCAATGTTTTTCCTTTATACTATATAGCATGTTATAGATTATACTTACTTTGTGCTCTATAGTTCTAATTGCATTGCTTTTCATATTTGTTGTAGAGTGTTCGAAATTAGTACATTTAGCGCTTTTGTTTTTTCAATGTGTTTCCTTTATATTATAATATAGCATGTTATTGATTATACTTACTTTGTGCTCTGTAGTTCTAATTGCATTGCTTTTCGTATTTGTTGTAGAGTGTTCGAAATTAGTACATTTAGCGCTTTTGTTTTTTCAATGTGTTTCCTTTATATAATAATATAGCATGTTATAGATTATACTTACTTTGTGCTCTATAGTTCTAATTGCATTGCTTTTCGTATTTGTTGTAGAGTGTTCGAAATTAGTACATTTAGCGCTTTTGTTTTTTCAATGTGTTTCCTTTATATTATAATATAGCATGTTATATATTATACGTACTTTGTGCTCTATATTCTAATTGCATTGCTTTTCGTATTTGTTGTAGAGTGTTCGAAATTAGTACATTTAGGGCTTTTGTTTTTTCAATGTTTTTCCTTTATACTATATAGCATGTTATAGATTATACTTACTTTGTGCTCTATAGTTCTAATGGCTGTGCTTTTCGTATTTGTTGTAGAGTGTTCGAAATTAGTACATTTAGCGCTTTTGTTTTTCAATGTTTTTCCTTTATATTATATAGAATGTTATAGATTATACTTACTTTGTGCTCTATAGTTCTAATTGCTGTGCTTTTCGTATTTGTTGTAGAGTGTTCGAAATTAGTACATTTAGCGCTTTTGTTTTTTCAATGTTTTTCCTTTATATTATATAATGTTATAGATTATACTTACTTTGTGCTCTATAGTTCTAATTGCTGTGCTTTTCGTATTTGTTGTAGAGTGTTCGAAATTAGTACATTTAGCGCTTTTGTTTTTTCAATGTTTTTCCTTTATATTATATAGAATGTTATAGATTATACTTACTTTGTGCTCTATAGTTCTAATTGCTGTGCTTTTCGTATTTGTTGTAGAGTGTTCGAAATTAGTACATTTAGCGCTTTTGTTTTTTCAATGTTTTTCCTTTATATTATATAGAATGTTATAGATTATACTTACTTTGTGCTCTATAGTTCTAATTGCTGTGCTTTTCGTATTTGTTGTAGAGTGTTCGAAATTAGTACATTTAGCGCTTTTGTTTTTTCAATGTTTTTCCTTTATATTATATATAGCATATTATAGATTATACTTACTTTGTGCTCTATAGTTCTAATTGCATTGCTTTTCGTATTTGTTGTAGAGTGTTCGAAATTAGTACATTTAGCGCTTTTGTTTTTTCAATGTTTTTCCTTTATATTATATAGCATGTTATAGATTATACTTACTTTGTGCTCTATATTGTTCTAATTGCAGTGTTTTTCGTATTTGTTGTAGAGTGTTCGAAATTAGTTTATTTAGCGCTTTGTTTTTTTTAATGTTTTTCGTTTTTATTATATATCATGTTATAGATTATACTTACTTTGTGCTCTATAGTTCTAATTGATGTGCTTTTCGTATTTGTTGTAGAGTGTTCGAAATTAGTACATTTAGCGCTTTTGTTTTTTCAATGTTTTTCCTTTATATTATATAGCATGTTATAGATTATACTTACTTTGTGCTCTATAGTTCTAATTGCTGTGCTTTTCGTATTTGTTGTAGAGTGTTCGAAATTAGTACATTTAGCGCTTTTGTTTTTTCAATGTTTTTCCTTTATATTATATAGCATGTTATAGATTATACTTACTTTGTGCTCTATAGTTCTAATTGTGTGCTTTTCGTATTTGTTGTAGAGTGTTCGAAATTAGTACATTTAGCGCTTTTGTTTTTCAATGTTTTCCTTTATATTATATAGCATGTTATAGATTATACTTACTTTGTGCTCTATATTTCTAATTGCTAGTGCTTTTCGTATTTGTTGTAGAGTGTTCGAAATTAGTACATTTAGCGCTTTTGTTTTTTCAATGTTTTTCCTTTATATTATAATATAGCATGTTATAGATTATACTTACTTTGTGCTCTATAGTTCTAATTGCTGTGCTTTTCGTATTTGTTGTAGAGTGTTCGAAATTAGTACATTTAGCGTTTTTGTTTTTTCAATGTTTTTCCTTTATACTATATAGCATGTTATAGATTATACTTACTTTGTGCTTCATAGTTCTAATTGCTGTGCTTTTCGTATTTGTTGTAGAGTGTTCGAAATTAGTACATTTAGCGCTTTTGTTTTTTCAATGTTTTTCCTTTATATTATATAGCATGTTATAGATTATACTTACTTTGTGCTCTATATTCTAATTGCTATGCTTTTCGTATTTGTTGTAGAGTGTTCGAAATTAGTACATTTAGCGCTTTTGTTTTTTCAATGTTTTTCCTTATATTATATATAGCATGTTATAGATTATACTTACTTTGTGCTCTATAGTTCTAATTGCTTGCTTTTCGTATTTGTTGTAGAGTGTTCGAAATTAGTACATTTAGCGCTTTTGTTTTTTCAATGTTTTTCCTTTATATTATATATAGCATGTTATAGATTATACTTACTTTGTGCTCTATAGTTCTAATTGCATTGCTTTTCGTATTTGTTGTAGAGTGTTCGAAATTAGTACATTTAGCGCTTTTGTTTTTTCAATGTTTTTCCTTTATATTATATAGCATGTTATAGATTATACTTACTTTGTGCTCTATAGTTCTAATTGCTGTGCTTTTCGTATTTGTTGTAGAGTGTTCGAAATTAGTACATTTAGCGCTTTTGTTTTTTCAATGTTTTTCCTTTATATTATATAGCATGTTATAGATTATACTTACTTTGTGCTCTATAGTTCTAATTGCTGTGCTTTTCGTATTTGTTGTAGAGTGTTCGAAATTAGTATATTTAGCGCTTTTGTTTTTTCAATGTTTTTCCTTTATATTATATAGCATGTTATAGATTATACTTACTTTGTGCTCTATAGTTCTAATTGCATTGCTTTTCGTATTTGTTGTAGAGTGTTCGAAATTAGTATATTTAGCGCTTTTGTTTTTTCAATGTTTTTCGTTTATATTATATAGCATGTTATAGATTATACTTACTTTGTGCTCTATAGTTCTAATTGCGTTGCTTTTCGTATTTGTTGTAGAGTGTTCGAATTAGTACATTTAGCGCTTTTTTTTTTCAATGTTTTTCCTTTATATTATAATATAGCATGTTATAGATTATACTTACTTTGTGCTCTATATTCTAATTGCATTGCTTTTCGTATTTGTTGTAGAGTGTTCGAAATTAGTACATTTAGCGCTTTTGTTTTTTCAATGTTTTTCCTTTATATTATATAGCATGTTATAGATTATACTTACTTTGTGCTCTATAGTTCTAATTGCTGTGCTTTTCGTATTTGTTGTAGAGTGTTCGAAATTAGTACATTTAGCGCTTTGTTTTTTTCAATGTTTTTCCTTTATATTATATAGCATGTTATAGATTATACTTACTTTGTGCTCTATAGTTCTAATTGCAGTGCTTTTCGTATTTGTTGTAGAGTGTTCGAAATTAGTACATTTAGCGCTTTTGTTTTTTCAATGTTTTTCCTTTATATTATATAGCATGTTATAGATTATACTTACTTTGTGCTCTATAGTTCTAATTGCAGTGCTTTTCGTATTTGTTGTAGAGTGTTCGAAATTAGTACATTTAGCGCTTTTTTTTTTCAATGTTTTTCCTTTATATTATATAGCATGTTATAGATTATACTTACTTTGTGCTCTATAGTTCTAATTGCTGTGCTTTTCGTATTTGTTGTAGAGTGTTCGAAATTAGTACATTTAGCGCTTTTGTTTTTTCAATGTTTTTCCTTTATATTATATAGCATGTTATAGATTATACTTACTTTGTGCTCTATAGTTCTAATTGCATGCTTTTCGTATTTGTTGTAGAGTGTTCGAAATTAGTACATTTAGCGCTTTTGTTTTTTCAATGTTTTTCCTTTATTATATATAGCATGTTATAGATTATACTTACTTTGTGCTCTATAGTTCTAATTGCAGTGCTTTTCGTATTTGTTGTAGAGTGTTCGAAATTAGTACATTTAGCGCTTTTGTTTTTTCAATGTTTTTCCTTATATTATATATAGCATGTTATAGATTATACTTACTTTGTGCTCTATAGTTCTAATTGCAGTGCTTTTCGTATTTGTTGTAGAGTGTTCGAAATTAGTACATTTAGCGCTTTTGTTTTTTCAATGTTTTTCCTTTATATTATATAGCATGTTATAGATTATACTTACTTTGTGCTCTATAGTTCTAATTGCAGTGCTTTTCGTATTTGTTGTAGAGTGTTCGAAATTAGTACATTTAGCGCTTTTGTTTTTTCAATGTTTTTCCTTTATATTATATAGCAATGTTATAGATTATACTTACTTTGTGCTCTATAGTTCTAATTGCTGTGCTTTTCGTATTTGTTGTAGAGTGTTCGAAATTAGTATATTTAGCGCTTTTGTTTTTTCAATGTTTTTCGTTTATATTATATAGCATGTTATAGATTATACTTACTTTGTGCTCTATAGTTCTAATTGCAGTGCTTTTCGTATTTGTTGTAGAGTGTTCGAAATTAGTATATTTAGCGCTTTTGTTTTTTCAATGTTTTTCTTTATATTATATAGCATGTTATAGATTATACTTACTTTGTGCTCTATAGTTCTAATTGCGTGCTTTTCGTATTTGTTGTAGAGTGTTCGAATTAGTACATTTAGCGCTTTTGTTTTTCAATGTTTTTCCTTTATATTATATAGCATGTTATATATATATACTTACTTTGTGCTCTATATTCTAATTGCAGTGCTTTTCGTATTTGTTGTAGAGTGTTCGAAATTAGTACATTTAGCGCTTTTGTTTTTTCAATGTTTTTCCTTTATATTATATAGCATGTTATAGATTATACTTACTTTGTGCTCTATAGTTCTAATTGCAGTGCTTTTCGTATTTGTTGTAGAGTGTTCGAAATTAGTACATTTAGCGCTTTTGTTTTTTCAATGTTTTTCCTTTATATTATATAGCATGTTATAGATTATACTTACTTTGTGCTCTATAGTTCTAATTGCTGTGCTTTTCGTATTTGTTGTAGAGTGTTCGAAATTAGTACATTTAGCGCTTTTGTTTTTTCAATGTTTTTCCTTTATATTATATAGCATGTTATAGATTATACTTACTTTGTGCTCTATAGTTCTAATTGCTGTGCTTTTCGTATTTGTTGTAGAGTGTTCGAAATTAGTACATTTAGCGCTTTTGTTTTTCAATGTTTTTCCTTTATATTATATAGCATGTTATAGATTATACTTACTTTGTGCTCTATAGTTCTAATTGATGTGCTTTTCGTATTTGTTGTAGAGTGTTCGAAATTAGTACATTTAGCGCTTTTGTTTTTTCAATGTTTTTCCTTTATATTATATATAGCATGTTATAGATTATACTTACTTTGTGCTCTATAGTTCTAATTGCAGTGCTTTTCGTATTTGTTGTAGAGTGTTCGAAATTAGTACATTTAGCGCTTTTGTTTTTTCAATGTTTTTCCTTTATATTATATAGCATGTTATAGATTATACTTACTTTGTGCTCTATATTGTTCTAATTGCAGTGCTTTTCGTATTTGTTGTAGAGTGTTCGAAATTAGTATATTTAGCGCTTTGTTTTTTTAATGTTTTTCGTTTTTATTATATAGCATGTTATAGATTATACTTACTTTGTGCTCTATAGTTCTAATTGATGTGCTTTTCGTATTTGTTGTAGAGTGTTCGAAATTAGTACATTTAGCGCTTTTGTTTTTCAATGTTTTTCCTTTATATTATATAGCATGTTATAGATTATACTTACTTTGTGCTCTATAGTTCTAATTGCTGTGCTTTTCGTATTTGTTGTAGAGTGTTCGAAATTAGTACATTTAGCGCTTTGTTTTTTCAATGTTTTTCCTTTATATTATATAGCATGTTATAGATTATACTTACTTTGTGCTCTATAGTTCTAATTGCTGTGCTTTTCGTATTTGTTGTAGAGTGTTCGAAATTAGTACATTTAGCGCTTTTGTTTTTTCAATGTTTTTCCTTTATATTATATAGCATGTTATAGATTATACTTACTTTGTGCTCTATAGTTCTAATTGATGTGCTTTTCGTATTTGTTGTAGAGTGTTCGAAATTAGTACATTTAGCGCTTTTGTTTTTTCAATGTTTTTCCTTTATATTATATAGCATGTTATAGATTATACTTACTTTGTGCTCTATAGTTCTAATTGCAGTGCTTTTCGTATTTGTTGTAGAGTGTTCGAAATTAGTACATTTAGCGCTTTTGTTTTTTCAATGTTTTTCCTTTATATTATATAGCATGTTATAGATTATACTTACTTTGTGCTCTATAGTTCTAATTGCAGTGCTTTTCGTATTTGTTGTAGAGTGTTCGAAATTAGTATATTTAGCGCTTTTTTTTTTAATGTTTTTCCTTTTTATTATATAGCATGTTATAGATTATACTTACTTTGTGCTCTATAGTTCTAATTGATGTGCTTTTCGTATTTGTTGTAGAGTGTTCGAAATTAGTACATTTAGCGCTTTTGTTTTTTCAATGTTTTTCCTTTATATTATATAGCATGTTATAGATTATACTTACTTTGTGCTCTATAGTTCTAATTGCTGTGCTTTTCGTATTTGTTGTAGAGTGTTCGAAATTAGTACATTTAGCGCTTTTGTTTTTTCAATGTTTTTCCTTTATATTATATAGCATGTTATAGATTATACTTACTTTGTGCTCTATAGTTCTAATTGCAGTGCTTTTCGTATTTGTTGTAGAGTGTTCGAAATTAGTACATTTAGCGCTTTTGTTTTTTCAATGTTTTTCCTTTATATTATATAGCATGTTATAGATTATACTTACTTTGTGCTCTATATTTCTAATTGCTATGCTTTTCGTATTTGTTGTAGAGTGTTCGAAATTAGTACATTTAGCGCTTTTGTTTTTTCAATGTTTTTCCTTATATATATAGCATGTTATAGATTATACTTACTTTGTGCTCTATAGTTCTAATTGAGTGCTTTTCGTATTTGTTGTAGAGTGTTCGAAATTAGTACATTTAGCGCTTTTGTTTTTTCAATGTTTTTCCTTTATATTATATAGCATGTTATAGATTATACTTACTTTGTGCTCTATAGTTCTAATTGCAGTGCTTTTCGTATTTGTTGTAGAGTGTTCGAAATTAGTACATTTAGCGCTTTTGTTTTTTCAATGTTTTTCCTTTATATTATATAGCATGTTATAGATTATACTTACTTTGTGCTCTATAGTTCTAATTGCAGTGCTTTTCGTATTTGTTGTAGAGTGTTCGAAATTAGTACATTTAGCGCTTTTGTTTTTTCAATGTTTTTCCTTTATATTATATAGCATGTTATAGATTATACTTACTTTGTGCTCTATAGTTCTAATTGCAGTGCTTTTCGTATTTGTTGTAGAGTGTTCGAAATTAGTATATTTAGCGCTTTTGTTTTTTCAATGTTTTTTTTTTTTTATTATAGCATGTTATAGATTATACTTACTTTGTGCTCTATAGTTCTAATTGCAGTGCTTTTCGTATTTGTTGTAGAGTGTTCGAAATTAGTATATTTAGCGCTTTGTTTTTTCAATGTTTTTCCTTTATATTATATAGCATGTTATAGATTATACTTACTTTGTGCTCTATAGTTCTAATTGCGTGCTTTTCGTATTTGTTGTAGAGTGTTCGAAATTAGTACATTTAGCGCTTTTGTTTTTCAATGTTTTTCCTTTATATTATATATAGCATGTTATAGATTATACTTACTTTGTGCTCTATATTCTAATTGCAGTGCTTTTCGTATTTGTTGTAGAGTGTTCGAAATTAGTACATTTAGCGCTTTTGTTTTTTCAATGTTTTTCCTTTATATTATATAGCATGTTATAGATTATACTTACTTTGTGCTCTATAGTTCTAATTGCAGTGCTTTTCGTATTTGTTGTAGAGTGTTCGAAATTAGTACATTTAGCGCTTTTTTTTTCAATGTTTTTCCTTTATATTATATAGCATGTTATAGATTATACTTACTTTGTGCTCTATAGTTCTAATTGCTGTGCTTTTCGTATTTGTTGTAGAGTGTTCGAAATTAGTACATTTAGCGCTTTTGTTTTTTCAATGTTTTTCCTTTATATTATATAGCATGTTATAGATTATACTTACTTTGTGCTCTATAGTTCTAATTGCTGTGCTTTTCGTATTTGTTGTAGAGTGTTCGAAATTAGTACATTTAGCGCTTTTGTTTTTTCAATGTTTTTCCTTTATATTATATAGCATGTTATAGATTATACTTACTTTGTGCTCTATAGTTCTAATTGTTGTGCTTTTCGTATTTGTTGTAGAGTGTTCGAAATTAGTACATTTAGCGCTTTTGTTTTTTCAATGTTTTTCTTTATATTATATAGCATGTTATAGATTATACTTACTTTGTGCTCTATAGTTCTAATTGCAGTGCTTTTCGTATTTGTTGTAGAGTGTTCGAAATTAGTATATTTAGCGCTTTTGTTTTTTCAATGTTTTTCTTTGTATTATATAGCATGTTATAGATTATACTTACTTTGTGCTCTATAGTTCTAATTGCGTGCTTTTCGTATTTGTTGTAGAGTGTTCGAAATTAGTACATTTAGCGCTTTTGTTTTTTCAATGTTTTTCCTTTATATTATATAGCATGTTATAGATTATACTTACTTTGTGCTCTATAGTTCTAATTGCTGTGCTTTTCGTATTTGTTGTAGAGTGTTCGAAATTAGTACATTTAGCGCTTTTGTTTTTTCAATGTTTTTCCTTTATATTATATAGCATGTTATAGATTATACTTACTTTGTGCTCTATAGTTCTAATTGCTGTGCTTTTCGTATTTGTTGTAGAGTGTTCGAAATTAGTACATTTAGCGCTTTTTTTTTCAATGTTTTTCCTTTATATTATATAGCATGTTATAGATTATACTTACTTTGTGCTCTATAGTTCTAATTGCAGTGCTTTTCGTATTTGTTGTAGAGTGTTCGAAATTAGTACATTTAGCGCTTTGTTTTTTCAATGTTTTTCCTTTATATTATATAGCATGTTATAGATTATACTTACTTTGTGCTCTATAGTTCTAATTGCTGTGCTTTTCGTATTTGTTGTAGAGTGTTCGAAATTAGTACATTTAGCGCTTTTGTTTTTTCAATGTTTTTCCTTTATATTATATAGCATGTTATAGATTATACTTACTTTGCTCTATAGTTCTAATTGCTGTGCTTTTCGTATTTGTTGTAGAGTGTTCGAAATTAGTACATTTAGCGCTTTTGTTTTTTCAATGTTTTTCCTTTATATTATATAGAATGTTATAGATTATACTTACTTTGTGCTCTATAGTTCTAATTGCTGTGCTTTTCGTATTTGTTGTAGAGTGTTCGAAATTAGTACATTTAGCGCTTTTGTTTTTTCAATGTTTTTCCTTTATATTATAATATAGCATGTTATAGATTATACTTACTTTGTGCTCTATAGTTCTAATTGCATTGCTTTTCGTATTTGTTGTAGAGTGTTCGAAATTAGTACATTTAGCGCTTTTGTTTTTCAATGTTTTTCCTTTATATATATAGCATGTTATAGATTATACTTACTTTGTGCTCTATATTGTTCTAATTGCAGTGCTTTTCGTATTTGTTGTAGAGTGTTCGAAATTAGTTATTTAGCGCTTTGTTTTTTTAATGTTTTTCGTTTTTATTATATAGCATGTTATAGATTATACTTACTTTGTGCTCTATAGTTCTAATTGAGTGCTTTTCGTATTTGTTGTAGAGTGTTCGAAATTAGTACATTTAGCGCTTTTGTTTTTTCAATGTTTTCCTTTATATTATTATATAGCATGTTATAGATTATACTTACTTTGTGCTCTATAGTTCTAATTGCTGTGCTTTTCGTATTTGTTGTAGAGTGTTCGAAATTAGTACATTTAGCGCTTTTGTTTTTTCAATGTTTTTCCTTTATATTATATAGCATGTTATAGATTATACTTACTTTGTGCTCTATAGTTCTAATTGCAGTGCTTTTCGTATTTGTTGTAGAGTGTTCGAAATTAGTACATTTAGCGCTTTTGTTTTTTCAATGTTTTTCCTTTATATTATATAGAATGTTATAGATTATACTTACTTTGTGCTCTATAGTTCTAATTGCAGTGCTTTTCGTATTTGTTGTAGAGTGTTCGAAATTAGTACATTTAGCGCTTTTGTTTTTTCAATGTTTTTCCTTTATATTATATATGCCTATTATAGATTATACTTACTTTGTGCTCTATAGTTCTAATTGCAGTGCTTTTCGTATTTGTTGTAGAGTGTTCGAAATTAGTACATTTAGCGCTTTTTTTTTTTCAATGTTTTTCCTTTATATTAATAGCATGTTATAGATTATACTTACTTACTTTGTGCTCTATTGTTCTAATTGCAGTGTTTTTCGTATTTGTTGTAGAGTGTTCGAAATTAGTATTTTAGCGCTTGTTTTTTTCAATGTTTTTTCTTTTTATTATATAGCATGTTATAGATTATACTTACTTTGTGCTCTATAGTTCTAATTGCAGTGCTTTTCGTATTTGTTGTAGAGTGTTCGAAATTAGTACATTTAGCGCTTTTGTTTTTCAATGTTTTTCCTTTATATTATATAGCAATGTTATAGATTATACTTACTTTGTGCTCTATAGTTCTAATTGCAGTGCTTTTCGTATTTGTTGTAGAGTGTTCGAAATTAGTACATTTAGCGCTTTTGTTTTTTCAATGTTTTTCTTTATATTATATAGCATGTTATAGATTATACTTACTTTGTGCTCTATAGTTCTAATTGCTGTGCTTTTCGTATTGTTGTAGAGTGTTCGAAATTAGTACATTTAGCGCTTTTTTTTTTTTCAATGTTTTTCCTTTATATTATAGCATGTTATAGATTATACTTACTTTGTGCTCTATAGTTCTAATTGCAGTGCTTTTCGTATTTGTTGTAGAGTGTTCGAAATTAGTACATTTAGCGCTTTTGTTTTTTCAATGTTTTTCCTTTATTATAATATAGCATGTTATAGATTATACTTACTTTGTGCTCTATAGTTCTAATTGCATTGCTTTTCGTATTTGTTGTAGAGTGTTCGAAATTAGTACATTTAGCGCTTTTGTTTTTTCAATGTTTTTCCTTTTATTATATAGCATGTTATAGATTATACTTACTTTGTGCTCTATATGTTCTAATTGCAGTGCTTTTCGTATTTGTTGTAGAGTGTTCGAAATTAGTACATTTAGCGCTTTGTTTTTTTTAATGTTTTTCCTTTATATTATATAGCATGTTATAGATTATACTTACTTTGTGCTCTATAGTTCTAATTGCAGTGCTTTTCGTATTTGTGTAGAGTGTTCGAAATTAGTACATTTAAGCGCTTTTGTTTTTCAATGTTTTTCCTTTATATTATATAAAATGTTATAGATTATACTTACTTTGTGCTCTATAGTTCTAATTGCAGTGCTTTTCGTATTTGTTGTAGAGTGTTCGAAATTAGTACATTTAGCGCTTTTTGTTTTTCAATGTTTTTCCTTATATATATAGCATGTTATAGATTATACTTACTTTGTGCTCTATAGTTCTAATTGCAGTGCTTTTCGTATTTGTTGTAGAGTGTTCGAAATTAGTACATTTAGCGCTTTGTTGTTTTTCAATGTTTTTCCTTTATATTATATAGAATGTTATAGATTATACTTACTACTTTGTGCTCTATATTTCTAGTTGCTGTCGTTTCGTATTTGTTGTAGAGTTTTCGAAATTAGTACATTTAGCGCTTTTTTTTTTTTCAATGTTTTCCCTTATATATTATATAGCATGTTTAGATTATACTTACTAACGTTGTGCTCTATAGTTCTAATTGCTGTGCTTTTCGTATTTGTTGTAGAGTGTTCGAAATTAGTACATTTAGCGCTTTTGTTTTTTCAATGTTTTTCCTTTATATTATATAGCATGTTATAGATTATACTTACTTTTGTGCTTTATATTTCTAATTGCTGTGCTTTTCGTATTTGTTGTGCTGTTCAATTAGTACATTTGCGCTTTTGTTTTTTCA